>NW_024070212.1:118232332-118263147 GCF_014754425.2 Oryx dammah
GCGGGCGGCCGGCGAGGCGCTGACAGCCCGGTCCGGGTCGGCGTGTCTGGCGCCCCGGCGGCCGCTCCCGGGGGCCCGACGGCGGCCGGGACGAGCAGGGGCGGCGGGCGGGGGCCGCCGGGCGGTGCGGCGGGGCAGGCGAAGCCGGTCTCTGGCGCGGCGGCGGGAGGCTTTTGTCCCCCCCACGCCCGGAGTTAAGAAGGGGAAACCTCAACTCTCACAAAGTTACGTGGGTAGGTTGCAGGCGAGCGGCATACTTCAGTACTCACGACGCACGCATGTTTTCTTCTTCAAATTCAGTAACCAATAAATGATCCCAGCGTTCCCCGTGATTGAAAGGACAGACGGCCTCCGCCTCATCGTGTCTCAACTTCTTGGGAGCCTAACAGCGATGCGGAGTGTGTGGGGACTGGGCTGGGAGGGTGTGCGCGCATCCGTGTGTTTCTGTGTGCTGTTTCCGTGTGTTTTCATTGTTTCTGCTGTGGAGGAGACACTTCTTTAATTTTTGCTGCCACGCTGTTGGGGATCTTTGTGCAGTATCCTTGAAAGGATTTTTACACCTTGAAAGGCCTTCTTTTTCCATCCCACAGCAGGGTTACTCCTTTTATAAAATCTGTAGGAAGTGATCTGTGTTAAGAACCCTCCCAGCGGTACAGACTCTCCTCTGGCTTAATTCCCCCTGTCATCCTGGATGACATTGTTTTTGCTTCATTTTTTCTTCCTGGACAGCAGCTGCAATGGGCATTTACTGGACTCTCAATTTGGAAGCTGTGACATAAACCTTTATGGCCCATATTTCAGTGACTTGTGGCATCTTGTTAGTTCAACGTGTTAGGTAGTAGAAGGAGATGGTAGCCATGATTCCCCAAATGTGATGTTAACCAGATGTGTTGTGAAGCTGTTTAAAACAAAAGAGGACTACTCCCCTGGATGGGAGGAGGAATAGAATTACTTACTAAGACTATCCCTCGAGAGACTCGCTTACGGTGGAAAGCACGGTGTTATGGTGGTCGTTTTACCTTGAATGTGGAAGCACATGATGGAGGCTTCATGGAACCCTGATCCCTGCTTCAAAGCAGAGCTGTTTGCATGTGAAGGCCTCTGCTGATGCTGACAGAAACGTCTAGGGTGTGTAGGTCAGTTTTCTTTCTGACCTGACGCTGTGCGTCCTTTGGGGTCATTAATGTCCAGCCTGCCCTGATTCCCAGAGTCCTTACAGGTTCCGCCTTCCTGGCCAAACATTATGCAGTTCTGGTGGTTTTTACAGTCATCTGTTCAATAGCTGTGTTTATTACTGTGTGGGTTTGTGTCCGGCATTGTGCTACATCTTGGGACTAGAGATGTGAACGAAGTAGAGAAAAAGTGTGTGCTGACTGACATGTTAGATGTGACACCCACGGTGTGGCTCGTGGCAGAGTGCTGTGGGCCCAGCAGGAGGCAGTTGGAATCACCAGGGTAGCCTGGAAAGATCTCACCACAGAGGCAGCCAGTTTTGACTGGGACTCGAAAGCAGTGCAGGGAAGGGCACGTGGCCTGCTCGGCAGTGGCCAGGGCGCAGCGGGTGGGGCTGAGCGAGCTGAAGGCGGGGCAGTGACAGGGTCTGGTTGTTGGCCTTGTTGGCTCGTGGGCATGTGAGTGGGACGGGGCTGCTTTGGGGGCCTTTTCAAGGAGTAATGTGACTTGCACTGGCTGCTCTGCTGCAGAGGAGCAGAAGGCCCGTCAGGAGGCCGCTGCAGTGAGCCAGGCGAGAACCTGGAGGGCTGGGTCCTCGTGGGGAGAGGGGGTTGAAATCTGGTACCTCTGCAGGTCGGGACAAGGAGGACAGTGGTGGTGGGAAGTGTGAAGGCCAGCCACGTGTTGAGAGGGGTTTGAAATGCCGCGGTCTATGGCTTGAGCTGGGAAATGCACGCGGGGAGACCTGGGGAGCCCCGCTTACTAGGGAGATGTTAGGAGGTGGGTCTTGCAGGGGGTGAGAGTGAGGCACCTGCTAGATGTCTGTGTTGTATCGTCCAAGGAGCCTCGGGTCTGCGGGCCTGGAGCTGAAGAGCGGAGGCCTGGGCTGGAGGTAGAAGTGTGTGGGGCCGGTTTGGGCAAGGTCTTTAAGGGCCCGAGTAGGAGGGGAGGTGGGACTGGAGGCCCAGGGCTGCTGCTGGGCTGCGGGTGGCAGGTCAGACCCCAGGCCCGTCCTCACAGCCCGCTCTGGTTGGCACTGGACTTGACCTGCTGTCGGCTCCTTGAGGACAGAGTTGGTGTCTTGTGCTTCATCTCTGGGCTTTGCCTGTGTCTGACAGGTGGTTGGTGATGGAAGAAGCAGAACTTGAGTTGCTGGTGATGCACACGGTCCTGCCCTGTGGGTGGTCCCGGGCTGCAGGGTTTGTGTGTAACGGAAATCCTCGCGTTGGTGTAACGCGTAGGGGATGAGGAGGGCAGGCAGGCTCACTGAGGGCCAGCTGGAGGCCGTTCTCTCCGCTGTGTTCACTAGGGTGCCCGGGGCAGTGTCCTGGTGCCCCTGAAGTTCCAGCTTTTCTTTCCTTCCATTGATCTCCTTCCCTTGCTTCATCTCTTCATTGAGAACTGTTGTTGTTCAGTTGCTCAGTCGTGTCCCACTCTTTGTGGCCCCACGGACTGCATCAAGCCAGGCCTCCCTGTCCATCAGCGACTCCTGGAGCTTGCTGAAAGTCATGTCCATCGAGTCGGTGATGCCATCCAACCACCTCATCCTCTGTCATCCCCTCTCCTCCTGCCTTCAGTCTTTCCCAGCATCAGGCTCTTTCCTAATGAGTCGGCTCTTTGCATCAGGTGGCCAAAATATTGGAGCTTCAGCATCAGTCCTTCCAATGCCAGCATTTTCATATAAACTATTCGGGATTTGAAAAAAAACTACTTGCAAACTTGTGATTTTAGACATAAGCATTTTTGTATGGAAGAAAAGAAGGGAACACCCTTTTGGTTTTATTCTAAAAGCATGCATGACACATGTTTACAAAGCATAACACGTATCTATAAAATATAACCTTTCAGAAACATACACGTTTTGGGAAAACGTCTTTGACGTGTGGTACGTTACACTAAACTCTAAAGAATTCTAATGGTGTGTATTTTTGTGCTTTTCCCTGCTTGAGTTATTTTGCAATTGAGACCAAGTCATCTGGTTAAGTTTATTGAGCACCGTTTGCTATTTTTCAATCATGTTAATAACATTAAATTGAAACATTTAAAAATAGAATTGCCTTCCTATTAGTGGACTTTCTGCTTTCTCTTCCTGGTGTGATCAGGGACACCCTTGGGAGGAAGAGGTGACTGGGTAGAAAAAAATGTTTGTAAAAGCCTTCTTTCTCAAAGTGGATGGCACGGGTGTTGCTTCTACTGTGTCCTCTTACTTCAAGTCAGAGTCACTACCCGAGCACCTGGAGACTGGCATTCTTTGGGAAGCCAGGCTCCTTTTAGCTCAGGAAGCGTGTGAGCTTCATGGACGAGGATCCCGAGGTTCCCCTTGCGGGTCTGTGTTGTGGGACGAGGCGCCCTCCGGGCCGAGTGTGGAGACTGCTGGTCCTGAGCCGGTGGAGCTGGTCAGTCTGAGGACGAGTCAGTGCAGGAACTTCTGAGGATGGACTCCTCTTGTGGATCGGTCTGTGTGAGGCTTAGCGATTGTGAGCGCCCATTTAAGAATGGAAAGGCGTCAGGGTTTCTGTTGGAGTCCCTGCTGACCTTGTGCTCTGCAGTGTTTTCTGCCCTCCAGAAGCACGGAAACATACTTTGGCGAAATCAATACTGAAAACGAACAGCAGTGGCATTCAGTTTGGCAGAGGGCGACTGAGTTTCCTCAGACACGCCTTACGGCCCGAGCTCACGGGGAGGGGACAGGAGGTGCTGAGAGGCGGTCTGGGGTCCCACGTCTTTGGCTCCAGCCTGCAATCTCATCCCGTGGGCAGAGCTGGCCGCTCGCCCTACTTGCTGGGTGAAGAAATGGAGGCTCAAAACTGTGAGTCGTGTGTCGGCCAGCAGGTGGGTTCTCTGTTTCCAGAGTCAGATCTCAGTAGAAAGTCGAGCAGCAGAAGTGACTGGAATTCGGAGAGGTCTGTCCTTCCTTCCCTGCAGAGGCCGAGCCTCAGGTCAGGGGCTGCCAGGGGCTCGTGGCGGGTGCCGGGGGCAGGGGTCTGGCCCGTGCCCCCCAGGCTGAGAAGCCCTTGGCTCTGCCCCTCTGGCTGCAGCTGCAAGTCTGCGGACTCCGTGCTGGCGCTGGGGGCGAGCCTGTTCTCCGGGCCAGGGCTGCTCAGATCACCTGGGTGACCAGGCTGACTCTGGAGGACGTTGTCCTGGGTGTCGCAGCTCAGACTGTGGAGATGGGTGTGCTGCCCTCCCCGTCCCCCCGCCGGAGGGCCAGGGCCTCGCTGCGCGTGCTGACCCATTTCTCTCTTTGGCTCCTGCTTTGCCAGTGAGCTAACTGGCGTAGGGGAGAAGGGCGTGGGCTGAGACCGCAGGGTGCAGGGAGGGGAGCCGGGCCTGGGGTGTCCTAAGCCGACGTCACAGGAGCCGTGACCTGTGCCCAGAAGGTCCCGCCTCCAGGAGGAGTGGGAGGTGTGGGCTGCGGGACCCCTGTCAGCCCGCAGCTGCCCAGCCTGGCGGCTTCCTGCCCACGTGGTTCCTTCAGGAGCTTCGGGCAGTGAAGACTGCAAGGCTGCCCAGCCTGTAATGTTGTTAGTCACGGCGGGGGACTCAGTGACATGTTAACAGGGAGGACACGTGTTTCCCCTTCCCTCTGAAGTTGGCTGTGTGGCCTATAAAGTTGGTGCCTTTACCCTGAGGGCCGTGCCTGCTTCCTCCCATGTCCCTTGGGTGAGAACCCGCCCAATGCGGGCAGCTGCTGTCACCGGCGTCAGAACAGCTGTGTCTCCTTTCCTCGCTCATCTCGCTGGGAGCTGGTGTCTCCAGAGCATCCCAGAGCCCTCTGATGTGTGCGCGTCCCGCTGCCCTCGGAGCACTCCACGGCTTAGTGGGCAGGGCCACCTCGGGTTCTGGGCTCTGATCCTGCAGGGTGAGCGTCACTGCCCTGCAGCGCTGTGGGCTGAGATCAGACAGGTCCTGTTGGCCCTGCACCCTTGGAGTCATCCTGGCGGGCGTGAGTCCACAGGTGTGTAAGCCTTGAGGTCTGAGAAGGCCGTGCCCTCTGAAGATGTGAGGATGGCTTCCACAGGCAGAGACACAGATGTGTTCTCTCTTTGAGAAGACAGAACTGTAGCTTATTCCTGCTCGGTGTTTACAATCACGTGCACAAACAAATAACCCTACATGGAAAGGGCTAGAGAGAAACTTGGAGGTTAAGTTACTCATCCTTGATCGCAAGCCAGCCTGATGGACGCGGGGGGCGCGCGGACAAAGCAGGCCCTCAGAGCAGGGCAGCCTCGCCCCGGGCTCTCAGGAGCCGCTGTGGAAGCGCAGGGCCCCTCTGTGCCCATGGGGTTCCGGGCGATGGGCAGGAGGCAGGGCTGGCCCCGGCGCCGGGGGCTCCTGGTGCTTGCTGAGCACAGGGCCTCTCGCTGCCGGCGTGTGGTGTCGCGAGTGCCCTCCGCAGCCCTGGGGTGCAGGTTGGTTGAGCAGCAGTGCAGCCGTTCAGGGTCAGCAGACCGCGTGCCTCCGTCCTTGACGTTGGCACGCCGACCTTGGAGCCCTTTGTGTGCGGGCCTCTCGTGAGCCCTTCTCGGGAAGCGCTCAGGGCTGCGTCCCAGCTGTGCTGCAGGGCATCCTCTCACGTATTCTGGGTGACGGGCGAGGAGCTTTCCCCACCCGGAGGCTGACTGCCCGGGCACCGCCAGCTGTGAGGGCTCCGCAGGGACCTGTGCCCCTCTGCCCGCCTTTCTTGGGGCTGGAGATGCGGGCAGGACGCTGTGAGGCGCCAGGACAAAGAAATGCAGGTGAGTTGGCCCAGACGGCTCCTGCAGGGAGGCGCGAGGCTGCACCTGATTGATGCTTTCCGTCCTGTGGCCTTTGGATTGTTTGTTTTAGTAAACTGTTGTTTACCAAAAGGTAGGGCTGTCATTGAAAAATAAAGTCACGTGTGGGAGAAGCTCATTCCATGTCTTTGGTTTTCTGGAGAGCTGAGTGGAGGTGCAGGTGGAGGGGGTGGGGGCGCTGTTGGAGCTGGTGAGGTGGCAGCGGGGAGCAGGGTGCCCGGGATGCCCCATGGGCGGCGGCTGAGCTGCCGCGTTGGGAGCCCAGGGCAGAGGGAGGGTGTTCCACCAGGCTCCGGCTTCTTTGAAGCCGCGCGGTGGGTGGGCTGCAGGCGGACACAGTGCACACACAGCTCGGTGGGGAGCGGGGGGTGCACCCCAGGCTCCAGGGCGCCCGCAGCCCCAAGCCCCGTGCTGGCGCCTGGAGTGGCGCCCTGCTGCCCGGCCAGACTGCTGCTGCTCCGCCTTGTGTGCCGTCCAGATCAGCCCCACGTGCAGAGACGGAGGTCTGGGCCCGTGTGCGTCTGTCTCTTCGGTTTGAGTCTGAAACAGTTAGGGGCTTAAAGTGTTAGTCCCTCAGTTGTGTCCTCGTGGACTGTAGCCACCTGGTTCCTGTGTCCGTGGTGCTCTCCAGGCAGGAATATTGGAGTGGGTAGCCACGCCTTCTCCAGGGGGTCTTCCTGACCCGGGGATCAAACCCACGCCCCGTGCACTGCAGGCGGCCCCTCTGCTGTGCGGGCCCCTCCTCCCGCCCCTCTGTGCCTGGGCCTGGCCCCTGCTGCCCAGCGCCGAGCACCCCCTTCTCCCTGTGGTGGCCACGCGGAGGCCCCGAACTCCACGTGGGCTCTCTGTACGGAGACGCTGTACGTGATCTCTGATCCTCGTTTATAAAATCAGGAAAAGGCCATCAGAGTGTGTCTTTGGTTTCCATAGCTACTCTGACCTATGACACGCTCCGATTCGCTGAGTTTGAGGATTTCCCAGAGACCTCGGAGCCCGTCTGGATCCTGGGGAGGAAGTACAGTGTCCTCACAGGTATGGCCCCGCCGAGCTGTACTGCTCTCCTGCAGAGAGCGGCATGACGGTGAGTTGCCTATGATTTCCTGAGACACGGGTCTGGGCGCTTACCACCGTGTGTGCGTGTCCCTTCTCTCACCCTCTAGAAAAGGACGAGATCTTGGCCGATGTGGCGTCGAGACTGTGGTTTACGTACAGAAAGAACTTCCCAGCCATTGGTGAGTGCCGCCTGCCCCAGGAGTGCTTCGAGCGGGAAGCGTAGAGCTCAGCACCTGGGCTCGTCCCTGGTTTCGCACTCAGGCAGCCTGCTGGCTGCAGAGCTCGACGGCAGCCCAGGGCCCCGGCCCTGCTGCGCCGGGGATGCTTTTGACAGTGAGCTGCGCTTGCTCCCCGGGGCCTGGGGCCTGGGCGATGAGCCATGCCTGGTGTGGGCAGCACAGAGCGGAGCGCAGCAGGAAGCGTGTGGCCCCTCTTGGTGCTGAGGCCGCCTCTGCTCCTGGAGGCTCTGGGCCTCCGTGCTGGGCCCAGGTTGGAGCTGGTGGCGTTGTGGGTTGGGTGCTGGGAAGCCCTGGTCGCACCCCTCAGCTGCCCTCACGGGTCCCGCTCTTGGTTGTAGGCCCTGAAGGGCAAGGCAAAGCTCCTCCCTGTGTCCCTGGTGCCCAGTCTCCATCAGCTCCCTCCTCAGGGGGCTGCCGTCTGTGCCCAGAGCTCGGGAGCCGGGGGCGCCTCCCTGTCCGGGGGCCGGGTCCTGTGGCGGGCTTGTCAGACATCTCAGGCGCTCTCTTGCTCCTGCTGGGCCCCGATGGGGCTGGAGCCGCTGGGCGGGCGGTGCTGTCTGAGCCCCAGGGCAGGGCAGCTGGCGGCAGCCTGCGCGAGCGGCCGTCGGGGGCGCTCGGCGGCTCTCCCGGCCGTGGTCGGTGCTGCTGACCGCCGCACGAAACCGCCATGCGCGGTGGGGCGACCCGCGTGCTGCCGAGGCGCCTCGGCCCGCTCTGAGCCCGCCGTCCGGGGCAGGCTCTGTCCGCTGCGTGTCTGCGAGCCCTGCCGCCTCCACCTCGGGGCCTGGCGCACACCTGGGGATGCCGCCCCCACTCTGCCTCACTTGTGAGGCTGAGGTCTCTTCGCGTGTGTCTGGGCGTTCTGTTTCTCTGAGACCTGTTCACACCTCGGCCCCTGATGAGGGGAGTGAGGGCGTGTCCCTCGGCGGGCTGTCGGCGCAGTGAGCCGCGCGGCCCGGCCTGGGCCTGACGGTGCGCGCCTCTCTCGCCCTCCACGGCAGGGGGCACCGGCCCCACCTCGGACGCGGGCTGGGGCTGCATGCTGAGGTGTGGACAAATGATCTTCGCCCAAGCCCTGCTGTGCCGGCACCTGGGCCGCGGTGAGTCTCCCCGTGTCAGCGCGCTCTCGGGGGCATCACCATCACACTCCCGGGGCTGCGGGGTTTTCTTTGTAACAACCTACAAGTTTTCGTTGATTAAAGAAAGTGGCTCTGAAGACACTCAGAAGCGTTTGTGTTTCAGAAGCCATTTTTAAAGCACGGAACCAGTCTCCATTTCTGTGTGGATCTGGTTTGATGTGTTGGCATGTGTATTTTTGAAATCCTGAAGAACTCGGTTCTACCACTCGGGGGGTTTCTCAGGACGTTTGGGCACCACGTATGTTTTGAGTGCTTTATAACGATGACGGCTTCCTGCCTCTGTTTGGGGAAACTGAACTTGCGTGTCTTCCCCCGTAGACTGGAGGTGGACGCAGCGGAAGAGGCAGCCAGACAGCTACTGCCGCGTCCTGCAGGCGTTCCTGGACAGGAAGGACAGCTGCTACTCCATCCACCAGATAGGTGGGGGGCGCGGCCCGCCCGGCGCGGGCCTCGAGGGCGCCTCTGTGGTGAGGGCTGGGGGTTCCGTGCACCTCTCTGCCCGAGCTCCCGTGCTGTCAGCCTGGCGCTGGTGAACAGCAGCTCGCAGGCCTTGCAGGCTGCTCCTCGGCACCCGCGATGGCGGCACTGCCTGTCCAGACACCCGCCGTCTAGGCCAGCTGGTAGTGTCCTGCCTCCACCCACGTGGAGGGAGCGGAGCTCTGTGCTCACCGAGCTGCGTGCCACCTCAGTCCGCTCCCCCGATGGGGCTAGGGGTCGGGGTCCGAGGGGGCGCACCTTGAAGAGAAGGGTGTCCCTGCGGGCGGCGGTGGTGCATCCTGGCGCCAGTTAGGAGCTGCCGTGAGGCAGGCTTCCTGGCCAGTGTTCCCGGCCTCTCAGCCGGGTAGGGGGAGGGGTTTCGGGACGTGGGGGCGAGGGTCGCTAACCAGCTCTGTTTCCTGCAGCACAAATGGGTGTTGGCGAGGGCAAGTCCATCGGCCAGTGGTACGGGCCCAACACCGTCGCCCAGGTCCTTAAGTACGTGCGCGGGCTCGCCTGGGCCTCTGCTGCTGAAGGGAGTGAGGGGCCTCTTCCTCTCTCAGCCTCTTCAGGACCCTCAGGAGGGTCCTCGGAGGTCACCGTGCCGAGTGGTCTTAGGGGTCGGAATCTGTTTCTAGTGAGGGTGTGCCCATCTGGGTCCTGGGAGCCCCTGCAGAGCCCCCAGATTAGACAGAGTCCCCTCCCGTCGGGCCGTGACGCCTCGGCCACAGGCGCCCGCCCAGCGCGGTGCCTCCCACTGTGCTGTCAGCTCAGCGTCTCGCGGGGCGCGGGGCTGCGCTGATTGGGGTGGCCGGGCTGCCTCAGGCTGGGCACGGTCTGGGCTTGGCGTCTGACTCTTGCCCGTGTACTGGCCTGATTGGGAAGTGGCCCCTTGAACGGCTGCTCGCGCGACCTCCCCTGCACAGCCGCGGCTGGCAGAGGCCAGGAGGCTCGAGCCGGGCAGGCTCATTGGGGTGTCCCCCGCTCCCCGGCAGGAAGCTGGCTGTCTTCGACACCTGGAGCGCCCTGGCTGTGCACGTGGCCATGGACAACACGGTGGCGATGGCGGACGTCAGTGAGTGAGTGGGCCCCGGGCGGGGCGGGGGGCGCTGGGTGCCCGTGTGCTAGGCCTGCGTGGGCTCTGCCGCCCCGTGAGGAGTGCGCCGCGTCTTCCTGGCCCCCAGACGCTTCGAGAGGTTTAGAGGTCCGAGGAGCAGCGGGGCTCACAAGGTCTGGAGGCAGAGGCGTGGTCCGCCTGCCGTCTCTGAGGGAAGAGCAGAGTTCAGATGCGCTGACGGTCTGAACGCGGCTGGAGCCCACAGGCAGGGCCTGTCAGGGCGCGGCGCAGGCTGGGCCGCGTGGGGTGTGCGAGCCGCTCCTGTCTTGGGCACCTGTTCCCTGAGGGATTAGCGGGTGTGTTTAGACGGAGGAAAAAGCAGAAACGTCTCCACTTGGTGCTGTGCTTGCTGAGGGGGCCTCGGGCCTGCGGTCAGTGCTGCGTCCGCCTGGCTGGTGGCTCCGCGGGGCTGGCTGCACCATGCTTCCCAGGTATACGCGAGTGCTCTCTTGCTGCGTGTCTGCCGCGTTTCACAGTGAGAGTTTCCAGCTGCACACGCGCAGGGAGCGTGCGCTCTTTTTCCCTGTAGTGGCACGGTTACCTTTGGCTCAGGTTCCAGGTCGGAGCTGTACTTGACGCACTGGACTGTTCTCAGCTGTGTCTTGGCGGTGGACTCACGCCTCCTCCCGTTCAGCCCCTGAGAACAGTCTGCCTCTTGCAGGGAGGTTGTGCAGGAGCGGCCTTCCCTGTGCTGGGGCTGAGGCCTTCCCCGCAGACTCCGAGCGGCACTGCAACGGCTTTCCGGCGGGGGCCGAGGGCGGCGGGTGCGCGGCGCCCTGGAGACCCTTGGTGCTGCTCATCCCGCTGCGCCTGGGGCTGGCTGACGTCAACGCGGCCTACGCGGGCACGCTCAAGGTGGGTCTGTGCCAGCCCCTCCCCTCCTGCGCCCGGGGCTGCTCCCCGGAGCCCCCAGCCATCCCCTCTCTGCGCCCTGCTCGTGCCGGCTGCTCCCCCACAGCTGCCTGCCCCACCCGCGGCTGGGCCCTGCCGTCCCGCCACCCCGCCTGGGGCTCCCTGGAAGGAACTGCGCCTCGGGGTCGGGAGCCGAGCTCTGCGAGGCTGTGCTCACAGCCCTGCGGGGAGGAGCCCCTGCTCACAGCCCTGCCCCCCGCAGCACTGCTTCCGGATGCCCCAGTCCCTGGGGGTGATCGGAGGGAAGCCCAACAGTGCCCACTACTTCATCGGCTATGTTGGTGAGTGGGGGGTCTGCTGTGGTTGAAGGAAGTGGGTGGTCTTCAGGGTGCCCCCCCCGCCCCCGCCTCGCCACTGGACATGAAGCCGCCTCCGCGAGGCCAGCGTGGCTTTGGGGGCTGCGGTGGGGCCGCCCTGCCCTCGCTGACCCGCCCACCACCCACCCAGGGGAGGAGCTCATCTACCTGGACCCCCACACCACGCAGCCGGCCGTGGCGGCCGCTGACCGCTGCCCAGTCCCGGACGAGAGCTTCCATTGCCAGCACCCGCCCGGCAGGATGAGCATCACGGAGCTCGACCCGTCCATCGCCGTGGTGGGTCCCCCGTGTCCGCCGTCAGCGCTGTCCTGCTGCTGCCTCAGGAGGGAGGCCCCCCGTTTCCGTAATTTCGCTTAGCATGATGTCACGCGGTTCAGAGCCCGCGCAGGGCGGCCCTGGCCCCGCCCCCGCTCCTCCTCGGGCTCCCCGCCCCACGCCTTTCGGGCTCACTTTCTGAGCTGCTGTGTCTGCCGGGTGGCCCCTAAGAATGCACCTGCTCGCTCACACTCTGCTGACGGCAAGGCGGGAAGGGTTGGTTCGGCTCAGAATACATTTCCGGGAGGCCAGGGACCCCTTGGAGAAGGCAGTGGCACCCCACTCTAGTACTCTCGCCTGGAAAATCCCGTGGATGGAGGAGCCTGGTAGGCTGCAGTCCGTGGGGTTGCTGAGTTGGATACAACTGAGTAACCGAAAATGTAACTGAGTACATTTTCACTTTTCACTTTCATGCATTGGAGAAGGAAATGGCAACCCACTCCAGTGTTCTTGCCTGGAGAAGACGGGGGAGCCTGGTTGGCTGCCGTCTATGGGGTCGCACAGAGTCGGACACGACTGAACTGACTTAGCAGCAGCAGCAGCAGGGACCCCTAGAAATCAGAACAACGTACGGGTCACCCAAGCTGTGGACACGAGGCATTTGGTCCAGAGAAGGGGCGACCCCAGACGCACTGCCTGTGGCTCTGGGTCACTCCCAGAGGCCCGTGGTCCCCGGGAGGGCATGGGCAGGGGTCTCGCAGGAGCCCGCCTGTGAGCTCGCGAGAACGAGGCTGGGTCTGACTCAGTCTGGGCAGAGGGGGGTGGGCACTGCAGCCAGACAGCAAGGCAGGCCTGGCGTGTCCAGGGTGCACCTGAGGGCCTGCCGGGTAGCCCTGCTTATGGTGGGTGTTGGTTGCAGGGGTTCTTCTGTGAGACTGAGGACGACTTTAACGACTGGTGTCAGCAAGTGAGAAAGGTCGGTGGTGGCTCCTGGCCCGTGGGGCGCGGGCTGGAGGCTGGTCGGGGGTCTGGGGTCCCGCTTCCCGCTCAGCTGCCCCGCCCTGTGCGGGCCACACTTGCCTTGCCTGCCCCGGGTGCCCGGCCATGCTCACTGGGGTCACAGGTCCCCTGGGATTCCCACCCCTGGGGTCGCCCAGGAAGGCCGCCTGGCCTGGTGGGTCCTGCCTCCGCTTGGCCCTCCCTCCGCCATGGCCTGATGCGTAGTCTGTCGACAGCTGTCCCTGCTGGGAGGCGCCCTGCCCATGTTTGAGCTCGTGGAGCAGCAGCCTTCCCACCTGGCCTGTCCCGACGTCCTCAACTTGTCGTTAGGTGAGTCCAGAGGCCCAGGGTCTCGGGCCGGGGTGCCGTCTGCATGATGCTGTCCTCCCCTGCCTCCCCAGGGCCTGCTCTGCTGAGCTGTGGCCTCTCACGTTGGCCTGAGCCCCGGCGCAGTTCCCTGGGGCTCTGAGGGACCTCTGGGGGCACAGCACGTGAATCCACTTCATGCTCCCCGGGCTCCTGGGAGCCGGGATAGGCTAGGCCTCCTGCGGTGAAGCAGCTGCTGGGGCTCGGTCCCTACAGCCCCGTGGTTCTGGGGGCACCTTCCCAGTGTGAGTGGAGCTCGTGCAGAGGGGGCCCGCGTGGTGCGTCTGGGCGCCCTCCTGTGGGGGGTCCTTGTCCCTGAGTCTCAGCGCTGGGTTCTGCTGCCTGTTCAGACCCCGGCAGGAGCAGGGCGCCCCAGCTGGGCACTCGGTTGCCCTGCCCCCATCTGCATCCAGGCCGCCCTGACAGTCGGGCACTGGGCAGGACGTGCTCCTCGCGGGGCACGCGGGTGGGATGTGGGATGAGGCCTGTGCGCCCTCGGGCACTTGACCCTCAGCCCCATGCCCCAGACTGAGTGACCCGCTCCTGCATCTACCGAGGGTTTGTCTTTTTCCTAGATTCTTCTGACGCGGAGCGACTGGAAAGATTCTTTGACTCAGAAGACGAAGACTTTGAGATCCTGTCCCTCTGAGAGTCCTGCAGGTGGGGATGGTCTCACTAGCCCTGCAGGGGCGCTTGGCCGCCGCGTCTCGTCCACCCGCTGCCCTCCGCCCAGCGCCCCAGCCCAGCTGCCTCCGCGTGACGGAAGCCCTGGGCGCACGCTCCCGCCACACTGCCAGCCCTGCCCGGTGCCCCGTGCCCTCCTGGCCCGGCCGCTCATCTTGGAATTAAAGCCGTCTGAAGCTCCATGATGGACATGGCTGCCGCTGGGCACATCGCTAGACAGGCTCTGAAGACGCAGTGTGAGGGTGCTGTGAGAAAAGGCGCCAAGGAGCACGGCAGGCGTCCCACACTGGGAGGAGAGGCGTGGGGGCCGGCGGGCGGGTCCACAGATGCTGCTGCGCGCGTGCCAGGCAGCAGTGCCGCCCGGCCGGGCCCCGGGGAGGCCACGGGCCCCTGCTGCCGCTTGCTTGTCTCGCCCGCTGCCTCCGGAGCACCCCCCACCTCACCCCTCGTCAGGGCCTCCCTCCCGGTCAGCGCAGCTTCAGATGGTTTGGGGCCCAAGGGTCAAGCCTTCC
Source organism: Oryx dammah (assembly GCF_014754425.2). Taxonomy (NCBI): domain Eukaryota; kingdom Metazoa; phylum Chordata; class Mammalia; order Artiodactyla; family Bovidae; genus Oryx; species Oryx dammah. The sequence goes on from NW_024070212.1 coordinate 118,246,354, forward strand.
GCTTGTGGTGTGAGGCACACCCAGACCTGCTCACGCTGACCCAGGGCCACCTGCCACCTTCACCCTGCGTTCGGGCCCCACCGACGGCCTGTGTCCCACCCAGGAGTGCAGACCGGCTGGGAGCTCAGGTGGGGGCAGCCTCCCTCCCAGGAGCCCCCACCCGCCCGGCAGCGGGCACCCCGCCCCCTGGGTGTCGTCCACCTAAGTTATTTCGTCTCCCTTTGTCTCCTCCCCCTCTCCGTCCCTCAGGCAGAGCTGGGGGTCTCTGTTCCCGCTGGCACACGGGGTCTCTTCTGCTCAGCCGGCAGCAGGGGTGCCGGACAGGGGACCACAGACCAGAGGGGACTGTCTCGTGTGTGTTGGGAAAGGCTTACTGAAGAGTATTCACTCTTAGTGATAGTTCGCAGTTCTTTACTGCAAATAATAACAGTTTCAATACAAAACAGAATTCGTGTGTGTCTTGATTTTCCTGGAGCTGTAATTGGATGTGGTGAGAACAGGGATGGTGTTTTCTCAGGTTGTCAGGACCCCTGGGGAGGACCTGGTGGACACACATGGCGAGCTCGTGGCTCCCAGGCCTGGGCAGGCAGTGCCCCGTGTGGGCCTACTCTGCACGGCGCTGGCTCGTGTTCAGTCGCTCAGTCACATCCGACTGACCCCATGGACAGCAGCACGGCAGGCTTCCCTCCCGCCACCGTCTCGTTTCCCCAGATTCATGCCCATTGAGTCAGTGATGCCACCCAGGCATCTCATGCTGTCACGCTCTTCTCCTCTTGCCTTCAGTCTTTCTCAGCATCGAGTTAGCTCTTTGCATCTGGTGGCTCAAGCATTGGAGCTTCAGCATCAGTCCTTCCAGTGAATATTCAGAACTGGCTGGATCTGCTTGCAGTCCAAGGGACTCTGAAAGTCTTCTCCGACACCGCAATTTTAAAGCATTGATTTTTCAGCGGTTAGCCTTCTTCATTTCATGGTCCAGCTCACATCTGTGCACGACTGCTGGGAAAACTACCCAGTTGCTCGGCAGTAAGGAATCTGCCTACAACGCAGGAGAACGGGCTCCATCCCTGGCTCAGGAAGGCCCCCTGGAGAAGGGTGTGGCAAGCCACCGCAGCATTCTTGCCTGGAGGGTCCCACGGACAGAGGAGGCTGGTGGTGGGCTGTAGACCGCGGGGTCGCAGAGTTGGACATGACTGAGATGGCTGAGCACCCTCGCCCTCGTGTGGTTTGCGTTTAAACCAAAACGTGCAGGGAGGTCAGGCTCTGTGTTGCTCCCTCACGGGTGGATGCCTCAGCTGGTCACCCCCAAGTGAGTCACCAGTAAGGACCGAGCAAGGCCACTTGCCATGCCCAGGAGGTCCTGGCGGGAGTGCTGGAGCTACACTGAGCCCTCCCGCGCCCTGCTTCTGCCCACCTGCCTGCTGTGGTGGGCTCGCGGGGACCAGGGCCAGGCAGGAAGTGCTGTGGCCGGAGACTGAGGCCTGGCTTCTAGAAGCAGCCCGTTTGGCTTCTGGAGCCTCCACACTCCAGCTGAGGCTCCTCTTAGAACCCTGAAGGTCAGAGGTCAGCAGTGCCATCCCCGGAGCCCTGGCTCCTTCCCTTGTCCAGCTCCCACACTGCACACAGCAGCATCTCCCCTGACCAGACCCTTCTGCCTGCAGGGCCTGTGGGGCCCCGTCCTAACCTGGGCCAGAGGGCTGCCTGGCAGGGGCCTCCCGCCCAGGCCCGTGGCCTCCCTGATGGCCAGCCCTCAGGACCCCTGCCCACGCTGCGTTCTCTTCCCCCAGCCTGTGGCCTTGGTCGTGTGAGAGGTCAGAAGGCAGGTCGGGTTGCCCACCATCCCCGTGGATGCCCTCAGGACTCTTGAACGCAGTGGTCCAGCTGCACACGTGGCTCCTAGCTGCTGCCCTGACCTCAAGTGTGTGCTGCCGGGTGGGAGGACGCACCCGAGGCTGGCCCAGCGCCCGCAGTGGGGCCCTCTGTGAAGCAGCCACACGGCCGTCCAGGTGCAGGGACCCTGGCCCCTCCGCCCTCCGATGAGGGCTGGGCTGCTGCTCCTGCCCAAGCCTGTGGGTGGGCAGCCTCCTCTGTGCAGCTGGGCTAGGGGGCGGCCTTGCTGTGTAGGAGCGGGGCCTGGGCACCTCCGCCATGCAGGGGGCACGGGGGCCTTCCCCCAGCTCCAGACTCTGGACCTGGAACATGGTCTCGCTCTGCTTGGGACCCAGCCTCTGGCCCACACCCTGGAAGTGCTGAGCCCCAGGGCGCCCTGTAGACAGGGACCCTGCCCGCCTCCCACCGCAGGGCTCGTCCTGGAGTAACTGCGGGACGGGATGCAGAGGGTTATACAGCTGCATCTTCCATCTCAACAGAATGACCAGCATGTGCCAGACGCTTTCAGATGAGACAGATGCTGCCCCGACATGGCTGGGCTGGGCTGGGCTGGGCCCTGCAGGCCAGGTCGCGAGGCTGGCACTCAGCCCAGGCACGGCCAGGCCGGCCGACAGCACAGGGGCCCCAGGCAAGGATGCTGCGCCACACCGGGCCCCCAGCCGCCACTGCTGTCTCCATCTGTCTTTATTGATGGCACCTGAGGACATGCTGAGGTTTTCAGCAACCCTGATGGGACCACTGGGTGCAGCTGTGAGGCCTCCGCGAGGAAAGCATAGTGATTTACGAGCGTCTCTGGGGCACAGGGGGCCGGCCTCCTACGCCCACAGCTGCCCCAGGGGCCTGTGTGCGGCGACTCGGATGGCGTCCTCAGACAGCGCGCGGATCTCCTGATGGACGTCCTCAATGCTTCTGGAGGCGTTGACTGTCTGTACGGGGTGGGGGACACAAGGCGTTAACGTTCTCAGTGGGCGGGCTAGGCCAGAGGGCACAGCTTCGGCTCCTCACCCCCAGCCTTGCCGGGGGCCCAAGCTGCCCTGCGCTGCATGGTGCCCCGTGGCACCCTGGTGCCATCAGCAGATGTGGTAAGGGCAGCCACCCCCTCCACGCTGCGCCGGGACCACCCGGAGCCCCAGGCAGGCCCACGTCCGCTCCTCCCCACCCGCAGCCCCGCTGCTGAGACCCCACCGCCCAGTGAACAGCATGGGACCCTTGGTCACCAGGGAGCCAGCCCACAAGGAACCACTCTCCGCCTGAGAGAGGGCCACGTACCGGGCACACAGGGCTGGCATGCCCGGGACCCCTCTTTTGCCAAGGCTCAGCCCTGGGGGCGCCAACAGCCTCTTGGCAGCCGCAGGGCAGCAAGCTCTGGAAGAGCCCCAGGAACAGAGGCCCTCAGCTACCGCAACCCCCCGCGCGGGCCTCAGCGGTGGCGGCTCCCGTGTGACCTCGCGCCTGGTGCCCCGCAGCCCCGCCACAGGGCGGAGCCCGGGTCACTGCAGACACTGGGCTGCGGAGGCCCAGGATGAGCCCCAAGACTATAACACGTGGGACGGGAAAGGGCCCCGACATGAAGTGGCCTCCTGGAGGCCAGACCTGGGCAATGTGGGCCTCGGACGGCGAGGAAGGCAGGTTGCTGGTGAGTGAGCCCTGCACACCAGCCTGTGGGCGGTGTGGTTTCCCGTAGACTCAAAGCCCCTCCTCAGAGGGACGCAGCGGGACGTCACCGTGAACCACCTGACCGAGGTGGAGGGGAGCACGGCTGGAACGGAGATGCTGGAGGCGCGCACCCCATGACCTGGCAGCGACCACCCAGCAGAGGCAACAACCTGACCCCAACCACGAGGCAAGCCGAGGCTCCGCGACGAGGAGCCCGTGGGCTTCAGAAACACCGAGCTGAGATGCTCAGAGGCAGGAGGCCAGCGACGAGCGGGCACCACATCCGTGGTCACAAACGTCAGCCCGGGTCCCGCGTCCGGGCCACAGGAGAGAGGGCCCGTGTGAACGGCCCCAGCCCACATGGACAGCGGCAGGTACTGACACGTATCGTCTAACGGTCCCCGGAAGAGTCTTCTCTAAGTCTGTTACTGCTCTGGAGATGTGAAAAACGCTAAAGTAAGCTTCAGATCAACAGAAGCCGAGCCTCTACGAGGGGACCTGCCCTACAAGGAACGTCAGCGAAGCTCCTAGGGCTCTGGGAACCCAACTGAGAGGACAGCCTGGCAGAAAGGCAGCGCGGCCCTCTCCCTCCCCCACTCCCGACGCTGTGGTTTCCTGTCTTGTTCCCAGGAGGTGCTGAAACACAGTATAAGTCATGGATCGTCTACACCATGTACAATAAAAAGAAGCCCAGAGGGGGAGTTCCCAGGCTCCGCAGCTTCTACTGTAAGGGGCTGAGTGCCACCCCTCATCGGGGAACTGAGACCCCATGCGCCGCAGGGCATGGCAAAAAATAAAACTGGTGAGAACAAATTAAGGAAAAAAACGAAAGTGAAGAAAACCAAAAAAATAGAGAACTCTGGCATTCGGTAGCTGATAGAACCGTCCAGCAGAGGGCAGGGCAGCTGAGGCCCCGCACTGCAGCCTCCGCCTGGGTAAAACCATGCCCTTCCCCCCAGCCCTGAGCACCCCGAGACACAGCAAGGTCAGGGGGGTGCTTTAAACCTGCACGGAGAGCCCTGGCCACACCGCTCAGCAGGGCAGTCGGGAGGCATGGACACAGGGCAGGGAGACGCCTGAGCCCAACTGGCAGGTGTGTGGCCCGCGGCAGCTGTGGACACTGGCTTCAGGGAGGCTGGAGATGGGCCGGGGCTGGGAAGTGCCCTGAGGCCATGGGGACCATGCCAGAGGTGGCGGCCGGGGCGACGGGGGCGGCCCCTGGCCTGCATGGCCCAGGGCTGGAACCACGCTGAGGGCCCGGGAGGTCCCTTGTTGGACCCAAGCATGCATGAGCTGCCACACCGCAGCCCCAACTCCCCTGCCCTGGCCTGGCGGCGGCCCCTCCTGCACCAGCTCCGGGGCCCGGGCGGCACTCACCTTCCAGGGCAGACTTGGGTCTGCCAGGAGCTGCTGGAAGCGCTGCAGGGCACGCTGCTGGAAAGGGCCACTCTCATAGCGCTCGTGGCCAAACTCGCCCCGCGCTGCTGCCTCCGCAAGCTGCAGCTGCAGGAAGACGACCAGGTCGGGCTTGGGGAGGCCCACGTCCGGCTGCTTACACCAGTCCAGGGAGAAATTCTGGGGACAAAGAATCACCCTGAGAGGGAGCCAGCGTAACACGGTCTCATTTCTGGTTCCAGATTCACCAAGAGGGAGAGGGAGCTGGGGTGTTGGGGGAGAATTCTCACTCGACAGTGGGTGTCCTTTAGGCTGTGTGTGGTTTCTCTTGAAACAGTGTTCTGGCCATGGGTGCCCGGGGCCCAGGACCCCATGCCCTCCAGCCATGCGGCAGCCCAGGCCAGGGCGGCCCCCCGTCCCGAGGAGAGGGGGAGACCCTTGTCAGTAACCCACGTGCCCTCTGTGGCACGTCCACTCTCCTTCACCCTTGCAATTCTAGGAGCAGTGTTTCCATTCTGGAGGAAAACCCAGGATGCGTGTGACCTGGGGCCACAGCGAAGCCTGAGGGTTAGAAGCCAGCTGTGGGCTCAGAACCCCGAGCACAGGACGAGGGCACCTGTCCACCCTGCCCAAGCCCGTGTGACGTTCACAGACGGAGCCGAGGGGCCGGACCCACGGGAGGACTCTCCTAAAGGAGGACCCAGCTGCTCGTGCCGGGAAGACAGGCAGAATTAAACGGTCAGCATTCTGCAACCTTTTGTGAATTAACCACGGTCAGAGACTGTTACAAGACAGTTGGGCACAGTGTGCCTCTTGGCAGGAGCCTTGCAAACATCAACAAACATTTAAATAGAAAGAAAGAGAGGCAGAAACCTACATATTAAGAGTGTCAAGGGACATTTGAAGAATGGAACTTAATTAGCCAAACTCTGGTTCAACCTAACTGTAAAAACCTAAGATGAACAAACAGTATCTGGGCGCCGGGACCCCTGAGCACGGACTGAAGGACTTTGGGGGATGGCTGCCCACTCGCTGGGGTTGGGACGAGGGTCTGGAAAGCGCTCCTGGGGACGTGCACCGAGACGCTCACGGGGGCTGACACCATGTCTGGCGGGTCACAGAGACGAGAGCGCTGAGGCAGGAGCTGGTGCTGGAGGCGCCCTTTCTTTGCTGGGGTCTGTCTGAACATCCTCAATAAAAGGCAGGACAAAGGGCCGTGCGGCCACACGGGCCATTGTACCTGTGAAACAGCAGCTCCCTGGAACGGGGGTTCAGGAGAACAGCACCCCAGATACTCTGACCGTCTCTCCTGAAAACAAGGCGCTGGATGAAATGAGTCTGCCCACCGACCCCTACGTGACTGATGTGAAATGTGTCGGCTGTGTCTGCGGGGACAACCCGCAGCTACAGAGGCTGCGTCTGCGGGGACAACCCGCAGCTACAGAGGCTGCTTGTCCTGTCCACATGACTGGGAGAACGGGGATCACAGGGCCCTGAGGGCTGACACGGGGCCTCCGCTCTGACAGCTCTGCACCCACGGGGACCGCTGAGCCCACACGGGGCGCAAACTACGCGCCGGGCCGAGTGGCACTCACCTCCTTGGCGCTGGTGAAGGCCACCCCAGAGAAGGCGTATCTGTCCACGACCAGGGTGATGCCCTGGCTCAACTTCTCCTTCATTAACGGCCTACGAGAGAGGGAATGCCTGTGAGCCCTGGTCCCAGCTTCACCTCCTGAGTCTCAGGCTCAGAGAGCCCTGCAGACACAGAGCAGCTCAGGAAGCAACATGAGGACAGGGCCGCACCCAGGTAGCGTGATCCTCCCCGCAGGATGCCACTTGGACAGCCCAGCAACAGCAGGCACAGAAAGGCAAGTCCACCAGGGGTGTGGACGCAGCTGGTGCTGGGAGAGGCCCAGGGGCAGCTCGGCTGTCGGGCACAGGGGGCCAGGCTCTGCCGGGAAGGGAGAAGACGGAACAAGGGGAGAGAAGGGTGGGCGCGGCCCGGAGGGGACGACAGATGCCTGCGTCTCCTTCTGGGAGGGGGCTGAGGACGCCCTCCACAGGGGGCCCGGGGTCTCAGGAAGACGGGTACTCAGTGGGCTCACATGTGAACTTCCTGCCCTCGAGAGGACCCACGTCACTTCTGTGGTACCACGCCAAAAATGCAAACCCAAATCCACTCGGGAGAAACATGAACCCAGCATCTCACCAACAGCCTGCGACCTTTAAAAAGAGAGGAAGGGGCAAAACACCCGTGGCAGCACATCGTTAAAGGTGAGGTTTGGGAGGTACTGCTGAACTGCGCGGAAAGAAGAGAGCGCTCACTTCTCGGGATAAAGCCTTGGGCGGCCCTGGAGGACCGGCAGGTTCTGACAGACGGGGAGGAGGTGGGGGCAGTACCACAACACAGCGCCGTGGGCCAGGGGTGCTCTGCCCACGCACTGCCCAGGAAGCCCCGGCTGAGACGCCGAGCAAGACCAGCGTCACACAGCTGGCGGACGACGGCGCCAGACAGCGGCCCAGAATCCAACCTGTCAGCCAAGGACTTCCGTGGGCCAGAAAACTGATCTGATGGGAGTGGCTGGGGTGACCTGAAGGGAACCTGTGGCAGAACAAATGGGCCGGGGCGCACAGGCCAGCACGGCTGGGCAAGGCTGGGGCTGAGGAGGCGAGCAGTCCTGTTTCTCACTCTGAACTGATCTGATGTTATTTTCTACTAACCCACAAAAAGCAAAAATCAAAACACCCAGGTCAAGAAACGCTGGATGTGCTAAAGATTATAAATATGGCCTCACTGGGACTTCCCTGGTGATCCCAATGAAGCGAGATGGTTGACTCTGTGCTTCCACCTAGAGGGCACAGGTTCAATCCCTGGTTAGGGAACTAAGATCCCACAAGTCTGAGTGCAACCAAAAAGAAAATTAAAAACAAATAAACCTGGCCTCCTTTCCATCTAACACGTGGAAGGGGTAGGCCTTTCCAGACAAGACCCCGGCTCAACCCAGGCCAGAGGGAGCGGTGCCAGCCTGCTCGTGGGAGGGCGCCAGGCACAGCCCTCGCGCGCCCACCCTCAGGAACTGCTCCATCCTCAGCAGAGCAGCCTTTCCGGACAGCAGGCCGCAGGAGCTGAGAGGAGAGCGGAACGCAGATCGCGAGGCAGGTAGGAAGCACGCCGTGAGGCGATCTGTCCCCAAGCACCCCGTTTATTCGTTAGAACACCTCCCGTGACATATGTATTGCTGACACACACGTGTGCAGATGGGAACAGAAGCGCCTGGGAGTGTGCCCACAGGCTGTCAACAGCTGTGGCGGGCACAGAGGGATCCCACCAAGGAGATGTGAAGCAAGGAGGGGGCGGGAGCAGGCAAACCCCAACATCAACTGTCAGCCTCACTTAGTGACGTGTCACACCGGTTCATCCAAGGCATGAATAAGAGAGACTCTGGGTGTGGGAGGACGAGCTGGGGACGCTCTGTACGTCTCCATCAGCTTTTCTGTGCACCTGAAACGACCTAACGTCACAAAAGGAGTGGGGTGGCGGGTATTAACTAGAGCTTTGGGGATCTGTGAATAAAGAACATGTAAAGAGACAGCCTCCAGCCTGACTCAGCCACTCAGAAACAAGAGCCCAGAGTCGCGGGGGAAGTACAGAGCAGGAAGGCTGGCGGGGCCAAGGTGTTTACACGTGCTCCCAGCGATTCGCAGAGAAGAGAAGGTGCACCGAGTGATCCTCCACCTCGCTCTTCTTCTCCAAGTAGGAGCTGAGCAGCTTGCCAATTTGAGTTGATCTTTCTAAAACAAGAGAGAATAAACACAGAAAATGAGATCAGGCTCACCATGGACATTAAGAACAGCTTGTGCAGAACTTTTGGGCGTGACCCGTCCAACTGTGAAGTTTATTTTACTGCAACTTTGGACAGGCTCACACCTTTACCCGAGGAAGGGCAGCAGCTTGCAGCCACTGGGATGAACAAAGCTTTAGGAGGAAGGAGCTCAGGTAGGAAGCAGCAACCAGAGGCAGAGCCAGTCAAGGGGGACTGCTTCCAGGACCTGCCTTGACACCAAAAGGATTTTTAAGTGCTGTAGCTGGCTCTTAGTATCCGAGGTTCTTCATCCCTGCAGTCCACCAACCCAGGACTGCAGAGAACTGTTTATTGAAGAAAGGTGTCTGTGTGGACCCAAGCGGCTCATACCTATGTCATTCAAAGGGTCAACTGTATAAGATTTGCAGGCTGTCTCGCTTAAAGATTAAAACGATAAATATTCAAGGAAGCATCTTCTCTCTACCGCTGCCACCTCTGGTTTGTAAACCTTGACCTTCTCTTGAATACCTAAGTATTGATGATATTCTTACAAGCATTTTCAAGACCAATGTGTTACGTTAAAAATTAAAAATATGACACAAAACCGGTCATAAGGTAAACACTCAAGGGCGGGCGGGCGGAGGAACCCCAAAACAAAACGGAGACTTGGGTTACAAAGCAGCGCCAGGAAGCTTATGGGGTTGACGGTCATTACTCTGGCTGTGAAGAGGCCTTCTGGGCTGTACACGTGCAGAGACTCACTAAACACAGGACTGATTGACTGCACCTCAGCCGCGCGTTAACGACCACAGACGCGTCTGGCTGAGGCTCAGGAGCCACATGGGCCCGGGCCCTGCGCCCCGACCCGCGGATCTACGAGGGCGGGCCCGGCCCGCGAGGCCTTCGCTTCCCACCCTCAGGGCCCGGGGAGGCCCCGGGCCACGTCCCCATCTCCGGTCCCCCGGAACCCCGCTCGCCCGGCCCGCCGCGCCCACCAGGGAAGCGCAGCAGCTCGGCGCGGTGGCCTTCGGCGCACAGCGCGTCCACCAGCTTGCGGCTCTGGGTGCTTTTCCCCGCGCGGTCCACGCCCTCCAGCACGATGAGCGCGCCGCGCCGGCCCGCCATCGCCGCGCCTTCCCGCCACCACGGCCCCGGACCATCCGGCCCGCCCATTGGCTGTGGTCGTCCGCGGGATTGGCTCACGCGGGCCGGCGTCCGCGGCGCGCAACGGGACTGGCTCACTTGGGCCGGCGTGGCCGGATTGGCTGAGACTAGTACAGCGGAAGCGGGGCGACTGGTCGGGAGGGCCTCTGTCGCACCGCCTCTTCCGGGTCGGAATGTCGGCGCGCAGTGTCCCGCGCGGGCCGCCGTCCTTGGCGCGGGCGTCCGCTCTTCGGCGAAAGCACGGGGCTGCAGCCTTGGGGCCTGCCTGGTGCCCACTCCTCGACGGCGGGAGTCTTGAGGGCCAGCAGCTCGGCCCCCGGAAGCGGTCCGTCAGGGTGGCGGCTGTCGTCTTATGGGCGCGAACACTGCCTTCCCGTCTAGGGGTCCTGCCTTCAGGGCTTCGTGGCCTCCGACGGCTCGTCCCCAGGCACACTCATGGGGGTTCCGACCTCAACCTAGGAGTTTGGTGCGGATAGCAGCGTCAGGCCCGTTATGTGCTGGGAGCCTCATTTCCCAGAACTTACTCGAACGCTCGACTTGGCCGCGGAGGACCTCGGAGACGGCCAGAAATGTCGTCGTGGACTTGAGGGCTGCTCTCCAGGGAGTCTTCGAGAAGCGCCGGCTTCCCGGACGAGAGGCGGCCGAGGGTGCTGGGGGCAGCCGCGCACCCCCGCGAGCTGCAGACGGTCTACCTCAGTGCTGGGGCTGAGGTTCTGGCAACCCCCACCTCACTTGTGCAAGCCCTTGATTTCGCTGTGACCCAAGACCCCTGTGGTAGCTTTCCGTTTTCCTGATGGGCCCTTGCTTGATTGGGTTGTGGATCCTGGAAGGGTGGTAGATTCCGTTATTCCCAGTTATTGGCTTTCGTCCTTCATGTTGAGCTTGTAAAGTAACCGGAGCCGACTTTCAGGAAGAAAGCTGTGTGCAGGTCACCACCCCCCTCTTGCAGTCCCCAGTCTGAGAATTGCACTTGCACAATTACGGCTGCTTTTTCACCCTGGGTTCTGGGTTTCCCTTGTAGCTCAGTTGGTAAAGAATCTGCCTGCAGTGCAGGAGACCTGGGTTCGATTCCTCGGTTGGGAAGATCCCCTGGAGAAGGAAGTGGCAACCCACTCCAGTATCCTTGCCTGGAAAATCTCACGGACAGAGAGCTGCAGTCCATGGGATCACAAAGAGTCGGGTACGACTGAGCGACTAACACTAACTTCTGGAATGAACACAGCTAAGCTACACCAGTGCCCCTGACAGGGAGCACCAGCTAGAAATAAACAATTTTGAGCCGAGTCCACCGCGACTTTGGGGTCTTTTGTTACTGCGGTACAATCTACAGAAGGTCGCTGATACGCTAACAGCACAATATTGCCTTAGATTAACTTTTTCTGAAACTTAACATCTTGGCTTCAAAAGGATGATGGGCTTACAGTAGAGACCCTCCTGAGGTTGGACAGCTTTACACCACATCAGCAGGATGAGCTCACCAGGCTGACGGGCAGGAACACAGGCAGTACCTCAGCTTGTGAGAGCTCAGCCATGGAAATGGGGGCAGCCTGGCTGGCTGGTCTGCCCCTGCATGCTGGGGAGCTGTGGATGCCCTTTTAATAGCAGGAAATACTAGCAAAAATGTACAGTGGAATTTCTTACTTAGCTAAAAGAAGCAGCACTCAGCGACTAACCACCACCAACAGCTGGAATGCCAGTTTCAGGGGCTTAAGTCATCGGGATATCTAGTTATCTCACGTAACACAGAGTCCAGAGTTAGGCCAAGAACTGTTTCTGCTGCTAGTCATCTCGGACGCTGGGTCAGCAGCTCACCTGTTCTCTTAGCTTGTCCTTCAGCCACAGGGTGGCTGCAGCACCTCCACGCATCCAGCCCTGACCTCACACCCCTGACACAGGAGGAGAGCCTAGGCATCTGTGTGTCTAGTTCCTCTGTGCCCTGCTGCGCTGACAGTTAAGTCTCGTGGCAGGTTTTTAGCCCAGTCTGCCCTGAGCAGTGCGAGTCCACCAGGGAGGCCTGACAGGTGGGCAAAGCGCATTACTTTGTGCAGGAGATCCTGGCTAGGGTGCTGGGCCTGCATGTGCATGGAGGCAGGTGAAGGGAAGTTGGTAATTGCTGAAACTTGCCCATGGGCACATGGAGTCCGTTAGGTTTTCTCTGCTTTTGTGGGTTTGAGACTTTCCATTAAGTAGAAGCCCTATAGCCCTGACTACCTGTTGCTTAGTTGTGCACCTTCCATCCCAGGGATCGGTCAGTCTTCACTACTATCCACAAAAACCTCTCCCTGTCTCAGCTGGGTTGCAAGAACAAAATGCCACAAACTGGGTAGCTTAAACAGCACATTTTCCTCACAGTTCTGGAGGTCCAAGTTCAAGGTGCCAGGAGGGCTGATGTCTCCCTCTGGGTTGCATGCGGATGACCACTTTCTCACTGGGTCCACATACAGCCTTCCCGCTGCACAAATGTGGAGAGGTCTGGTTTCTCTTCCTCAGATATCTCTCAAACACAGTCGCACTACGGGTTCAGGGATTCAGCCTGTGAATTCTGAGGGGGGATATTCAGTCTACAGCACTCGCGTACTTGCAGAAGAACGAGATGCGCTGGGCACACCACTGCCCTGTGGGACGCCACCTCCCAGCCCTGCCTGCGAGTAGACACGGCCCTCTGGCTATCCTGCCTGGGAGCCGCGAGCAGCTGTGGTGTGTCTCCTTCATATGGCAGACTGCGCCTCTGCCTCTGCCCCCAGCCCTGTCTTCGCGTTTCCAGGGTTGACTGCAGAGACAATGGCGACGCCCTTTGGGGGCAGATGCCACACTGGGAGGAGTCCAGGTCCCTGAGTGACCCCATGGAACATGGCTGCCCACCTCCTGGACTGTTCCAGAAGAAGTAAAGTTCCATCTTTTCTGCGTTACTGAGTTTGAGTGGGTTTCTCTGTTAGAGTAGCTTAGCCGTACCCTCAAGCACCGGCTCTCAGCTGGGGGACATTCTGACCATCACGACTTGGGGTGCAGGTCTGACAGCATCGAGTGTGAGAGGCCCGGAGTGCTGCTAGCCTCGACAAGCACAGGAGAGCACCTCCCCCACCCCAGCACAGGCCTACGGGGCTGAATGTCAGTAGTCCTAAGGATGAAATCTGTTATCAAAGATTTATCCAGAGCGCACAGAAATAAAAAGCAGGAATGAAAAATGCTGCCTGCTGTATCAGTCAACAAAGGATGTGGCAACCGTCAAGCCAGCAGCAGCTGCAGCTGCCCCTAAGAAGCAGGATCCTGGCCCCAGAGAATTAAGGCGCACACCAGAGGAGTGAGTCCACGGAGCCCACGCTTGCATCTTCCCATACACAGAAAAGCGTTAAATCGACTCACTTGAGATGTCTGGTTAATCAATAGTACTCTTTTGATGTTTTGACTATGTGGTTTTTGCTCAAAAACTCTCATATATCCTGGTTCCTTCCTTACATCCTCGAAGCAGTCTCTCAGTCCTCCAGATAGAACTTAATTCTTAATGTTTAGGTTGTGCAGTTTTTTCTTCGGTCGACAATAGTGAGAGAGTCATCGCTCATCTTTGCAGTTCCTAAAACGGTCTTAGGGCTTCCCTGGTGGCTTACTGGTAAAGACTCTGCCTGCCAGTGCAGAAGATGTGGGTTCAAATTACTGGGTCGGGAGGATCCCCTGGAGAACGAAATGGTGGCCCACTCCAGTATCCTTGCCTGAGAAATCTCATGGGCAGAGGAGCCCGGCGGGCTATAGTCCGTGGGATCGCAAAGGAGTCGGACCTGACTTAGCAACTAAACAGCAAAATGGTCTTTGTAAGAGAATTCATCAAGTCTTCTTATGTGAGTGAAAGAAGACAGATTGTTTGTGTCTTTGATATGTGAAGGCCACTACCCTTTGTTTCTCCACAGATCATGGGGAAGAACATACTGTGATGGAATAATTACAAACAGCCAACAAATTGTGAAAATCTGCTTAGCCGCACTTAGAATCAGAGAGACACAGACACTGAGTTTCTTTTTTTTTTTTTCCCATATCATGTTAAGCAAAGATAATAAAGCCTGATGAAATCTAGGGTTCACTGTAGTAGAAACAAACTCAGTTGACTGTCAGTTTAACTGTCCCCTCGGCCAGTGCATTTAGAAATACCAGCACAACACGCCCTCTGAGCCAGCAATACAATTTCTGAGCTTAATCTTAAAGAACTAATAAGACGATGTGCTGATTAATATGGCCACAACACTGCTACTCCTCCCATTGAGAAGTATGGGTCTACCTTCCCCTCCCCTGGAGTCTGGGTTGGCCCCAGGCACTCACTTGACCAACAGAATGTGGTGAGCTGTCATCTTGGGATGACCCAGGTGAGATCACAGAGTCTGGCAGCTTCCACTGGGGCCTCTCAGAACTCTCTAGAAGCTCTGGGCTGGAGAGGCCGCACTCTAGGTGCTCTGGTGCAGGTACCAGTTCAATGCCACCTTCTAGCTGCTCTGGAGATGTTTATCGTATTGCACAGAACAAAACAACAACCCAACTGAGGCTTGCTGGGATGCCTGACTCATAAAAGTTGTGAGCTTCAATAAAATGTTTCTTTTAGACGACTAAGTTCACAGGTCTATCATGTAGCAGTAGATAACTAAACAAACACAAGCGGCTGTCTGAGCAAATATTCACCAGAACATTCATGGTGGTGAGAAGCTGGAGACCATCAGAACAGCACCCCTCTGTAAGGGTCGGTTAGAGTATGGGGCAGTAACCCAGTGACACACATCTGGTAACCACGATGACGTAAAATTGGGTGAAACATGAGACGGTTGGGTGGCATCGCCGACTCAATGGACATGAGTTTGGGTGAACTCCCGGAGTTGGTGACGGACAGGGAGGCCTGGCATGCTGCAGTTCATGGGGTCGCAAAGAGTCAGACATACTGAGTGAACTGAACTGAACTGGCCAGAATTTGGGAAGAATATTAAGTTAAAAATGTAAATGGTAGAAAAGTGGATAGTCTGACTCACCAGTTAAGAAACCCAACAGCTCAATTTTGAAAACTGGGCAGAAAATCTGAACAGACTCCTCACCAGAGACATACAGGCAGCAGTATGCATGTGAAAAGGTTCCCAACACCGCATGGCATTGTTTAGTCGCTAAATCATGTCCAACTCTCTGTGACCCCATGGACTGCAGCATGCCAGGCTTTCCAGGATTGGAAATAAAAGGAGATACCGCTACACGTCTTTTCGCTCGGCCCCAAACCAAAACTCTAACAACACAAAATGCCGGCGACAATGTGAACCACAGGGACTCGCATTCCTTGCTGGTAGAAATACAAAATGGTGCAGCTCACTCTGGAAGGCCGGCAGTTTCTTCCAAGGCTAAACATCACAGTCTGATCCAGCAATGATAGTTCTTGGTATTTATCCAAAGGAATTGAAGTGTGTGCACCCAGAAACCTGACATGTATGATTATAGGAGATTTATCCCTAATTGACAGAACTTGGGCGCAAGCAATAGGTGAAGAGTAATTTGTGGTACAATGAAATGTTTATCAGTGTTAAGAAGAGATGAGCACGACTTTCCTTTTGGTCCAATGGTTGACAACCTGCCTTGCAATACAAGGGATCTGGGTTCAACCCCTGGTCAGAGAACTAAGATCCCACCTGCTGTGGAACAACAAATCTGCTTCCTGCAACTACTGAGCCCAAGAGACACTACCAGAGTCTGTGCCCCACAAGGAAAGACCCCACGAGATGCAGTGAAGACTCCGAGTGCTGCGATGCTTGACGCAGTCAGACGAATTAAAAAAAGAAGCTGTCCGGCCATGAAAAGGAATGGAGGAAACTTAAAATGCATGTTACTAGGTGAAAGAAGCATTCTATGATTTCAACTATATGACATTCTGAGAAAGGCAGAACTAGAGACAGCGAAGGGATTAGCGTTTGCCAGGGGTTCCCCAGTAGGGAGAAGGGAGAAGCAGCTGATTTTTAGGGCAGCGCCACTATCACGTGTGATACTGTAATGGGTGCCGCTCACCATAAATGCGCAACACAGGATGGGCCCTGGTGTAAGCCTGGGCTTCCTTTTGCTGTTCAGTCGCTCAGTTGCGTCCGACTCCTTGGTGACCCTATGTAGCGTAACGCGCCCGGCTCCTCTGTCCATGGGTCGTCCCATGGCAAGAATCCTGGAGTGAGTTGCCGTTTCCTTCTCCAGGGGATCTTCTCGACCCAGGGATCGAAGTGGTCTTCTGCGTTGGCAGGTGGGTTCTTTACCAGAGCTAGCAGGGAAACCTTAATAATAATGTATCAATACTGTTTCATCAATTGTAATAAATGTGCACCAGCCATGGAAAATGTTCATAAGGAAAACTGTGTATGCGTGGAAGGGGTATATAAGAACTCTTGTATTTTCTTGTCAATTTTTCTGAGAGCCAAAAACTGCTCTAAAAATAAATTCTATTAATAAGGACACTTATCTACTCGAAACAATAAAATAGGGGTGGTGTGCAACAGTGCACGGGAGCGTGCGTGTGATTTTCACAACAAGCTGGAGCGGGGATGGTTGCACAGACATTGGTATCACTTGGATAGAAGGGTGAGCAAGACGATCGCAGGCCCGCGCCTTCGGGAGTGGGGAAGCTGTACATCTCCGTACAGCCTGAGTTTGTATGACGCAGGTAAAGCTGGCAAAACAGTGAACGCGTTCCCCCTTTTACATGTCTGCCTGGGGTTTAGAACGCCGGCCCCCGCCCCGGAAGTCGCCCCTGCACGCGCTAGGCGCGCTCCCGGGCCCCCCGGCCGAGCACCAGGCCCGCCCACCCGCCCGCCAGGGCCGCCCAGCCCGCCCAGCCCCCGCGCGAGGTCGCGCGCGGCCCGGCCGGAAGCCGAGGCGGGGGCCCCGCCCGGCC
>NW_024070212.1:118263547-118291215 GCF_014754425.2 Oryx dammah
CTGCGCTCTTCCCTGTCGGACCCGCCCCCTCTGTCCAGGCCCCGCCCCTCCGAGCCCCGCCCCGCCGTGGGGGCAGGACTGGCCCACCAAGATGGTTGAGTCCCAATCGCTGGGGACTCTGGGTCGGGTTTGGGGGGCCCAGGGCCTCGGAGTTCGGGGTTCTGTGCCTGCTTGTGATGTGGCTTAGCTTGTGCCTCAGTTCCAGGCCTCATTTCATACATTTGTAAGGCATGCAGGCGCAGAGGGTCACTGAGGTGCCGGTCCGTGCCCAGGGTCTGGGGGCGCTACCTACTGGCCTGGGTTAGGGTATTCAAGGCAGGCGTGATCGTCGTGGCCAGATGTCCCGACGCGTTGCACATGTTGCCCTCTCTGCAGAACTCCTGAGCAGGTGGCTTTTTTCCTCCACATTTCACAGAGCAGGTTTTGCTGCCTGCAGAAGCCAGGTAGCTTGTTAAGGTCTCTTTCTGGAGAGCGGCGATCCCGCCTTGGAGTCCTGCGTTCTGACTCCAGTCTGGCCTCCGCTGGGGCATGGCCTGGGGAGGGTGGGGCTGGTGGGTGTGGGGCCCCATGGCTCTAGAGCACTGTGCTGTACTGGGGATCACAGCCCCCAGACCCCCACCTGAGGTTGTTGAGAGTAGGGATTGAACCTCTGCTCTGGGGAAGACTGTGGTGATCCGCGCGGATCACCCAGTCCTGGCCCAGCCTGAGCACAGGTCCTGGGTGGGAGAGCACCCTGGTGCCTGTAGGGGGGCACTGCGGCTTGCCCTCCTCTTTCCTGGTGTTTGCCTGATGGGGCCCAGGAGGAGAGTCTGAGGAATATGATTCCTGGCCTTTGCGGGGCACCCGTGTGAAGGCTTGGGGACAGAAGCCCCTGTTCATTCCCTAAGCACCTGCTGTGCACCAGGAATTTTCCTGGGACATGCTACCAGATGGGGCAGGTGGAGTTTTTAAACGTTCACAGGAGTTTAAAGGTCGTGAAGGAGCCTAGCACGTCTGAGAGTGCAGGGGTACTGCTGCTGTAGGAACCCCGAGGGGGGAGGGATCCCACACAGAGGCTCTGAGGGGTCTGCTCGGTGTCTGCTGAGCCAGGGAGCCATGGGGCTTAAGCACCAGCTTTGTTTGATGAGAGGGGTCCATCCTGGCTGCAGGCAGGGGCCGGGCTTGGCCCAGACCAGGAGCCTGGCAGTGGGGACAGGAGGTCCCCACTGTGCTGTCCTCCCTGTGCTGTCCCTCCTGGTCTGTTTAATTTTAAATAAACTCTCATAAAATGGGAAACTCAGTCCGTCTGTGGTACTGGCCCCACTTCAGGTGCTCAAGTAGCCCCATGTGGCCAGTGCCTCTGTTGGGCAGCTCCGTCTTTGCATCACGTTCCCCCACACAGCCCCGGTTGGTACTTCCCGATGCCCCAAGTTCCGAGTGAAGTTGGAGGAGGACCCTGGGGTTTGGGCTTGTTCGCTGTGACGGGGTGTCTGCAAGGGAGGAGTGGCCTGGGGTCTGGGGTGGGAGGGCCGCATGGGCACCCTCTTGTCCTCTGTTTGAATCTAACTTCGTGAGTTTGTGACAAGTGCTCAAGCACGTCAGCCTGTACCAGGGTGTGTTCAGTGTCTAGAGCGCGTCCCTGGGAAAAGGTACCACGATTCTTCTTGTTTCCAAACCCTAGCAAACAGAAGGTGGAGTGGGCTTACCCCTTGTGGCCTTGAGCTGTGAGGCTGGGAAGGTGAGTTTTTGTCCTGCTGTGTCTCTTTCAGGTATCGAGAACCTTCCCTGTGAGCTTCAGAGGAACTTCCAGCTGATGCGAGAGCTGGACCAGAGGACAGAAGGTGGGTGCAGGCCTTTCAGTGCAGCCAGGGTGGGGAGAGCAGCTCCCCAAGGCAGGACCCTGGGGGTGGCGCTGTGCTTCCAGGTACCTGGGGCAGAGGTGCTGCGGGCATGAGGTGGTGTCTCAGAGAGAGTGCCAAGTCTGTGCAATCAAACTGAGTCCCTGGTGCTCCTGCGTTTCGTCTTTATGACCCTCATCCCCTCCTTGCAGTTAAAGTACTTGTTACCTTCTCTTAAAAGGTCTTCTCTGTTCACACTCTGTGTGTGTAGTTCATGCAGTCTTTTGGATCTTTTGGTAACTCCTTGTTTCTAAGCAGCTCGTTTTTCCTGCATTTCTTACTTTATTTCCTTTTGGTTTTAGACTTTAGCTGTTCAGTTATTTCAGAAAGTGAAGACTGACGTCTCTGGTTGCGCCCAGCCAGCTCATGTGCACACAGCTCTTCCCGCCATCTCCTGGGTGTCGTGGGCCAGAGTTCACGTTGTCCTGACGCCGTGTCCGTCAGCGCCCCTGTGTTGGTAGCTGACCGTCTGCTGTGCTCACGGGCCCTGCTTGGCCTGACTTCCTCTTGGCGTCTCTCCCTGCTCTGCTGGTCGGTGTGTCTTCCACATTCCCTGGTGCGCGACGCTAAGCATCTGCCAGCCGTCTGTGTGCCCTCCGCGGGGCCACTGGAGCTCGCCGGCTGGCCTGCGGGGCACACCTGGCCCCAGGCCTCCTCTCCCTCGGCTGCTCTTCCGTGCAGAGCCCTGTTTGCTCGGCTGTTAAGCGTGCCCCGTCTTGATTTGCCCCTTTGTTTCAGGGGAGCCTTAAAGGGTAGAGGGGAGGGTGAACAATGTTGCCTGTCTGAAACCGCAGCAGTGAGCAGTTGGCTGGGCACAGAACCCCAGGGTGACCTGCATTCCCCCAAGCGCGGCAGCTGCTCTGCATCGTCCACCAGCTTCCGCACTGCTACTGAGAAGGCCGCTATCATTTGGATTCCGGATCCTTTGAAAATGTGATCTTTATTTCCACTTTCCTATTTAGAAGCTTTTAGGCTTTCTCTTTATCTGTGAGGTTTTACGTTTGATGATGATGTGCTCAGGTGTGGACACTTTTTTCACACGTTGTGTTGGGCAGATATTTTGTGAGATTGGAATAACTGGTTTTTGACTGAGGTACAGCTTCTGACTAGTGAATACAGAGACTTCTTTTATTGTCAGATAGACCACTTATATGGAGAAATAAGTGTTCAGCTCAGTCACTCAATCGTGTCAGACTCTTTGTGACCCCATGGACTGCAGCACGCCAGGCCTCCCTGTCCGTCACCAACTGCCGGAGTTTACTCAAACTCACACCCATTGAGTCGGTGATGCCATCCAACCATCTCATCCTCCGTCGTCCCCTTCTCCTCCTGCCTTCAATCTTTCCCAGCATCAGGGTCTTTTCCAGTGAGTCAGCTCTTTGCATCCGGTGGCCAAATTATTCGAGTTTCAGCTTCAACATCAGTCCTTCCAATGAACACCCAGGGCTGATCTCCTTCAGAATGGACTGGTTGGATCTCCTTGCAGTCCAAGGGACTCTCAAGAGTCTTCTCCAACACCACAGTTCAGAAGCATCAGTTCTTCTGTGCTCAGCTTTCTTCATAGTCCAACTCTCACATCCATACACGACCACAGGAAAAACCATAGCCTTGACTAGATGGACCTTTGTTGGTGAAGTAATGTCTCTGCTTTTTAATATGCTGTCTAGGTTGGTCATAGCTTCCTTTCAAGGAATAAGCGTCTTTTAATTTCATGGCCGCAATCACCATCCACAATGATTTTGGAGCCCCAGGAAATAAATCTGCCACTGTTTCCCCATCTATTTGCCATGAAGTGATGGGACCAGACACCATGATCTTGGTTTTCTGAATGTTGAGCTTTAAGCCAACCTTTTCACTCTCCTCTTTCACTTTCATCAAGAGGCTTTTTAGTTCGTCTTCACTTTCTGCCATAAGGGTGGTGTCATCTGCATATCTGAGATTATTGATATTTCTCCCGTCAATCTTGATTCCAGCTTGTGTTTCTTCCAGTCCAGCATTTCTCATGAGGTACTCTACATATAAGTTAAATAAGCGGGGTGACAATATACAGCCTTGACGTACTCCTTTTCCTATTTGGAACCAGTCTGTTGTTCCATGTCCAGTTCTCACTGTTGCTTCCTGACCTACATATAGGTTTCTCAAGAGGCAGGTCAGGTGGTCTGGTGTTCCCATCTCTTTCAGAATTTTCCAGTTTGTTTTGAGCGACACAGTCAAAGGCTTTGGCATAGTCAATAAAGCAGAAATAGATGTTTTTCTGGAACTCTGTTGCTTTTTCCATGATCCAGCGGATGCTGCCAAGTTGATCTCTGGTTCCTCTGCTTTTTCTAAAACCAGCTTGAACAACTTCCAGATGAAGTTCACGGTTCACGTATTGCTGAAGCCTGGCTTGGAGAATTTTGAGCATTACTTTACTAATATGTGAGATGAGTGCAATTGTGTGGTAGATTGAGCATTCTTTGGCATTGCCTTTCTTTGGGATTGGAATGAAAACTGACTTTTTCCAGTCCTTAGGCCATTGCTGAGTTTTCTAAATTTCTTGGCATATTGAGTGCAGCACTTTCACAGCATCATCTTTCAGGATTTGAAAAAGCTCAACTGGAATTCCATCACCTCCACTAGCTTTGTAGTGATGCTTTCTAAGGCCCACTTGACTTCACATTCCAGGATGTCTGGCTCTAGGTGAGTGATCACACCATCGTGATTATCTGGGTCGTGAAGATCTTTTTTGTACAGTTCTTCCGTGTATTCTTGCCACCTCTTCTTAATATCTTCTGCTTCTGTTAGGTCCATACCATTTCTGTCCTTTCTCCAGCCCATCTTTGCATGAAATGTTCCCTTGGTATCTCTTATTTTCTTGAAGAGATCTCTTAGTCTTTCCCATTCTGTTGTTTTCCTCTGTTTCTTTACACTGATCACTGAGGAAGGCTTTCTTATCTCTCCTTGCTTTTCAAAGGAACTCTGCATTCAAATAGGTATATCTTTCCTTTTCTCCTTTATTTTTCACGTCTCTTCTTTTCACAGCTATTTGTAAGGCCTCCTCAGACAGCCGTTTTGCTTTTTTGCATTTCTTTTTCTTGGTGATGGTCTTGATTCCTGTCTTCTGTACAATGTCACAAACCTCCGTCCATAGTTCATCAGGCACTCTGTCTATCAGATCTAGTCTTTTAAATATATTTCTCACTTTTGCTGTATAATCATAAGGGATTTGATTTAGGTCATACCTGAATGGTCTAGTGGTTTTCCCCACTTTCTTCAGTTTAAGTCTGAATTTGACAATAAGGAGTTCATGATGTGAGCCACAGTCAGCTCCCAGTCTTGTTTTTGCTGACTATACAGAGCTTCTCCATTTTTGGCTGCGAAGAATATAATCAATCTGATTTTGGTGTTAACCATCTGGTGATGTCCATGTGTAGAGTCTTCTTTTGTGTTGTTGGAAGAGGGTGTTTGCTATGACCAGTGCGTTCTCTTGGAAAAACTCTGTCTTTGCCCTGCTTCATTCTGTGCTCCAAGACCAAATTTGCCCATTACTCAAGGTGTTTCTTGACTTCCTACTTTTGCATTCCAGTCCCCTATAATGAAAAGGACATCTTTTTGGGGTATTAGTTCTAGAAGGTCTTGTAGGTCTTCATAGAACCATTCAATTTCAGCTTCTTCAGCATTACTGGTTGGGGCATAGACTTGGATTACTGTGATATTGAATGGTTTGCCTTGGAAATGAACAGAGATCATTCTGTCGTTTTTGAGATTGCATCCAAGTACTGCATTTCAGACTCTTTTATTGACCATGATGGCTACTCCATTTCTTCTGAGGGATTCCTGCCTGCAGTAGTAGATATAATGGTCATCTGGGTTAAATTCACCCATTCCAGTCCATTTTAGTTCACTGATTCCTAGAATGTCGACGTTCACCCTTGCCATCTCTTGTCTGACCACTTCCAATTTGCCTTGATTCATGGACCTGACATTCCAGGTTCCTATGCAATATTGCTCTTTACAGCATTGGATCTTGCTTCTATCACCAGTCACATCCACAGCTGGGTATTGTTTTTGCTTTGGCTCCATTTTTTCATTCTTTCCTGAGTTATTTCTCCACTGATCTCCAGTAGCATATTGGGTACCTAACGACCTCGGGAGTTCATCTTTCAGTGTCCTATTGTTTTGCCTTTTCATACTGTTTATGGGGTTCTCAAGGCAAGAATTCTGAAGTGGTTTAAACATTTATAAATTGCTTAGCAAATAATACCCAGAGACCCTTTCCCCAGAGGGACAAATAGGGTCCCTGGTGCCCAGGGCCTGTGAGACTCCTGAGCAGGCCCCCTTCCCGTGAGGAGTGCACCCTGAGCTATCACCTACAAGGGTGGCCTTTTCATCTTTCTAAACGGAAGCATTAACGGCTGCGTCTGTTTCCACCCTTAATGACAATGGGATCCTCGCGTGGTGTGTGTTTTCCTTGCGTCAGTGGGGTTGGCTGGTGTTGCCGTGTCTTCTTACTGCTAGGTAGCGCTAAGAGTCGGGCACGCTGAGCAACGTCCCTTTCACTTCTCACTTTCGTGCACTGGAGAAGGAAACGGCAGCCCACTCCAGTGTCCTTGCGTGGAGACTCCCAGGGACAGGGGAGCCTAGTGGGCTGCCATCTGTGGGGTTGCACAGCGTCGGACACGACTGAAGCGACTTGGCGGCAGCAGCACTCTGTTCTGTGAGTGGACTGCAGCTCGTTTGTTTTGTCCTAGATTGGACGTTTGAGTTGTTTCCTGTTGTCTGTAGTTATGACTGCTTCCCCATGTGTGTCCTGGCCTCTGAATCTTTAGGGTATGTCCCTGAGAGTAGCATGCTGGTCATGGGTGAGGTGAGCACATCATTTATTCAAACGGGGTCTCTTGAGAGCCCAGAGAGGCACAGTGAGCCCTTCGGGGGAGCATCATACGCTGGGTTGTCCTGGGCACACTGCCCCGGTTGGGGTGTCTGCCTGTGGCCCTGATCCAGTGTCTGGGAAGGCTGTTCCCCTAGCCATCACAGGCGGCCAGTTTGAGCCAATCACTTCTTTGCTGGAACTTGTCATCATCAGGCTTTATCGGTTGCCAGTCTGGTGAGCTTGTCCTGGGTCGCGCGCGTGAAATAGCTCTTCAACCATTTCTCTCTCAGATAAGAAAGCCGAGATTGACATCCTGGCCGCGGAGTACATCTCCACCGTGAAGACTCTCTCCTCGGACCAGCGAGTGGAGCGCCTGCAGAAGATTCAGAGCGCTTACAACAAGTGCAAGGAGTACAGCGACGACAAGGTGCAGCTGGCCATGCAGACCTACGAGATGGTGAGCGGGCCGCCCCGGGTGCGCATGCGGCGCGGCGGGAGAGCGGGCGAGCGGGCCGCCCCGGGTGGCGGGAGAGCGGGCGAGCGGGCTGCCCTGGGCGGCGGGGAGAGCTGGCAAGTGGGGCCGCCCCAGGCACACGCCGCGCCGCACACGGTGGGGAGAGCTGCCCTGAGCGGCAGGGCAGGCGGAGGCCAGGCTGGGGCGGAGCGATGCGGAAGGTGCCCCGTGGAGGGGTCCTCCTCCCGGGAGCCTTAGTGCAGTCTGGTGCTCTGTGCCCTTCGGCTTGTGCAGTTACGTGTGTGTGTACACTTGCTCTTTGTTTTTATCAGCTTTACGTGAGGCCCTAGAGCTTGTTCTGGCCACCTCCCTCTCAGGTCTGCCTCACTTGAGGCTCACGACGTGGCACACATGGGGTTCTGTCTGGGGTGCCCCATCCTCACCTCCCGCGGGAAGACAAGAGTGATTTATTAAAGCCCAAATTCGGCTGTGTTTGAGAAAGAAGCCTCTCAAAGGCGAGCTTAATGCTTATGTTTGGGGTTTTGGTGCTCTAAAGCAGTAAGTCCTTCGAGTAAGCAGCCTGTCTTCCTGAGAGTTAGGTACGATCAGCATCCTTAAGGCACTCCCATTTTCTCTTTGATGTGTGATGAAGCTGAGGGCTCTGGTTCACTCCCAGGAGGGGCTATGTGGCTCCTGCTTGGGAAGCTGCCACAGGGGGCGTTGGGTGCCTGTCAGTGCCAGCAGGGGCTTTCCTTGTGATGTCCCTGCAGCTGCTCGCAGGAGCGTCCCCTCCCGTGTTATCCTGTGTGGTCATGGGTGATGTCCCACCTCTTTCTCCTTCCTTCCAGCTCCATCCGGAACCTAAAACTTAAGTCATTTTCTACTTAAGGACCTGTGCGCTCTTCACATTTTACGTTAACATTCGGTATCTAGTGTCCTCAGCCCTTACTCCACGTCTCACAGCTGTTTCTCATCCCTTCAAGGTTTTCTTCCCAGTAGGCTTTATTCTCAGAGAAGGCGATGGCACCCCACTCCAGTACTCTTGCCTGGAAAATCCCATGGACGGAGGAGCCTGGTGGGCTGCAGTCCCTGAGGTCGCACAGAGTCGGACACGACTGAAGTGACTTAGCAGCAGCAGCAGCAGGCTTTATTCTGTTGATGGGTCATATATGGGGAAAAAAGACCTTTGCATCAACTAGGAAACAGTAGGCCTTGTTCTAGCAGAGCTTTGTTAATTTAAGACTCAGCCTAGGGCAGACAGCACTCCCTGGCTGGCGCTGGGAGCGCCTGTGATTCCCGGGGCTTTTGGTCCCGAGAGCCACGTGGGTTGTGTGAGCATCCCTCCGTGCAGGTGGACAAGCACATCCGGAGGCTGGATGCAGACCTGGCTCGCTTTGAGGCGGACCTGAAGGACAAGCTGGAGGGCAGCGACTTCGAGAGCACTGGAGGACGGGGGTTAAAAAGCAAGTCTTAATTTTTCTTCATTTTGTTACTATTAACCATGGTTTGAAAAACTTTGTCTGGTAAATGTGTTAGGAATATCATGGTAAATACCATATTTGGGTAAACCTTGTCCTGCCTCAGGAATTCTGTGAACAAAGTTGAGGTCTTTCTTGTTTCAGAAGGTCGAGGTCAGAAAGAAAAGAGGGGCTCCAGGGGTCGCGGCAGGAGGACCTCAGAAGATGACACCCCAAAAAAGAAGAAGCATAAAGGAGGGTGAGAAGTGCTCTTTTACTTTTCCGCCAGAGAACGTTTGTGTTTGCTCAGGATGATAACACCAGTCACTGCTGAGGCTGCAGACATGCTCACCTGTGCAGGTGGGCCGCGGCCCCTCCCCCCTCCCCTGTGCAGGTGTGCTGACCTGATATCCTTCTGAATTCGAGGTTCCATATCCAAGGGTCACATAATACTGTAGCACGTATTTACTGAGAAAAATCTACATGTAGGTGGAATCACACAGTTCAAACCCATGTTGTTCAAGGCTCAGCTGTTAATTTCACATATTGTGATTTTTGTTCTAGAACATCATTTGACTCCTTTTTTTTTTTTAACAGATTTTAGTTAAACGTCTCCATACATGAATGTCTTAGTTACGCTTCTTTCATAACGTGTTTAAAGCCCTTCTTTGTTCATCTGAGCCCTTGGTCTTCTGTGCATTTGATGCTTTTTGTACACACTCCTCCTGGTTGGTGGTGTTTAGCCTCTTAAGTCGTGTCTGACTCTGCAACCCCATGGACTCTGCCCGCCAGGCTTTTCTGTCCATGGGGTTTCCCAGGCAAGAGCCTGCCGCACAGGGGTCAAGCCTGTGTCTGCTGCACTGGCAGGCGGCTTCTTGGCCGCTGGCCCAGCAGGAAGGCCCTCCTGGCGGCCACCGCTGTATTCTCGGTCCCTTAGGGCACACGGTTTGCTCCTCGTCTGACCTTGCAGGTGCATGCAGGTCGTGGAGAGGGCAGCACCTGCGCGTCCCCAAAGGCCCGCCCTCGTGCGGTGCAGGTGGACGGAGCCGGGTCGGGGCTGGTGGGAAGGTGGTGAGGCAGGGAAGCGAGAGCGCCCGTCTGCCGCCTGCGGGCGAGGCTCTCCTGCTGCT
Source organism: Oryx dammah (assembly GCF_014754425.2). Lineage (NCBI taxonomy): Eukaryota > Metazoa > Chordata > Mammalia > Artiodactyla > Bovidae > Oryx > Oryx dammah. The sequence continues at coordinate 118,273,318 of NW_024070212.1, forward strand.
GCTCCCCCGGTTGGTCACGGGGCCTGAGAGAGGCTGGCTGGTTGGAGTCCAGGGGCTGGGCTCTGCAGCCTCTGTGTGGCGGTATGCGGTAGATGGACCGTGGGTGTGGCTGTGTGCAGGTCCCACGGCGTCGGAGCGGCCCCATGGGTGCGGGCCACGTTGGGGGGCTGGGGTGCAGCTGACTAGGTCACGGTGCCTGAGGAAGGGGCGAGCAGTCAGTCCCTCGGGGACCTGGATCCCTTCCGTTTACCCGGTTGGTGTGTTCACGTCGCTGGGTCGGCCGCTGCCTCTTAGCTCTCCCTTTGTTGCATTCCTCGTGTGACACGCCATCTGTTTAGCAGATGAATATCTGAACACGCCTGTAGTTTTTACCTGGGCGTAGGGCAGGGAGGGTTTTCTTTCTGTACTGATGGGAAAGTACTGTTTCATTCGCTGAGCTCATGGGATATTTTTAGAAGGCTGAAACCCACACGAGCTGATTCCCCCGGAGCCCCTTCCCCCCCTGCAGCTGCGGTGCCGTGGGCCGCGGTCTCGGGGGTGACCTGGGTGCTGTGGGGGCCTGGGGGTGGTGTGGGCGGCCCTGGTCTGGCTGGGCTGCTCAGGGGGCCTGGGGTGGCCGCCGGGTGCAGGGTGGTGGGCTACCTCCTGGGGCCGGCAGGTGAAGTGGCCCCGCGCACAGAGGGTGGCTCTGGTGCTGCTTGACTCCCGAGATGCAGAGCCTGGGGGAGGCTGGGGCAGGGATGCTGCGGTTCTGAGCTGAAGGTGCCGGTGGAGTTGGGCGGTGGGTGGGGCTGTAGGGCTGCACGGACACCGGGCATCCCGGTGGGCTCGGGGGTGCTCTCTGGTGTTGCCGGGTGCCCACTGGTGGTGGTGCCATCGGCCTTGGGGCGGGGGCGGGGCTGGAGCAGGCCTGCTCCTGGGGGACTGCTTTGGACTCGTGGTGAACGCCTGCCCCACACCGGCCCACACCGTTGTGCTGCACCCTTGCCGGGCACCGTCGCGGGCAGTTTGTCCCCAACCCCCCGCCCGCCACCTCCACAGGTCGGAGTTCACCGACACCATCCTGTCCGTGCACCCCTCTGACGTGCTGGACATGCCTGTGGACCCGAACGAGCCCACCTACTGCCTGTGCCACCAGGTGTCCTACGGGGAGATGATCGGCTGCGACAACCCAGACGTGAGTGCGGGCTGGGCCGGGCCGGTCTGGGCGGCGGGCAGGCAGCCCTGACTGCCTCCTCTGGCCGAGAGCGTGGGGCGGGCGGGCGGCGGGCAGGCGATACTGACCGCCTCCTCGGGACGGGAGGGCTGGGCGGGTGGGCGGCGGGCAGGCGATACTGACCTCCTCCTGGGGACGGGAGGGCTGGGCGGGCAGCGCTGACCGCCTGCTCCCTCCCCTTGCAGTGCCCCATCGAGTGGTTTCACTTTGCCTGTGTGGACCTGACCACGAAGCCCAAAGGAAAATGGTCAGTATGGCACCGGCCTTGCTTGTGGCCTGGGTGGGGGGCCTGCCTGCCGCGCCCGTCCTGGTGCCTGCAGCTGAGCTGCAGAGGGGCAGCTGCCCGCCTCACCGGGTCGTGTCTGTCATCACCCCTGTGTGACAGCGACCTCGAGTCACGTGGATTTGAGCCGCTTCCACGCGGCTGTTTCTCAGTGGTGAACACCACAGCACCGTGAGCTCCCTGGTGGGCGGAACCCGTGGGTGCAGAACGGGTATGAGGAGCCAGGGGTGGGGTGGCTGGCTGAAAGTTACTGTGACTTTCGACTCTTAAATACTGGTGCCCTGACCCCCACCTTGTGCAAGCCTGGCTTTCCTCTGGCAGCAGCCACTCTGGCTCTTGAGGGAGGCCGAGGAGACTGTGGGTCTAGACGAGGCACAGAGGACTCTCCTTGGGGAAGCTCTGATGGCAGCTGAGGGCCAGGCTCGGGCTGGGCGCCCCTAGAGCCGGGGGCCTCCATCCCAGGGGAGGTGTGGGCGGCCGCAGCTCTGCTGTGCGTGAGAGCCTGGTCCTGCTGGCTGTGCCGAGCGAAGGCCTGGGGACGCTGCCCTCCCCGCGTCCACGTGTGCCTGGCTCCCTCTAGCAGCACTCTGTGTGGACCCGGAGCATGGGCCGCCCGAGGGACCGTCCGTGTCGTCTGCCTGCAGTGGACGGCCGGGCAGGGGGTGCGGGCGCGTCTCAGAGCCACGTGTGGTGTCCACCCGGCTGGGCCCTGGCAGGCAGAGCCGGTGGAACCTGGTGGCCAGGAGCAGGCTCAGTGTGGGATGGGGTGGGGTCCTGTGCTGACCCCCTCGGGAAGAAGGGGCGAGTGGGCTGGCCCTGGGGCGGGAGGCAGGGAGGGCGACTGTGCTGGGTTTGCCTTGTTTGCAGGACTTTGCTGGTAGGCGCTAGAACATTGTTCCCTCTGTGCAGGCAAGTGCGTGCCCCACTGGGTGCACGGAGCAGGACAGGCTGGGCGCTCGCAGGGCGGGGCGGGGCCAGGCCCAGCCACCGACTGCCTGACGCTTGGCCTCCCTGTCTCCCTTCAGAGGGGGCAGAGTGCAGGCCGCTTCCCACCTGGTCTGTGATCCTCGGTGCAGCGAGGCTCCTGGGCCCCCACCCCGGGGCTGGTGGGCTGTGCTCAGGCCCTGGACCAAGCGCTGGGAGCTGGGGTTGGGCGGCCGCATCGCAGGTGCATCAGCCGTTGCCCGGGAGGGGCCTCAGGAAGCTGCGTGCCCAGGGCCATGGGGCCGCTGAGCCCCCTGGGGAGGGTGGGGGCCTGCGCCTGCCTGGCGCCTGCAGCGCGCCCCCCCCCCCCCCCCAGTGCTCGCTTCCCGTGTGCTCCTGGGGCGCTGTCCTCGCACAGGGAGCGCTGATGCCCTCGGACGACGGGAGTGCTTGTGTGTGCACGCCGCTTTGCTCGTTCCTCGGGTCTTTCCCGGCCCCAGCGCGGCGGCGGGCGGACCTTCCCCCATGGCCGTCTGCGTCTGGGTCTCTGTGCCGGCGGCACCGTGGCCGCAGTGTCCCGCTGTGCCGGGAGACCGGCGGGGGGGCCTGGCCTCCTGCCTTCCGGGGCCCCTGACGGCGCCTTTCTGGTCGCAGGTTCTGTCCGCGCTGTGTTCAGGAGAGGAGAAAGAAGAAGTAAGGCTGAGCGGACACTGGACCGGAAGTGAGCTGACGGATTCCCTTGTTCATGTTGCAATATTTTACATTCATTTTAAAACTACCTTGTTCCCGACGATATTCAATAACTCAACGGCCAGTTGTCATTCTGGATGTTTCCTTGAACAGACGAGAAGCCACCTGAGCCCGTTGCACAGAGAAGCAGTCTTAGGGGACTTGCCACAGTGACTCCGATCTCGTGACTCTCGTGCAGACCCCGGGCCCTGAGCGTGGCGGTCAGCCCCGCTGGCCCCGGGGCTCCGTGGGTGCGTGGCTGGTGCACTGCCGTCGCATCGCATCTGGAGCTGTGAGCCCTGGTGTCCGGCTGGCTTCCGGGGGCGGCTTGCCGAGGCCCCGGTGCCACTGCGGGCACCTCTGAGCCTTGCTGGGAGCCTAGGACGTGCCCAGAAGCGCCAGCTCTCCCCGGGGGCTCTGCCTCGATGTGCACTGCCTTCGCATTTGAACTGCCTGTTCCCTCCGTGAGGGGTTTTCTTTCCGGAGTAAACGACTCTCCACTAGCAAACAGGCTGTCGGTGCCGTGACCGGTACGGATAAGAGACGGCCCAGCGGAAGGGCCGATGGTCCGTTTCTCCGGGAATTCTGACTGTACTGTGAAGATGAGTTGTGGTAGCATGAAGATGGTGGTCTGTGTCAGTATGAGGGGAGCCCAGGTGCCGGGAGCTGGCCTGAGACCTGCTGACTCGCACGGCAGGCCAGCCGCTTAGACTGGGGAGTGACAATTATGTGATTTCTGAGCCGCCCGTGCCGCAGGAGCAGTTCTGGGTGAAGCGAGGAAACCCACGTGTCTTTCCTCCCCAATCGGCACGTGGTCTTGGACCCGCCTTGCTGGTCACAGTGGAGGTGGTCCAGGCGTGGATGCCTCGCGTGGCTTCTGCAGGCGCCCTCTCCCCTGAGGCCGTCCAGGCGCACGTTTGGAAGGCGGCGGGCACGGCGGCTCTGCCTCAGGCCCGGAGTCCGCGACACAGACTGGAGGCCCACCTTCCCGGCGTGGACGAAGCGCGTCCTGTCTGTGAGGAGGGCCATCAACAGGAACCCACCTGCTTCCCCGTGACGGCCGCCCGTCCTGTGCGCTCCCGAGAGGAGACGGCGGGCAGGAGCTGCAGAGGCCGCGCCCTGTGGCGACAAGGGGCCGCCCTGGGTCCGCATCCGAGCACCCTGCATCTGACCCTGTCCTCGCCAGAGGGAGCTGGGAGCCTGCAGGCGGCCTGTGCAGCATGTGGCCCCTGGGGCTCCCGTGGGCTGGCGTGGGGTCTGGCCGCGGCTGCCCCTCGGGCCCAGGCTCATCCAGGCCATGTGGCGTTCCTGAGGAAGGGGCTGCTGGCACCCTCAGCCTCTGCCTCGGCCGGAAACCCTGGGGGGTTGGTGTTTAGTGACTTAGGTTTTGGTTAGCATGGATGTTTAAAGATTATGGGGAGTAAATTGTGGGAAAGTTTTTTGCTTTTCACTCCTTTACCCGTTTTTGTGGAGAAGATAGGTAAGTACAGTACGTCTGTGGTGATTCCTCATAAGCTCATTTCATCTTTGACCCGTTCACACCACTGTTCCCACGGGAGGGGGGATTTGTGGACGCAGCTGGACGGCGGTCCTGAGCCTCAGTGGGGTGCCCGCCGCCCTGGCCGTTCCCCAGGAGGGTGACTGACTGCCCTGCCGGAAGCTTTCGTATAAAGTTGGATGGTGTCACCCTGCTTGTCACCGGTAACATGCCATCCGTGGATCTTTTTTGGAAAGTTTCTGTGCTTATATGTTTCCAGCGTTTGCTTTTGCTGGTTACAGTAACATCACCGAAATAACATGCACGTAGGTTTGGAGAAAATGGAAAACACAAGCGGAACAGAGAGCGTCCCCGGAACATTTTTGGGCCCCGGCCGAATGCCTCCTGACCATGCGGCTGCCCGCAAGGCAGAAGACGCTGGGGAGGCCCTGTGGCCGGGAGCACCTGGCCCGCGCTCCTCACCCCTCGCCTGCCACCCCGTCAGGACGAGACCTTCGCTGGTCTCGGGCGCTGGTGCCGGGGGCAGGCGGCCACTGCCGAGGCATTCCTGAGCCAGCGAGGGTGCGGGCCCCCAGGGTCCTCCTCAGGGTCTGCCTGTGCCGGAAGGGGCTTCTCGTGCGGAGGAGCGGCGCCACCCGTTGCCAGTGGTGCTCATATCCGTCAGCAGTGGTTGCAACATCCTCGTTTTCCTGCAGGAGAGCACGCGCTGCGCTAGTAGGGGCAGGTGTTAAGCCGCGCCCCCGCCTCTGCTGCGGAGCTCGAGGGGCTCGCGGCTGGCACACGAGGCCTGTGACCGTTCCTGCCGCAGGCTGGGCCCCTGAGCAGGCGGATGCGATCCTGGTGCTCTCAGGGCCTCCTGAGCCGGGCAGCCCCCGTCTACCCCGAGGCGGCAGCCGCCTGGACGCAGCCCCTGGGCAGTTGCGGGGGTGTGTGGGACACTGGCCAGCCGTGTGTCAGTCCTGCCTCCTGACCCGTCACCAGCAGCCCTTGGCGAGGACTGCTTCGAGCAATAACACTGTCCAAAGAGCAGCTTCCCTGTGTGCCCACAGCCAGGGACTGCCCTGTGCGGGGCTGGCACGCTTAGGGTTTCAGGCTTTCCTCAGCTTTTTGTGGACAGTGTGGTTGGTCTTCATTACCTGTGCCGAGAGGAATTTTAAAATGGGAAGTCTGAGAAAAGCGTTCTCATTCAGGAGAGAGTTCTGTGAAGTTTCCTCCCCGCTAGTATGTATTTGTGGTATTCATCTTACCACATCTCATCCAAAAAGACGATGCAGCTTTAACCTGAATGTTACATTGTGTTTTCAAGGAATTATTATTGATGTTCTCTTTGTAAAAGAAAGAAATATTGTAAATCTTTTTATTAAATAATGTAAAGATGTATATCTGTATTTTTGGATCATGTTATAGATGATGGATATATTGTTTAACGAATAAAGTATTTTTTGGAACAAACATTTAAGAATGCATCCTTTCTGGAAATAAGACTTCAGTGTTGTGTCGAGAGCTGGGACTGGATGCTGTGTGGACTCTTAAAGGGGGTGTGTAGTGGGCAGAGTGGGTGAGTCCCACCAGGGGCCTGGGTGGGGTCCTGGGCCTCAGCTCTCATGGTGTCAGAAGGCGGTCCCAAGCTCAGGAGAAAGATGTGTTCTTAGGGCACTGGGGGTCGCTTCCTAGGGGCTAAGGTGCCTCCTCTGGAACAGAAGCTTCGCCTTCTAGACCTGCTTGGGTGCCAAGGCCCTGTGGAAACTAAACCTCTCTGAGGACATCCTTGACGAGTGCTAACAGCGTCCAGAAAGCCAGCTCCGTCAACCGCGGTGAAAGCATGGCTGGGCACCCATTTTCAGATGACACCCTGTTCCAGACTTAGGTCCTTGCTGGAAAGGAGGCTGTGGCTCTGGCGGAGGGCCTGTGACCTGCCTCTGCCCACACTGTCCCCCACGTGCCCCAGTGGTGCCTGTCTGGGAGGCGGAGGCTGGGTGCTTTGCTGCAGGGGTGGGGAGCTCAGGTGCATTGCTGCGGGTTCCCAGGGGCCGGGATGCCACTGGTCTGTGGTCAGAGTGAGGCCTGTGGCAATCGGGTAATAAGGTGACATTGGTCTGGATGGCTGTCCAGGCCCCTCTGGTTACCTTCCCAGTGTCTGTGTCATTCAGATAGATGGACTTGACCACTGGCAGGATGGCCAGGTCGACCTGTGGAGCGAGGACTGTCACAGTAGGAAGGGCCAGGGGGAAGTCTCTTGAGTGTTCTCTCCCTGCCAAGGCGTAACCCAAAGGCAGGGTGCGTCCTAGCGTGCCCCCACTGAGTCACTGTGGAGAGGCAGGCAGATCTTGGGGAAGAAGGTTTACGAGAGGTGGTGAGGCCCTGCTGCAGCTGCTGTTCCTGATAAGGCATGCTACCAGAGCGGAACACGTGCTCTTGGCAGGTGGCAGGTGGTGGTTCTTGATCCAGTCGTAGCTTGTGCTCTGCCAATCTGCAGGGACCACCTGGATCTCTGTTCTACTTGGCAGAACCTGCAGCGCGCCTTGCCAACCCATCCTGGGGCCATGTACACACTCTGTCGTGCCCTCCGCCAGGGGTCATCATCTTAGCATCCCACAGAACGCCCCTCCTGTCTGTCGCGAGGACTCGAGCTGGTGAGCCAGACGTGTCCTGGAGCCGCCTCGGTAGGACACGGGGGCCAGAAGGTGAGAAGAGAACTCTGCTCCGGGTACCAGTGACCGTGTCAGCCAGCAAAGGGTGGATGGAAACCACTGTGAGTACTGTAACCATTTAATCAAGGATATCCAAGGGCTGAAGAAGCAAAAAGCGACATTGAAGTAGCAATAGTTGGAGGAAGCAAGTTGAATCTGTGGATTTGACAGCTTGGAGGAGGCGTGCTGCCTGGGATTCAGAGGAGGAGGAGGCCAGCTGGCTGCATGGCCACCTTGGGTACCTCAGCCCCAGGAGCCCTGGGAAGAGGGGCCCCACGGAGCTGGGGCTCAGATGTCTTCGGAGACCTGCTGCTCAGCGTCTGCTGGCACACCCGGGCGGGGGGGTGGGGAGTGGGGGTGGGGGGAGGCAGCTGGGAGCTGGCCGCTGGGTGGCTGGGGCGGGGAACACCTGTCAGGCTGGGAGCCCCCTCAGCCTGGTGCCCCAGATGGCAGAGCCCAATGGGCCCACAGAGCAGATACCCTGGAGCCGTGGATGGCAAACTGGCACCGGGCGGGCACAAACGAGGGGCTAGAGGAGGCGGCAGTCCCGAGAGGCTGACTCTGCGTCCCCCGGGGCGGGGCGGGTGGGGGTGGTCCGGGCCTTCCGGAAGCGGGATTGCCACCGGGCGCAGATCCTAGGGCCCCTCACTAGAGTCGCTGGGGTTCTCAAGTGCTTCGGGGCGCCCTCGGGCTCTGCCTGCAGCGCAGTCCGGACTCGCAGGGATGTCTGTCCTTCTGCCAGAGTAGGGGCCAGGGGACCGGGGCTCTGGGTGCCACCGTTCCCCGAAGCTGAGAGGGTGAGTCACGGTCCTCTGGGGGCCCCTTAGGAGGACAGAGTTACACCCTAGGGTCAGGAGGGATGTACACGTGGGCCAGTCCTCGTGGAAGGGGTGGGAGGCTGTGCAGGGACCACGCTAGGCAGTGCCAGCGGACTAAAGGCCAGCTGTCCTCGCGGGCGAAGCTGGATGAAGCCGGGCATCAGGGCGAAAGGGGCGGGGCCCTGGATGGGCGGAGTCCGGGCAGAGGGCGGGGCAGTGGGGTGGACGGAGCCAGCGACAGGGGCGGGCCCTGGGTGGGCGGGGTCCCCGAGGGCTTCCGGCGCAGGCGCAGTCCCGCCCCGCCCCGCCCTCTCTCTACGGCGGCGCGAAGCCTGCGGCGGGGACGCGGACGTGAGTGCGTGCGCGCGGCCGCTCGGGGTCTCGGCGGAGGGGCTGAGGGCCGCGGGCCGGGGGCGGCGGAGGCGCGCGGTCGCGGGGCGGCGGGCGCCCGCGGGGCCCTCGGATCCCACCGCCCGGGCCGATCCGGTCACGCGATCGCGCAGGCTGCGCGCCCCGGGCCTTCCAGACGAGCCTGGGTGACTGCACGCCCGGGGCGCCGGCGCTTGGTCGTCGCCCCCTGGCTGGGGCGGCTGCTCCTGGCCCCCGGTGGTCTCCTAACGGCCGTGACCCCAGGCGCCCGGCCCCCGGCGGGAGTCCGGCCCCGAGCTGGCTGCTTACCTGCCCTGCGCAGCCCTGAACAGGGGCGGTTGGCCTCCGCGCCTCCTTTAAGCCTCGCCCCCGCTGGTGCGGCGCCTGCTGCCTCCAGGCACCCAGGCGCTCTGGTCGTGTCCGCAAGGTCACTCGGAGGTGTGACCCCGCGCGAGGGCGCTGCCCCTCGAGCCGCCCAGGTGGTCTGAGCGCCAGGCGAGCTGGAAGCAACCAGAACACCGGTGCTCCACCCCGCTCCGCTCCCCGGGGGTTTCCTGGCGAGTTGCGCACTCCCGGGCCCCCACGACGGGGGCCCAGAGGAGCTTCCCTCTGCCGCCCGCTTTTTGTGAACTTGTAGCATACCCACAAACATAAGGTTATTATTCTAACCACTTGTCCCCTGGTGGCTGTGTCGTAAAGAATCCACCCGCACATTCAGGAGACCCTGGTTCACTCCCTGGGTCAGGAAGATTCCAGGGAGCAGGAAACGGCAACCCTCTCAAGTATGCTTGCCTGGGCAATCCTAGGGACGGAGGAGCCTGGCTGGTCGCAGAGTCGACGCCACTGAGCGATGAAACCACCACCTGCCTGCGCATGCGCACTCAGCCCTGTCCAGCTCTGCGACCCCAGTCTGTGAGCTGTAGCCTGCCGGGCTCTTCTGTCCAAGGACTTCTCCAGGCAAGAATACTGGAGCGAGTTGCCATTTCCTTCTCCAAAGGATCTTCCCGACCCAGGGATTGAACCCGCGTTCTTTGCACCTCCTGCATTGGCAGGTGGGCTCCTTACTAGCTGAGTCACCAGAGAAATGGCATCTGTGCCTACAGCACCGTAACTGCTCGTTCCTTGTGAAGGAAGAGGGGCTGAGAGGGAGGCATGGTTGTCGCAGATGCTAAAGCTATCACAGGGGTGGGGGTGGGGTGTGCCTCTCGTGACTTGTCGGGGTCACTCCTGCCAGGGGCCGTGCTGCGTCAGCTGAAGGCCTCGTGTCCCTTGTGCCCACCCAGCCCACCTCTTCCGGGTGGTCCAAACCTCACTCTGCCACCGCAGCCGTGGAAGCCGCGGTGTGTCTCTGGGCCCTTGTGGGCCTGGGGCCCTGCTGAGCTGTCTCCCCACCCTGCAGGTGCTCTCCTTGTATCCGCTCCGAGCTGTTCCAGAGTCATAGGTCCACTCCCTTACTTTGTAGGGCAGCAGTGATGATGCCCCGTCTGGTGCCCAGGTGGCCTGCGTGGCTCTTCTGCTGGCGGGCAGCCTGCATTCAAGGAGCCTCCGCGCGACAGAGGATGTGGGTGGGGCCGTCCAGGATCCCTGGGCTGGGCGGCCTGCGAGGGGCCTGGGGCACCAGCCCCCTGGCCTCACGAGGCAGCTGCTCGGCCTCCTCCCACGCTCCTGAGGTGACGCTGACCCCGGAGCGCTACCCCGTGCGGCGGCTGCCCTTCTCCGTGGTGTCTGAGGACGACCTGGCCGCCCTGGAGCGAGTCGTCCCTGGCAGGGTCATCACAGACCCGGAGGAGCTTGAGGCTCCCAACTTGGACTGGCTGAGGACGGTCCGAGGTGAGTGAGGGTCTGTTAACACTTCATGCTTGGGGTGGGTAGGGTTGAGAAACAGCCTGGGATTCCATGCAGTCAGCGGTGAGCACTGGGTGCAGGAGCTCTGGGCGGCGTCACAGACGCTTTTCCGATGCAGGACATCTGCAAATTAAGATAAAACAGCTGACCGCCCCACCTGCCCCCCCAGCTGCTCTGAGCGGGGTGTGTGTTAACTACTTCCTCGCAAGGCGTCAGTTCAGCTCAGTCGTGTCCGACTCTTTGCGACCCCGTGAACTGCAGCACACCAGCCTCCCTGTCCATCACCAACTCCCGGAGTTCACTCAGACTCATTTCCATTGAGTCGATGATGCCATCCAACCATCTCATCCTCTGTCATCCCCTTCTGTTTCGCCTTCAATCTTTCCCAGCCTCAGGGTCATTTCCAATGAGTCAGTTCTTCGTATCAGGTGGCCAAAGTATCAGAGTTTCAGCTTCAGTGTCGGTCCTTCCAATGAATATTCAGGACTGATTTCCTTTAGGATAGACTGGTTGGATCTCCTTGCAGTTTAAGGGACTCTCAACACCACAGTTAAGGGACTCTCCAACACCACAGTTCAAAACCATCAATTCTTCGGCGCTCAGCTCTCTTTATAGTCCAACTCTCACATCCGTACGTGACCACTGGAAAAACCATAGCCTTAACTGCTGCTGCTGCTGCTAAGTCACTAAGTCACTTGCAGGGCCCACAAGTGTGACCCCATAGACGGCAGCCCACCAGGCTCCCCCGTCCCTGGGATTCTCCAGGCAAAAACACTGGAGTGGATTGCCATTTCCTTCTCCAATGCATGAAAGGGAAAAGTGAGAGTGAAGTCACTTCAGTCATGTCCGACTCTTAGCAACCCCCTGGACTGCAGCCCACCAGGCTCCTCTGTCCATGGGATTCTCCAGCCTTGACTAGACGGACCTTTGTTGGCAAAGTAATGTTTGCTTTTTAATATGTTGTCTAGGTTGGTCATAGCTTTTCTCCCAAGGAGCAAACGTCATTTCATTTCATGGCTGCAGCCCAAGGCCTGGGCTGATGTATAGCGAGGAACCGCAAGCTGGGCTCAAACGACTGGAGTGTCTCCCCTCTGTTCTCAGGTGTGGGTAGGACTCCCTCTGGTGGAGGGTCCTTCCTGCCTCTTCCAGCCCCTGGGGCTCTAGGTGACCTTGACGAGTGACAGCGTCTTCCAGTCCTGTCCCTCCTCACACAGCCTCTCCCTGTATTTCCCTCTCTGTTCTCTTATGAGGTCACCTGTCCTTGGATTGGGGTACCACCCTCATCAGGATGATCTCAAGTTTAGATCCTTAATTACATCTGTAAGGACCCTTTCTCCAAGGAAGGTCATGTTCGTGGGTTCTGCGGGGTGGGGTGTCTACATGTCTTTTGGGGGGCCTGTTGTCCCCTCTGACGCTCGCTTGGGCAGGATGCGGGCGCTGCAAGATGGCCTGGCCGCCCACACCCCCCACACCAGCTTGGAGATTCTTCTGGACCCAGCTTACCTTCTTGATAGCAGGTTTCTTAAGGCCCTGTGTTGTCTTCCCTGGTGCTCAGATGGTAAAGAATCTGCCTGCAATGCAGGAAACCCAGGTTTCATCCCTGGGTCAGGAAGATCCCCTGGAGAAGGGAATGGCTACCTACTCCAGTATTCTTGCCTGGAAAGCCCATGGACAGAGGAGCCTGGCGGGCTACAGTCCATGGGGTCACACAGAGTCGGACACGACTGAGCAACTGAGCAACTTCACTTTCACTTTTGTGTTGTCTCTTGAAGTGATTTCAGAGGTCTCGTGACCTACTTAGTTACAAAAACCAACAGTGTTTTTGCTGCATATTAAGAAGATATGGAAGACAAGCAGTTTACAACCCATGACATGTTTAAGCCTGAAATGCCAGGACACGCTGGGTGTCCAGGTCCTCAGGCTGGGCCTGGAGCCAGCACAGCCCAGACTGAAGGCGAGCCCTGGAGGGTGTGCTGGGCTCTTGGCTCAGACACGTCGGGGGCTGTGATGGTGGCAGGAAAGTTGAGTGAGGCTCCAGACCAGAGTGCAGCGTCAGGAGCGAGTGGAATTGGGGCGTCGGCGTGGATAACGGGCCGGCCCTGCCCCGTGGGGAGGCTTGAGGCGGTGGACGCCCGTCTGCTGGGCTTCTCTACCAGGGTGCCCTTGAGGAAGGTCGCCCAGGCCCGCCCCGCCCTCAGAGGCGGCCCCGCCCCGCCCCGCCCTCATGGGCAGCCCCGCCCCACCCCGCCCAGAGCCCCCTGCCGAGCCCAGGGCCACGTGGTGTCTCTGATACCGAGACAGGAGGGATGTCCCTGAGGAACGTGGGGGCCTGCAGTCCAGTGGGCATTGTGGATGCTGGGCACAGCCTGTTCTGCAGGCCACTTGGCTCGAGAAGGCGGCTCTGAGTCCTGGAGCAGAAAATCTCCGTGGCCTGATCAGCAGGCTCCTGCTGAGGGTGGGGCAGGAGCTGTCGGCTCTGCAAGGTCCTGTGGAAGCAGCCCCGAGGCGGTGGGCGCTGACCCCTAGCGGTGTGCGCTGACCCCGAGCGGTGTGCGCTGACCCCGAGTGGTGTGCGCTGACCCCGAGTGGTGGGTGCTGACCCCGAGGCGGTGGGCGCTGACCCCGAGTGGTGTGTGCTGACCCCGAGGCGGTGTGCGCTGACCCCGAGGCGGTGTGCGCTGACCCCTAGGAGGTGTGCGCTGACCCCTAGGAGGTGTGCGCTGACCCCGAGGCGGTGTGCGCTGACCCCGAGGCGGTGTGCGCTGACCCCTAGGAGGTGTGTGCTGACCCCTAGGAGGTGTGCGCTGACCCCGAGGCGGTGTGTGCTGACCCCGAGTGGTGGGTGCTGACCCCTAGGAGGTGTGCGTTGACCCCGAGTGGTGGGTGCTGACCCTGAGGCGGTGTGCGCTGACCCCGAGTGGTGGGTGCTGACCCCGAGGCGGTGTGCGCTGACCCCTGAGTGGTGTGTGCTGACCCCGAGTGGTGGGTGCTGACCCCGAGGCGGTGTGCGCTGACCCCTGAGTGGTGTGTGCTGACCCCGAGTGGTGGGTGCTGACCCCGAGTGGTGTGTGCTGACCTTGACTGGGGGACCAAGAGCCGGGAGCACTTCTGTGTTTGTGTGTGGGATGAGGGTGCCTGGATGAGGCCCTGCGGTGAGGAGGGTGCCTCCCCTTCCTCAAGCCCAGAGGCACCTTGAGTGAGAGAGGGGGCTGCAGGGAAAGCAAAGCAGAGGCAGGAAGGCTCAGCAGTGGTGGGGGCAGCTGCTCCAGGGACAGTGGGCAGACGGCTGACAGAGAGGACAGGGGGCAGACAGCCTCCGGGAGGGCCGGCAGGGGGAGGGTCCACTGAAGTTAGGCCCTTGGAGCCCTGGGGATGTTCCTGGCAGGTGGCGGGCAGGGTGAGGAGGGCTGGGTCAAGGGTGGCCCGCTTGTGAGCACAGCAGGGTGTTCAGAGGGGAAGGGAGGCTTCAGTGGAGGGGTGGGGAGGTGGTGGGGGGTGGGGTGGGGGGTGATGGTGGCAGTGGTACCCCGACCCTGTGTGGCTGGCCCTTCTGCCTGTCCCCTTGCCAGCCTCTCCAGGCTGGACGTTCCTTCCCTCCAGTCCTGGGAACTTCCCCAGAGTTGGCCTCTGATGACTTCTGCTCTGAGCTTTGCTCTCTTTGTAGCCTCCCCTTACTAACACATTGGACCATTTTCTTATCCTTTTCCCCATTAGAAAGGTGGGAAAGGGGCGGGAGAACTTTGTTTTTCTCTCTGTGCCTGTGCCTGGGCACACGGTGGGAGCTCAGGTATGAGAAACATGAGTGAGTGAAGCCAACAGGAGCCTCGCGGATAACCAGGGTCCCTGCACTCGGCCGCCCGGAAGGACCTGGAGGCCTGACGGCCAGCCGCCTGGGCAGACACTGTTCATTTGATGAAAAGCAAACGAGACATGGCTTTCATAATAAGAAAATAAGCTAGAAACTACAGCCCAATCTCAGAGCGCCGTAAAAGTCAGTGACACAGCAGGAAGACGTGCAAGACAGCCTCCTGTCCTCCTGCAGCCTCTTAGCTGCTTAAAGCACTTTCCGCAAAACTGAGAGCGTAGAGAGAAACTTGATTGTCTTCGAGGCAGTGGTCAGGAATGCCGACAGATAAGGCCACGACCGGGCACCAAATAACTTGTGATAACCAAGCACTGAGAGTCTGCGGCCTGCACTGCTGTGGACAGATAGCCAAGATGGTAAATACGCAAGGTGGGGAAGGCCCCTTCCTGGAGCAGGAGGTAGGTTCATGAGTGCAGGTGAATGGTGCATTTGGAAGCTGAAGCTCATGGGTGTCGGCTCGCAGGGCGCCGGATGTTCACGTGGCCTCAGGGGTCCCCACATGATACAGGTTCCTTCCCAGGGAAACCCAGTCATTTGCAGTGGAGAGGACTCCGGGCTCCTGCCACTGAGGTCCCTGGGCCCAGCTCCAGCCCACAGGCTGCCTGGGGCGGGCCCTCTTCCTCAGCGAGTCAGGCTCTAGGCCCTGAGGCTGGCGGGCGGGCTTCCCCAGGAGGCGGGACGCCCCTCCTAGGTGACGGTGGCTTCTGTCCCACAGGCTCCAGCAAGGTGCTGCTGAGGCCGCGGACGACCCAGGAGGTGGCACACATCCTCAGGTAGGCGCCCTGCCCGCCCCACTCCCTCGTCACCGGGGCGGGGCAGAGAGCGCGCGGACCCCCGCGGCCAGGCAGGCGGGGATGGGAGGGCGGGCCGAGCAGGGGACAGAGGGGCCGAGCAGGCTGAGCGGAGCCGCGGCCTCCAGGGGGCGCCGGGCAGCCTCGACGCCCAGGGCAGCGGTGGGCACAGGCCTTTTCTTGAAAAACGCCTGCTTTGAAGTTTTCTATCCCTGTACACTCGTGTTTACTATAGAAAAATTGGAAAACATAGAAAGCCATAAAGAAAAAAAAATTGCGAAAGCAAAATTTCCCTCTCCAAATATAACCGCCGATGACGCTGGTTTGTCAGCCCAGCGCTTTCCTGCGTGTGTGTGGGCTGTTAAGCATCATCGCATTGTATCTCCCACGTCACGGCCTTTCCCTTCCATGTGGCGATGCCCGTGGTCTGATTCCCGTTCCACGCCACTGTCGATGCGTGGAAGGGGAGCGCCCGAGAGTGCTCTGTCCCCGCCGCCCGTGGAGCTGTGTGCGGGGCCCCGGGACACCTGGCGCTGCTCCGGCTGAGCTGCGGCTGGAGGCTGAGTGCCTGGCAGGCGGCCCCTCGGGTTGGGGCCCCCAGTGCCCAGATCTTGATCATCAGGGCCCGGTCCCTTCAGGTCTTGCTTGGTGGGAGGCTGGCTGGGGACGAGGTGCTGCTGCTGACTCTGACCTGCCTCTGAAGGGCAATGGGCAGGGGAGGGGTGGGCAGCCCAGGATAAAGGGGAGCAGAGATGCGGGGTGGGGGGGCGGGAGGGGCCCTGAGTGCCCGGGGCTGCAGCTGTCGAGATGAACAGGCAGGGCGGCAGCGGGCGCTCTGTCTGCGCTCGGAGGAGCAGCCTCGGGGTGGCCCGGGCCTCGTCTGTGACCTGGGAAGACTGTGGCCACCTGTTCCCCCGCGGTTTGCGGGGTCACTTGCCCCTCAGACTCCTGTCGTGTGTGGGGGACGGAGGAGGCACCCCCTTGAGGCTGCGGCAGGAAGTGGCCTGGCTCGGTGGTGGGAGAGGCTGGGGTCTCACGGCCCTGGCGGCATCCTCCCAGGGTGCTGGTGTGGGAGTCGGAGAGGGCCCTGACCGTGGTCCTCGGCGTGTCCCAGGTACTGTCATGAGCGGAACCTGGCCGTGAACCCCCAGGGGGGCAACACCGGCATGGTGGGCGGCAGCACGCCGGTCTTCGATGAGATCATCCTGTCCACCGCCCTCATGAATCAGGTCCTCAGCTTCCATGACGTGTCGGGTAAGGCCGGCCGCCCCCGGGACTTCCCTCTCGGCCGCCGGGCTGGGCTGGGCTGGGCTGGGCTGGGCTGGGCTGGGGGAGGGGGGCCCGGGTCTGGGGTGGGGGGACGAGCAGCCGCCCAGGCCCCTTGGTCCTTGGGGCGACTTACACCTTGGACTTGAGCTGCTCTGTGGGCCCTCCCGGCCACGCTGACCCTTCCTGAGGCCTGCGGGGTGTATAAGGGGCTCCACAGTTTCGAAGCTCCAGGCCCCGCAACTGTGTGGGTGCCTCTCGGGCAGGACCCCTGGGCCGAGCGTGCTCTCTGGCCACTGGGGGGCTGGGCAGAGCCCCAGGCTCCACCCACTCAATGCCAGCAGCATCTCCAACCCAGGTTGTCTCCAGACTTGTCACCTGTCCCCTGGGGCAGAGTCCCACCCGCACTGGAGGGCCCTAGCCTTGTAGGAACCCCTCTTCAGCGCTCCCTTGCGTGAGCCTGTGTGTGTGAGCCCTGTTCCCCCCACGTGGCCTCACTGGCCTTTCCTTTTCTGGGGCAGGGATCAGGGAGCACCCATTTTCCTCCTCGCCCTGGTTCCTGGGTGGGCGGATGCCTCTCCCGGAGTTTTCGGCCTGCTGGGCCCCCTGGGCTGAGCCTGACGGCCCCCACGGGGGCTCTGCTTGCTCGGCAGGGGTCCTGGTGTGCCAGGCAGGGTGTGTTTTGGAGGCGCTGAGCCAGTACGTAGAGGAGCGGGGCTTCATCATGCCTTTGGACCTCGGCGCAAAGGGCAGCTGCCACATCGGGGGGAACGTGGCTACCAACGCCGGCGGCCTGCGGCTCCTGCGATATGGCTCCCTGCGGGGGACGGTCCTGGGCCTGGAAGTGGTGAGCTGGGAACACTTGCCGCCGGGCGCTGGCCCTGCTTCCGGGGACCTGGCTGGACCTGCTCCGGTTCCTGGGTTGGTCCCAGGGGCCTGGTCTTTCCCAGTGGTCGGCATGCAAGGTCTCTGGTGAGACCCCCCCTGGCTCAGAGGTCAGGTGCACCCTTGTTCCCACACACGGGCACCCAGGGTGCTGCAGGCCCAGCCTTGGTGCCACCTTCTTGGGCCTCAGGTGGGCAGGGAGGCCACCTCGGGGTGCAGCCTGGTCTCCACTGGGCCTCACCTGAGCCGTGGGGGTTACATGCAGCACCCCGCTCTCTGGCTTCCCACAAGGCGGTGATGCACCTCCTGCCCCCACGAAGGGCTGCTGTGGGAGCTGCTCCCCTGAGCAGTTCCCGGGTGGTGGCATTCCGCCCGCCGGCTTTCAGGGGGCTGGTGCCGCCACAGCTCCAGGGTTTTCTGAAGCGCGGCCCCTGTGTTTGCCCGCGGAGGGGCCGCTCCTGTCTGATGAGTCGCAGGCTCCTGTCGCTGCTCTCTGGCTGCAGGCTGTTTTATTGCAAGTCTCTTGCTGGCTTCTGCAAGCTGTGTCACTAAGCTTCTGACTAAATTCACCAGACGAGAATCAGATGGGATTAGAGAGCATGACTGAGGCGCCTGTGGATGAGGAGTGCAGGGATGGGGCACTAGTGCACTGCCTTTCCCTGCCTTGCTGCACCCCGGGTGCTCCCTGCTCCACCCGGGTGCTCCCTGCCTTCCTGCCC
>NW_024070212.1:118291225-118292450 GCF_014754425.2 Oryx dammah
CCCGGGTGCTCCCTGCTCCACCCGGGTGCTCCCTGCCTTCCTGCCCCTCGGGTGCTCCCTGCTCCACCCGGGTGCTCCCTGCCTTCCTGCACCCCGGGTGCTCCCTGCTCCACCTGGGTGCTCCCTGCTCCACCCAGGTGCTCCCTGCTCCACCCAAGTGCTCCCTGCCTTCCTGCACCCTGGGTGCTCCCTGCTCCACCCGAGTGCTCCTGGCTCCACCCTAGGTGCTCCCTGCTCTACCCGAGGTACTCTGTGCTCTGCCTAGGTGCTCCCTGCCCCACCTGAGGTGGTCCCTGCCCCATCTGGGTGTTCC
This sequence comes from Oryx dammah, assembly GCF_014754425.2. Classification (NCBI taxonomy): domain Eukaryota; kingdom Metazoa; phylum Chordata; class Mammalia; order Artiodactyla; family Bovidae; genus Oryx; species Oryx dammah. Next base: position 118,291,539 of record NW_024070212.1, read on the forward strand.
CCACTCAACCCAAGGTGCTCCTTGCTCCCCCAAAGGTGCTCCCTGCTCCGTCCTGGGCGTTCCCCACTCAACCCAAGGTGTCCCCCCCCCCGTCCTGAGTGCTCCCTGCTCTGCCCCAGGTGCTCTCCACTCTGCCCTGGGTGCTCCCCCGCCCCCCTCCTCTGCCCCAGGGCTCGCTCTCAGGGTGCACAGGGTGGGTTGGCCACCCCAGGGCAGCGTGGGGCCAGTGCTGACGCCATCTCTAGGTGCTGGCCGACGGAACCGTCCTGAACTGCCTCACGTCTCTGCGGAAGGACAACACGGGCTACGACCTGAAGCAGCTCTTCATTGGATCAGAGGGCACCCTGGGGGTCATTACGGCCGTGTCCATCCTGTGTCCGCCCAAGCCCAGCGCTGTGAACGTGGCCTTCCTCGGTAGGCGCCCTCCACCAGCCTCCGGGGGATTCTTGGGCAGCACTGCCTGCAGCCATGCAGGCAGCCCCTCCTGTTCCTCCCACCTCTCCCTCTCCCCATGGGCCTGGACCTAGCCTTGGTGCCAAGGTGGGGTCTGGACCGGGCGCGCTCTATTCTGTAAAAGGATCGGGGCTTCCTGCGTCTCATCCACCCGGTGTTTGTTATTCTTAAATAACAGCTTATGCTGTAGGGTAAAGACCAAAAGGAAGCAAAACCAAAAGAAGATAAATCAGGAGAGCCGAGTTCGATCCCTGGGTTGGGACGATCCGCTGCAGGAGGGCATGGCAGCCACTCCAGTGTTCGTGCCTGGAGGGTCCCAGGGACAGAGGAGCCTGGCAGGCTGCGGTCCCTGGCGTCACACAGAGTCGGACGCGAGTGAATGACCTTCCTTCCCTCACTCCCACTCACTCATGCCGGGAGGTCCGCAGGGAAGCAGCCGGGAGGTCCGCAGGGAAGCAG
>NW_024070212.1:118292460-118315062 GCF_014754425.2 Oryx dammah
CCGGGAGGTCCGCAGGGAAGCAGCCGGGAGGTCCGCAGGGAAGCAGCGTCTGGTGCCAGGTCCAGGGACGGGTCCGTCATCTCGGGGCCGTTAGTCCACCTGGTGGGGCCAGCGGCTCGCCACCGCCTCTGCAGGCGCGTCGGGGCCCCCTCCCCCTCCGGCCGCGCAGCTTCTCGACTCCCCTGCCCCGGGTCCCTCTCCTGCCCCGCCCCCGTCCACCCGCGCCAGGCTCCGGGCCCCTCGGCCTTGTCGTCCTGATTCCGTCCGCCCACCCCTTCTGTCGCGCTGGTCATCACTGTAATTGCACATTTGCCGTCCTGCGTCGGGCTTTCCCGGCCCCGCACTGTGAACACATCCTGGTTGCTCCGTCACGGACACCTGGGGTTGTGAGTCCCTGCTGAGTCCATGTGAGTCTGTAGTGATTTCCTCTTTTCCTTTGGTCTTTTATGGGTCCCAGTATGTCTCCTGTGAGGGTGTGTTTCTTTTTTTTCTGGAACTTCCTAAGCTCCCCACTTTCAGAAGCTTCCCTCCACCCCGTCCTCAGCAGCCGCCCAGCCCTTTCTCCTCCCAGTACGGTGATGAGACACACGAGGACCTTTCAGGCTGTTGGTCTGCACCTGTCGTAACCACGCGGCTTTCTCTCCAGTCCCGCTCTGTGTTGCGTTCTGGAAGCTTCCCTCCGATCTGTCTCCAGTGCGCTCAGCTCCCTTTGCTGGGGTTCACAGGCCGCCCCTGGCTGCTCCTTGGCCCCACAGAGTGTGTCCCACCCCCTGACCCTCCTCCCTGCCCTCCCTGGGACCCCTCAGGGCCTCCTCATCCCTGCCGGGAAGGGCCGAGCTCACCCCCGTGCCCACCAGGTCTTTTTGGCCTGCCCCGCCTGCCCGCACATCGACGTCCGTGCTCCGCCTCGGGTGCCTGGCAGCCCGAGTGCTGGGGCACCGCGGAGAGCTGGGGGCCGGGAAACGTGCCCTGAATGCTTGCGGGGCCCGGGGTGTCACAGAGACACAGCTGAGTTGCTTCCCGAGGGGCTGGTTTCTAGCCACATGTTTGTGACTTTCCAAGTGGCCGTTGGCCAGGCGGGTTGGTTTTGCTGCTTGAAGGGCGGCTCGGGTGGCCCGTGGAGGCCCCGTGTCTGCCTGCCAGTCTGCCTGTTCTCTCACCATGCCCGTTGCAGGCTGTCCGGGCTTTGCTGAAGTTTTGCAGACCTTCCGCGCCTGCAGGGCGATGCTGGGCGAGATCCTGTCTGCATTTGAGTTCATGGATGCTGAGTGCATGAAGCTGGTCAGGCTCCATCTCGGTCTCTCCTGCCCCGTGCAAGGTACTGTCCCTGCCTGCCTGCGGGCAGTGCCCGCCTCACCTTTTGCGCCATTTGGTGTGTGGGCTGATGGAAGGTGCCAGGCCTCCAGCTTGTCCATGGAGTGGAGGCGGCAGGAAGTATGGCGGTTCTGGCCTCCCCGTCGCTGTTGAGGGCAGGGCTCTCCCTGAGATCCCTTCCCTTGCAGAGCTGGGTCAGATGCTGGCAGTTGTGCTGGAGCCCCGGGGTCTCTGTAACAGCCAGACGCAGTCAGGACCCTCCGCCAGCTCCTCAGATGGGAGAAGTGTCCCCCCACAACGCGCCGGCCCCCAGAGCTCAGCTAGCTCCTTCCGATTTAGCCGACAAGCTCATCACGCCTGGTTCTTGAGTCCGCACGCTGTGTGCGTCTGGGTAAACCCTCACAGCTGCAGGTCCTGGCATTCTCACTCCTGAAAACGACCAGAGGAAGCAGCCCTGGTCTCACCCTAGGCCACGCTCACGGAACCGCAGCCCTCAGCAAGGGCACTGATTTTCCCCGTTCTGGAGGCTGCAAGTCCGGGACCAGGGCTCCACGGGGGCTGGGTGAGGTGAGGGCCCTCACGTGGCATCTTCTCTATGTGTGAGGGTCTGGAAAAATGGAGGGTCCCTTGGGGTGGGGTGGGAAGGTCCCTGGGTGGGTGGGGAGTCTCTAATGGGATGGAGGGCCCCTGGGGGGTGTGGAGGGCCCTTGGGGATATTGAGGGTCCCTGGGGGGTGTGGAGGGCCCCTGTATGCACAGAGAGCCCCCGGGGAGTCATCCACCTCGGCAGGCACCACACCTCCACTCAACCTGCGGTTTGATGAGAGGAGCCCCGCCCTCCACTTCGAGATCCCGGCCCCAGCATTCGTCTCTGCCAAGTCTCCGGGGGGCACTGTTTCTCTTACAGTGAAGGACCTGTCTTTAGCCACAGTAGCCGGTGGCTGCTCTGTGGGTGACCCCAGCGCGTCGGGAGGCGCTGGAGCTCCCTGGCCCCAGCGTTCCCTCCCCAGCCTTCCCCTGACCGCCTCCCCCTGCTCACCCTGCCTCTGCGCTTCCAGAAAGCCCCTTCTACGTCCTCATTGAGACGGCGGGCTCCGGGCCGGGGCATGACGCTGAAAAGCTGGGCTGCTTCCTGGAGCAGGCGCTGGATTCAGGGCTGGTGACCGACGGGACCCTGGGCAGCGATGAGAGGAGGATCAAGGTGGGCGATGACCACCCCTCGCCACCGCTAAAGTGAGAGGGGCTGCGGCCGGGGACCCGCCTGCTGGCCGCCTCACTGAAACATACTTGGTGTCAGGGCCTGTGGACAGGGGGTGGCTGGGCAGGGCGTGGGGGGCTCCCTGGGAGGGGCTTCACCAGAGGGTGAGGAAGGTGGGCCTGGCATGGAGGAGGCTGCCGTCACCGTGTGGGTGTGGGAGCTGGGGGGCCACGGTCACCGTCCAGGGACCTGGGGCCTTGGGGGCTGCCACCCCTCCTGCCCCCACCTGGCCCTCTGGTCTGGGTTCCCCGGAGGCCCTCACCTCCTGACCCGGGATTCCAGTCCTGCTCCCTCCTAGTGACCCGCCGCCTTCCTGGCAGCCACTCCCTCCACTCCTTCCTGTGAGGCTGGGCTTGCTGGGCTGAGTCCTGGAGGGGATGGGGGCTGAGTCCTGGGGGAGATGGGGCCTGTGTCCTGGGGGGGATGGGGGCTGAGACCTGGGCTATGTCCTCCTCTCCCCACCAGGGCCCAGTGCTGGTGCTTGCCTCCCATGCTTCCCTCGTTTCCCACTAAATGCACTCTGTCAGTTGCCTGGGAATGAGGAACCTTGGGCCTGAGAGCCGGGCCCTGCCCGCTCCGGGCACAGGGCCCGCGTCTTCTGATGGCGGGCCCAGCTCCGGCGGCCCCGGCTCCGTCTGGGTGCATCAAGCTCCAGGCTGCCATGTGGGGTGGGCGGGGCTAGAACAGGGCTCCTGGGCAGTCTGCTGGGGCAGGGTCCCACCCCAGGGGCCACACCGCCTACCTCGGTGCCCTGTTCTCAAGCATTGGTGTCTGGGGCCCTGGTGGAGACACGGGGTGGGGGTCGGGGGTGTTTGAGCCTGGATGGGTTGGGGAGCAGCGTTCACTGTGCAGGTGCACAGAGGTGTTGCAGACGGAACGTTCTAGAGAGGCTGGGTTCTAGAGAGGCTGGGTTTGGAGTGGTGGGCGAGGTGGGTGGACAAGAGGCCTGCAGCTCTGTGGCCGCGCTGGGACGTGAGGGCTTGAGGAGGCCGCACAGGGCGGGCTGGGCTGCTGGGCTCAGGCCGGGCATGTGGCCAGGCCCCAGGCACGGGAGGAGCGTCAGGTCAGGATGAAGTTCGGGGCGCCCAGGCGCGGGAAGGGTGCGACCCACAGTGCTGAGCAATTGGGGAAACGCAGACGCCCAGTGGGTATCCCGCGCTGGCGAGGAACTGTTCCTTACTCAGGGGTGATTATTGCGCCGTGGGCTTGTTAAAAAAATGAAGAAAATGATGTTTTCCCTTACCCAGAAAGCTGCCTCGCCTCGAGGTTTTCTGAGACGTGGAGGTGGGACGTGGAGGATGGGGGGTGATGAGACGGGACAGGCCTGGGGACCCCCTCCTGGGCCGTCTGTGACGGGACAGGAGGTTGTGGGGTGCTGGGAAAGGCGCGCGGCCGTGTTGAGATCCCCGCCTGTGTCCCCGAGCTCCCCCCGCCCTGCCGGTCCTGAGGTCACAGGGTCAGCACTAACTGCCCCTGAGGGGCCCTGGGTGTCTGCCCTCAGCGGCCCGCCTGGCCGCGTCTGGGGCCCCTGTCCAGTGTGGGCTCTCAGACAGAAGCCATGCCCTTGTCATGGTGTGGGATGTTTGCGTCGCCTGAGGGTTCCCTCCCGACCCTGGGGTCACCCCGCAGCCCCGCCCGCTCAGGGTAACGGTGCCTGCACCCCCTCCAGATGCTGTGGGCACTCAGGGAGAGGATCACCGAGGCCCTGAGCCGTGACGGCTACGTGTACAAGTACGACCTCTCGCTGCCCCTGGACAGGCTCTACGACCTCGTGGGTGACTTGCGTGCCCGGCTCGGCCCGAGCGCCAAGCACGTGGTGGGCTACGGCCACCTGGGTGAGCACAGCCCTCGGGATTGGGGGGCGTGCCTGGGGCGTCGCGTCCCAAGAAGGCCTGCTCGGGAAGGCCCGCCCTGGGAGCGCGGGCTTGGGGCTTGGCTGGGGCGGGGGCCTGGCCTGATCACGGGGGTCTCGTGTTTGAGGATGAGCTCTGACCCGGCCCTCCCTCCAGATGAAAGGGTCTTAAAGCTAGTTCCGGTCATTATCGTGTGCAGAAGAGTCACGCTTATAAGTTATTGATTCACAGGAAGGAGCAATTTCATCCCCCTCGATTTTCAGCAGCCTTTAGGACCGGGTGTCTCAAAGCCCCGTCTGTTCACAGGTGTGGGCGTGACTTCTGCCTGGGGCCTCCGCTGTCCTTTCCATAGGGTGGGCTCAGTTCTGCCTCCCGGGACTGTAGGTGGGGCCGTGAAGGCGTCGCATGGAGGAATTCCACTCTGGAAATTGAGCGTGATTGCCGATTTGCTGAATGCTCTTTCTGCGTCTGCTCGGGTGCCGGGCTCCGGTTTCCTGTTGACCCCTGGGGCTCATCTCTCTGGACCTGGGGGCAAGTGGGTCTGTGTGTCCGGGTCAGCCCAGCGTGACCGGGACCCTTCTGTGTCTTGTCTAACCCGTTTACTGACCCCGTGAAGGAGCTCCTCCATCCTGCCCTATCAGGCTCCCTTTGTCCAGGCTGGAGGTTGGTCTCAGAGTCAGAAAGCGACCTGGGGGTCATCTCTGGAAGCGTCTGGCAGGTTGGGATTACCTCCTCTTTGAACATTTAGTAGCTTGCTGGTGAAGGTACTTGGGCCTGAAGTTTTTGGTGGGGAATTTTTTTTCAGGAAATGGACTACAAAGCACTTTCTTTCATAACTTCAGGACTCTCCCAGCTTACCTTTTCTTCAGAATTGACTTTGTTCATTTTTTTTCTGGCCTTTTGTCCGTCTCTTCTAAGATCCTGAGTGTTCTGGCAATGCGTTGTTCTTATTATTCTTTGTGCCGTGTCCAGCACTTGCGGAGGGGGACTGTCTAAGTCCAGATTTGGATGGTTTCTTCTCTCTGTACAACCCGAAGGTTGTGAGTTCAGTTTTATTTGGGACCTTACTGAGAGCTCTAGGCGGGGAGCAGGCTCTTGGACGGTGCAGACGGACTGCTCCCGGAGGCAGAGGAGCAGCCAGGAGACATCGGAGCATTGTGCTGGGGCAGAAAAGCCCTTGAGTCAAACATCACAGTTACTGCTCCTCACAAAGCCAGGCGCACCACGGTGCCAGGGAGATGCAGGCGTCTGGGCCGGGAGAGCCCCGTTCCGCGTGGCTGTCAGCTGTCTCGGGCCAGGGTGCGTCCTGGCTTCTGCACAGGGGTGTGGGTGCAGGGGCTGGCGGCCGGGCCCCCGTGACTGGGAGAGAGGATGGCCGCAGGGGCTGGCGGCCCGGACCCCGTCCACACCATTCTCTCTTGCTCAGGTGCTTGTTGATTTTACAGTCTCTCCATGGTCAGTGCTGGGCGTTGCTGGTCTTTTCCGTTGTAGGTTTTGTGTTCGGTGCTTTTCTCTTCTCCACCTTCAGGCGTCACTGCTGCTTTTCTGACTATAATTAAACACGTAGCTCACTGATTTTCAGCCTTTCTGCTCTTCAGTGTATTTAAATTCCCCTCCATGTAAGCACACAGGTTGTGTTTGCTGGTTTGAAAAAGTACCTATTTCTTGCCTCCTCAGCCTTGGCCAGCATCCAGGAGCGCCCGCAGGAGTCACGAGGCCAGACCCGGCTCCGGGCCCTGTGTCCTGTGACCGAGGCGCCGGCCCTGCACGCCCGGTACTTCAGCCCACTCTGGGCATCTGCTCCCCTGGGCGCTCGATGCCACCCCTCTGCAGAGGAGTGGGTCGGGGATGCAGGGTGCCTCCCTCTGTCCCATCTCTGCCACTGGCCGGGGGCTCACCTGTGTGAGGGAGCTCTCGTCATCCTTCTGTTCTGAATGCTTTCTGATTTCCCTCATCATTGCTTCTTTGACCCGCGAGGTGGGCAGAACTGTATATTTTAACTTCCAAACATGCGGGAGTTTTCCATCCACTTGAAGGCCGTGGGCTTGCTGTTGACCGTGTGGTGGTCTGGGGACTAGGTGGAGAGCGCCACGGGTGGAAGTGTGGTCCCTGCCCGGGGCGCCGCCAGTCTCCCCAGCCGTTTGCTGGGTGCTGAGAGCAGACCCTCTGGATCCAGCCTGCCCTCCGCGCCGCCGGCGGCCGGAGCCCACTTGGCTGTCAGCTGCCGAGCAACCCCCTGCCCCTGCAGTGAGGGTGGGCCCCCTTCTGGGGCCTTGGCTGCTTCTGAAGGTGGAGACCTGCGCTGTCAGTTCGATGCCAAGAGCTCAGCCTCTGTGCACCGGTGCCAGATTGAATCTCAGAGGCAGAGTTTGGGGCGAAGTAATGAAAAATAGATTTATTGCTTTGCCAGGCAGGGGTGGCACGATGGGCTCCTGCCCACAAACTGTGTCCTAAGCTGGGAGGATCTGGTGAGGAGCTTATGGGGATGGCGCAGGGCAGGGCTGATGGTAGGCACCAGGGTGTGAGCGGGGCCTGCATCCCTTCAGCCTGGCCTCAGGTGCCTCCTGAGCGTCTCCAGATTAGCAAACTGGAATCCTCTGTGGAATGAAGAACCTGACGGCTTCCACTTACAGGGGCGCTTAGTTCTGCAAAGCTCAAAGATACTGTCAAATGCGTCCCTTGAGGTGCAGCTGAAACCACGTACCTCAGATTTGGACTGGAACCCGTGTGGTGGGGGCAGGGAGTCGAGCCCAGGCAAAACCCATGGTCTTTTCTTTCTGGTCTTTTAAAACTTCTTTCCATGTGATAGGTGACTTTGGGTTTTCCTGACGGGCTCAGCGGTCAAGAGTCCGCCTGCAGCGCACGAGCGGCAGGAGCCTCGGGTTCGATCCCCGGGTCGGGAAGACCCCCTGGAGGATGGCCTGGCAACCCACTCCAGTATTCCCGCCTGGAGAATCCCAGGGACAGAGGAGCGAGCTAAATATAGTCCATGGAGTCGCAGAGTCGGGCACGGCTGAGCCGCGAGCAGCGGCGTGCGTGTGGCGCTGAGACACCACGGGTTCGCTTTGGGCTGCGCTAGGCTTTCACTGCCGGGTGGACTCCCGCCAGGTGTGGGAAGTGGGCTTCTCTCATTGCAGAGCACAACTCTAAGGGCGCCTCTAGAGCTCACAGGCTCAGGAGCTGCGGTGCTTAATTGCCCTGCAGTGTGCGGAATCTTTCGGGGCTAGGGATCAAGCCCACGTCCCCTGCGTTGGCAGGCAGAGTCTTAACTGCTGGACCCCTGGGGAAGTCCACCCATGGTCTTTTAACAAAGATCACACACCTGGTCTCAGGACTTAATGACGCTCAGGTTCTTGATGTCTTGTGGCAGAAAGGATGCAATGAGAGACAAAACGGTCGGAAAGAAGCGGGTTCGTTTAGAGAGGGACACGCTGCACAGTGTAGGCATCTCAGAAGGGGAGAGTCCCCCATCTGTGGGGCGGCCAGTAATCTCACAAGCTAACGAGTGGGAGGATCATCCCAGCTGTTTTGGGGGAGAGGCGGAGGTTTCCAGGAAGTGGGTCACGGCCGACTTCTTGGTCTCTGTGGGTCGCCCTTGGACCTGTCGTGCTGGGACGAGTGCTGACGTGTTGCGATGATGTGTACCGAGGCCCAAGGTCTAGTAGAGGCTGACTCGTAGCCATCTTGGGCCCACCTGGTGCTGATTGTTAGGCCATCTCATTCTTTTTAAGGCCATACCCGCGCCCTGCCCCTGCTGCTCTGCTGCTCTTGCCTGCTCCTCCCTGTCTCTGCACCCCTCCTCTCCCTGATTAGCAACCATTCTAGTCTGCCCTTTGGAGCTCAGGGAAGGTCGTGGAGGCTGAACACAGAGACCCCCAGGGTGCTGCTCAGTTTCAGGTGGTTCGACTTGTAGGGCATTTCAGCAAAGAACAGGACCTCTTTGGAGACAGCATGGATGAAGGAAGAGGACGGATGTTCAGGGGCAAATTGTGGGAAGGTTTATAAACACGCAGGAAACTGGTGGACATGAGTCTCATGTAGGCCCAGCCCGGAGCTGTCCCGGGTGGTGGCCCTGCCCTTGCTGGGGCCTGGGGACACCTTCATACACTCTCGTCCTGCTTCCACGTGGATGGAGGGCAGGGGGTAGTCTGTGTCTCTTTCTTCTCAGTTGCCTTCAGCTCAAAATAATCCTTATGCCAAAGTGGCCTGTCTTGAGGTGGCATAGTTTGCTGCCGTTCATTTACAGAGACTGTACAGTCACCTGGATTGGTCTCACTTTGGGCCTTCTATTTGTCCCTCGTTTCTTCTATTTTTTTTTTAGTCTGAATTGTTACCTTCTTTGCCAATAAAGGTCCATTTAATCAAAGCTATGGTTTTTCCAGTAGTCATGTATGGATGTGAGAGTTGGACTATAAAGAAAGCTGAGTGCTGAAGAATTGATGCTTTTGAACTGTGGTGTTGGACAAGACTCTTACGAGTCCCTTGGACTGCCAGGAGATCCAACTAGTCCATTCTAAAGGAGATCAGCCCTGGGATTTCTTTGGAAGGAATGATGCTGAAGCTGAAACTCCAGTACTTTGGCCACCTCATGCGAAGAGTTGACTCATTGGAAAAGACCCTGATGCTGGGAAGGATTGGGGGCAGGAGGAGAAGGGGACGACAGAGGATGAGATGGTTGGATGGCATCACCGACTCAATGGACATGAGTTTGAGTGAACTCCAGGAGTTGGTGAAGGACAGGGAGGCCTGGAGTGCTGCAGTCCATGGGGTCGCAAAGAGTTGGACACGACTGAGCGACTAAACTGAACTGAACTGAATTACCTTCTTTTGGTTGGTGTTTTATCTCATAGAGTTTGTTTCCATTTACTAACAAGAAATTATGCCTATCTGTTCTTTCAGCAGTATCCCTAGAATTGTATCTTTATCAGGGTGGTGGTGGTGCTGTTAAATCACTTAGTTGTGTCCGACTCTTTGTGACCCCCTGGACTGTAACATGCCAGACTTCTCTGTCCTCCACTATTTTCTGGAGTTTACTCAAATTTGTTGGGAGCCGCGTTAGGCATTACTGACAAAATGGAGGCATGGTCCCAACCCCCTCTCTTCATGCACGGACCCGGCATGAAGGAGTTAGGCCTTGTGATTTTGACTTGTTTTTTCCTCTCCTTGGCTGAGTTGACTGAAAAGGAATATTAAGGTGCTTATTGTTCTTGAGAGGAGTATGAGAAGGCACAAAGCCTTCTGCAGCTGTGCTCAGAAAATAATTCATAAAGTTAGTCATTGACATTTGTTCAAGGACTTTTACAAAAGAGTGTTCCAGGATGAGCACATAGGCTGCAGCTTGAGGCCATGGGAGGGATTGCTATCTGAAGCCTGTTTGTGAGGAAAATGTTTATGGCAAGGAGTTTACTGTGTTTAGGGCTTAGAAATAATTAAAATAGTTAGAAGTTGAAGATTTAAGGAATGTTTTAATGTTAGCATGTTTTACTATAGCTTATAGAGGTTAGGAATTTTAGAGATACTATAGCTAGAAGCCTTTTTAAGAGATAGTGAGCTCAGGGTGTTAGGGGCAAACAGAATTTAGAAAGATAAGAAATAAACTGAGGAATGTAGCATGAGTTACAATATAATCACAAGTTAACTATAGGACACATTAGAGGAGGTAGATAATAGATGGTAAAGCTGATTCTGAGAGAATTGCTGAAGCAGGAACTCTGTTTGAAGGGCAACAATCATTTATGGAGATAATAAATCTGGGTGAGGGGGATCTGAAAATGTCAAGCCTCTGACCTAATGTTTTTGTAAAAGCATAAAAGAATCTTAAACTTGAAATAAACAGGCAGTCCAAGAAAACTGAGCGGCTGTGTCGTTTCTCGCCGACACCGCTCGCCCCTTGAGGTTGAATCCCTGGCTGCTGGAGCTGGACTCCGGCACAAATTCATGTCCTTTGAGTTGGTGACGCTATCTAACCACCTCATCCTCTGTCACCCCCTCTCCTCCTGCCTTCAGTGTTTCCCAGCATTATAGTCTTTTCCAGTGAGTCAACTCTTCTCATCAGGTAGTCAAAGTATTGGAGTTTCAGCTTCAGCCTCAGTCCTTCCAATGAATATTCAGGGCTGATTTCCTTTAGGATGAACTGGTTGGATCTCCTTGCAGTCCCAGGGACTCTCAAGAGTCTTCTCCAGCAGCACAGTTTGAAAGCATCAATTCTTCAGCACTCAGTTTTCTTTATGGTCCAGCTCTGCCATGTGTACATGACAACTGGAAAAACCAGAGCTTTGACTGTAGGGACATTTGTCAGCAAAGTGATCTCTGATCTCTAATACACTGTCTGTATTTGTCATTACTTTCTTCCAAGGGGCAAGCATCTTTTAATGTTATGGTGTGTCACCATCTGCCATGATTTTGGAGCCCCCCGAAATAAAGTCTGCCCCTGTTTCCACTGTTTCCCCTTCTATTGGCCGTGAAGTGACGGGGCCAGACGCCATGGTCTCACTGAGCTTCAAGCCACCACTTCAGTCTCCTCTTTGACCCTCATCAAGAGGCTTTTCAGTTCCTCTTCACTTTCTGCCATCAGAATGGTATCATCTGCATGTCTGAGGTTGTTGATATTTCTTCTGGCAAAGTTATCAGGGTGTCCTACCTTAAAAGAGTTGGAGATTAATCAGTATCATGACCCTCTCCCCAAACAGTGTGGCGACCTGTGTGTCAGCTTGGCTGGGCTGTGTGCCCAGCTGCTTGGTCTGACGTCAGTCTGGATATTGTGAAGACAGTTTTAAGATGAGATTGGCATTTATCCACAGACCTTGAGTAAAGCAGGTCACCCTCCCCATGTGGGAGGGTCTCACCTGATCAGCTGAAGGCCCGGGCCACAGGACACGGATGTCCCCCACGGAAAAGGCCTTTACCGGAGCTACAGCCTCAGCTCGTCTCTGGGTGTCCACCTGCTGGTCGGCCCTGTGGATGCTGGGCTAACCATGTCCCCACAATCATCTGGGCCAGTTCCTTAGAGTCAGCTCTCTGTCCCGGCAGGCCCCCCCCCCGCACAGCGCTGTTCCCGAGAGCCTGGGCCTGGGGCCTGCCCCTTGGGTGCCGTCACCCGCTCCTGGCTGCTGTGTCTGGAGTGTGCCCCAGCGCCGTGACGCTCCCCAGCCCTGGTGGTGGTGCTGTTCTTACCTCCGCGTGAGCCCGTGTCTGACCAGACTCCCCCACACTGCGGGTCTGTCTCTGGCCTGGTGTCACAGCCCTGCCTTTGGAGCTTCCTGTAGTCTGGGGAGGCAGGTGGCAGCGCGCCGCGGGTTTTCTTGGCCTGAACGTGTCTGCACTCAGCTGTTCAGTGGCTTCTCCGCAGTGAACTGTGAGACTCTGGTGTGACAGTCCCGCTCTCTGCAGAGTGCAGGCGTCGCGGGGCCAGCGGTGCTCCACAGAGAGAAATCTGCTCTAAGATCTGTCCCTTGTCCTGGGGGTCCTTGGCTCCTCTCAGCACTGTCTAGCTGGGTCAGTGTCTGTCAGCTGGAGTCCGTGGGCTCTGCCTCCGGACGCCGCTCCCCTGTTGTCCCTGCGGACACCGTCTCCCCGCCCCCCGGGGCGTCCCCTGCGGGCTCACGGCGCGTCCCCTCTCCCGTCTGCGGCCCCAGGCCTCTGCGTGCTTGTCTGCTTTGCATCCCGCTACATCTCTCTCTGCTCGTTGACATTTCAGTGACCTTCTTTTTTGTTTCTAGAAGATCGACCTGGCTGTTTAAAAGCTCTCTCTGGTCCGTGTTTTATACGTTTTCTCTTGTGTTTCTTTAAGCACATGAGCCGTTTATCTTCTCTTTGCGGAAGCCGCTGCATCGCAGGTCCTCGTGGGTCTTGTCATCAGGGCTTCCTTTCTGTGTGTTTGTGATGTTTGTCTTAGGCTTTGTGTGGTGTGTGTGTGTCTGAGGCTGCTATCTGTGGGGGTTACTGGAGGCTGAGTTGGAGGCAGTTGGTGCGGGGCGGGCCCCGGGGCCGTGTGGCTCCCCTGGGCCCTGCAGGAGCTGCCGGTGCCGGCGAGGTCAGGGGAGCCCAGCTTCTCTCTCTGCAGGGCCTCCCTTGTTTCCAGAGCCTTCACCCCGGCTGTGCTGTGGGAACCGCGTTCGGTGGGAGATGGGTCCCTGGTTTGCTCCCTATAGTTGACAGACGTGCATGGAGGAGGGGGCATAAGAAGTCTCAGGTCATAGGGTCAGTGGTCCAAGGTCACCGGGTCAGAGGCTGCAGGTCACCCGGTCAGAGGCCTCCTGGGTGCTGGGGGACCTGGGTCTGTGGCGGCCTCAGTGGTCCAGCTGGGCTCGCGCAGGTTGGGCAGATGTGTGTCTGTCTCAGGTGGGGGCCCTCGGGGAGGGGGGGGGGGTGTGGGGGGGGGGGGGGGGGCTGCGGAGAACTCAGAGAGGAACGTGTGTGCGGCCTGGGGCGCTGCGGCCCCCGGAGGAGGGGAGTGGCCACCCTAGGTCAGCGGCCAGCGGTGTGAAGGGCGGCGGGGTGGGGCAGGGGGCTCTTGGGAGTGGGGGCCTCGGGGAGGAGAGGGCCTCGAGGGGGCCGAGGAGGCCCTGCTGACCTGCGCATCCCTGGCCTCCAGGGGATGGGAACCTGCACCTCAACGTGACGGCTGAGACCTTCAGCGCAGCCCTGCTGGGGGCCCTGGAGCCCTACGTGTATGAGTGGACGGCGGGGCAGCGGGGCAGCGTTAGCGCCGAGCACGGCCTGGGCTTCAAGAAGAAGGACGTCCTCGGCTACAGCAAGCCCCCCGAGGCGCTGCAGCTCATGTGGCAGCTCAAGGCCCTACTGGACCCCAAGGGCATTCTGAACCCCTACAAGATGCTGCCCACCCACACCTGACGGCCCCCTGCAGCCAGACTGCGGGGCCTCCATCTGGTTCTGGCGTTGCCCGTGGGGTGGCCCCGCAGAGCCTGCAGCAGGCTGGACGACTGGCCGCTTGGTCCAGGGGGCCAGAGCTCAAAGCCCAGGCCACACGGCGCTCTTGGCAGGAGTCTCCCAGAGCCCCGCTGTTCTATTGGGTGGACAGAGAGCTGTCTGTCCACTATGCCTGCCTGCTGGACAGACATTCCATCCCTCCGCAGGTCCTGGACAGGCCGAGTGGGCGCATGGTTCTGCCCACTCGGGGTCGACCAGGTCACCCCTGCTTGCCTGTGGCCTGTGGGATCCTGCCTTGTGGGGTACATCCCTGAGAGGGCGGTCGTCCCACTGGTCCCCTGCTTGGCGCAAGCCTCTGAGGGGCCTCGGGCAGAGGGGATGAGCTCCACGTGGGTGACGGGGCAGAGGCGGGTCCATTCGCGCTCTGACCAGCAGAGCCGAGGCATCGGGCACTTCCTGGATGACAGCTGGTCCCCTTTGAGCCAGAGGAGCAGGCGTGCCCCCCCTGGGTATGTTGCGTCCCTGTTTGCTAGAAGGCCCAGCGGTTCCGAAGCCAGCCACCCGTTTCTCGCACTTGCTGTGACGCGTCTGCTCTGACCACAAACGTCAGTAGTGCCGGGTGAGAAGCCCCACCAGCCACAGGCATCCTGTCCCCCTGAGTGGGTGCTCCCCTGGGGCAGCTGCTGGGGCTTGGAGACAGTCTGAGAGGCTGCACTCGCCTTCTTTCTCGTGCCGTGAGCTTCCAATTAAAAGTGTAATTAACCAGCATCCTCTCCTCCCTTTTGTTCCTAGGAAACTGGCCTCACAAGCTGGGTGAAGGGCCCGTGTACTGCTTTCTTGAGCGCTGGAGAGTCAAGGCCCTGGGGCCTGACCACCCGTGTGTGGGGGCATGCCTGCCCCGGCCCCTGGCCCCACGCCATGCCCCCTGTCCTGCGCTGTGTGACTGGGAGGCCCGCCTCATCGGGCCCTGAGCTGTGGCCTCTCGTGGCTCCCTAAAGCTGCCGAGGCGGTCAGGTCCTCTTTGCAGTGTGCAGTGGGGACCTTTGTGGTGCAGAGAGACTTCCCGTAAGAAGTGTTAGGACTCAGCAAGTTTATTTTAGAGAATTAGAGTAAAATGCATAAATTATTAGAAGGCTTAACAATTGGAGGCATTTTCTGCTATAGCAACAGTGGGGCTTTGAGAAGGAGGCTTAGTGACTGGCGGGGGGAGGGAGCAATGGCAGGGGAAACCCCCCGCTTCCTTGCAGGACAAAGCTGGCCCACCCGAACGTCAAAAAGTGAAGCGGCGACCACTGGCCCTGCAGTTTGCCTCTGGGGCTCACCCTGCAGTGTTGAGCTGTGTACACACACACGGCACGCGAGTGCACACACGGCTCACGGGCACGCGTGGCAGTGAGCCACGCCCCCAGGCCATGCACGGAGCACTGTGTGCAGCTGGGCTCAGTCAGCGGCTGGTTGCTGGCCGTGCGCCTGTTGAGGAGGAGGCGAGTGTGGCCCTTGAGGCCCTTGGGGGAGAGGAGGGGAGAGAGGGCAGCTCACTGCTGCTTCCAAGTAAGGACGCTGACCCTTGGACACCACTTCCAACAGAACCTTCCTGCGTGGAGACTGTGGCTGGGACTCACTTTGCGGAGGGTCTGGAGGTGGGGTCTGGTGGGGAGGAGACGTCGTTGTCTATACTTCGAGAGGCTTTGCCTTCTTTTTCTGCTGGGAGCAGGTGCAGTCGTATTATCAAACCTGGACGTGCCAGGCACAGGCTGACTTGGGTCCCGCAGCTCTGCTGGGCTGGATGGCTGAGTCAGCCCTGGGCTGCAGCCTGCCCTCAGCTGGCTCCAAAGGGGCCATGAGTCCAGCCCCCAGTGCCACGGCTGGCTGGAGGCCCCCTGCTTGGTCAGGGCCCCCTGGCTGTGGAAGGGGTGCGTCCTGGGGGAAATGGGTGTTCTCCTTGGGGGTCTTGGCTCAGCAAGACTTCAGGGCACTGGCCAGGGGCCTCTGTCCAGGCCCCAGGCCCCGGGAGGTGTCCGGTCACCTGTGAGAGGCTTCCTGGACTGGGGGCTCTGGGGCCCTCCTGCCTTGCTGGCCCCGGCAGTGGGCTCCTTCCCCTTCCCGCTGTCCTGGGCTCGGCCCACGGCCCACGGGGCTGCCCGAGCGCCTTGGGGCTGATCTCTGGTCCTCAGCCTCCAGCAGGTGGCCCTGCAGCTCGGCCTCTGACTCTGGAAGCCGGGCTGCAGCCTGGTGTTTCCCACCTGTTTCAGGGTTGGGATGGGGGGCGCGGGCAGCTGACACCCCAGTGGAGGAGGTGGCAGAGGCTGCGCCCTGGGAGGCAGGCTCGCATCAGGCGTTTCCTGCTGGGCAGCCCTGAAAGTGGGGGTGACCCCTAGGGTGGGGAGCAGTGACCCCGAGGGTGGGGGCGACCCCAAGGGTGGGGGGCATGATGAAGGTGGGGGTGACCCCTAGGGTGGGAACTGGTGACCTCGAGGGTGGGTGGGTGACCCTGAGGGTGGGGGGCATGATGAAGGTGGGGGCTACCCCGAAAGTGGGGGTGGCAAGAGTGGGGGTCTTGTTCCTGGGCTCACAGCTGCTGGGGTGGGGGCTGCCGTCCTCTCTGCCCATCCACCCGGCTGGTGACAGTTCATGTCTGCCTCTGAGCCCCCGACTCCTCTGTGCTTTGGAGTGCCTCAGTGGACAGTGTCTTGGAGGCAGTGAAACAAGAGGGAGGGTGCCAGGCAGGCTGGACTGCGAGAGGCCCGCCTTCCAGACCAGACGGGAGCCCTGTGTCTAGCAGGAGAGACCCCCCCACACCTGTGATTTCCCCGGGATAATCCCCTGAGGTGCCTGGGAAGGCTTGAGAGTGTATTGTGTTTGGATTAGAGAAAGCTGATTTTCACCTTAAAACATCCAAGCTGCAACTGAGAAGAGGTTATGTAAGAGGAGGGCCCGCTGGAGGGGCCTGGGGTGGTGAGGAAGGGCCTGCAGGCAGCGGTGGGAGCTGCTGGAGAGCCTGGGGGTGCGAGAACGTCCCACTGCTCAGCCCCTGGGATGGGGTGCGCCTGGGCGGGAGGCACCCTGCCCAGGCCTCCAGCAGGGCAGAGTCCCCATCCTGTAAGCTGGACTTGAGTTCTGGAGCCCAGAGGCTTGGGGGGGAGACTGGTGGCCTCGTGGCCTCGTGGCCCTGCAGGTGGGCGACCTGAGTGTGTCCATCAGGAAGCTGACCCCAGAAGGGTGCAGGTGGCCCTGACCCCTGACCTCACTCACGCTAGATGCTGGCCCCGGCCTGCCCCACTACCCGTCTCTTCCCTGACCTCCGCCAGGACCAGGGGTGGCGGCCCCACCAGCCCCACTGCTGCCTGGCCCACGGCCTGCCGTCCTAGGCTCCATGCACCTCAGACCCTGCGGGCCGAGAGGACAGGCTGAGTTTCCTCCCGTTCACCGGCGGTGGGGACGTGGCCCCTTCTGGGACAGTCACCCTGGTGAATGCACTCGGGACGGCCCTTGCTGGCTCTTGCTCCCCCAGGGAGCCTTGGCCCTCCTTGCTGCGGGCCGGTCCGTCCTGTCAGGCTTCCAGAGCGGCTCCTGCAGGGGCGTGTGAGAAAGCGGCTGCGGGCATCCCTGGCGGGCCTGTCTCCCCGGGGCTTCTTCCCCTCTCTTCTCCCCCGAGGTGGTCAGGGCGTCCCGTGGGGCGGCCGCCGTGGTCAGCCGTGTCCCTTTGTTTCTGGGCAGGGTGAGCAGCAGCTGGCTGCATGGCCCAGATGTCGGGGCAGTGAGGGAGCAGGGCGGGTGGTCCCAGGGTGGCCGGCTGGTGGCTGCCGGGTCCTCTGTGGGCCCTGGACTCAGAGCCAGTGGGTGGGGCAGGGGTGGGGGGCCGCCCTGCGTGTGACCTGAGCCGGAGGGGCTGCCGGTGGTCAGCTGCCCGGCCCTGGGCTGGTGAGGGGATTCATCCGCAGTCTCTAGATGGGAGGCCCCCATCTGCCAGCCCCCCACCCCCATTCAGGGGGGAGCCCAGGGGTGGAGCCGCACTCTCAGGCTGCTCTCCCGCCCCGTCCCCAGCACTGCCCATCCCACATGCCCCACACCTGCCGCCCAGCGAGAGTGTGGGCAGCCCTGGCGGGCAGAGCCCTGCGGGGTTAAACTGCCCCTCGCAGGAGGGGAGCGGACCCCAGGGCTGGGGCACGGCCTCAGCCCTCAGCCCAGAGGCAACCACCGGCCCTCGGGCGCAGCTCTGCCAGCCGCGCCAACGCACCTCCTCCCACACTTTGCTGGAATCTTCTTGGAGTCCCATTGACCCCTGGGGCCGTGCAGGGGGAGCAGGAGCCCCCAGACCCTGGCCTCACAGGGGCTCCCGCATGACTTCCGAGCCCAGGCAGCCCCTGCCTGTGTCCCCAGCCCCCCTGGGCTCTGTGTCCCATTCTGGGTGCCAGCCTAGATCTGAGCTGGGGCCGCAGCGATGGCCCCTGGGCTGCCCACCTTGGCCCACTCCTAGTGCTCGGATCTGGGTGCTGGGACCCCAGCTGGGGTGCAAGGCAACACCCCTCCCCCGATCTGTGGGTGTAGGGGCAGGAGAGGGGGTGGGTGGGGAGAGAGCGTTCCCTTGAAAGGTGGGGCCAGCCTGAGCCTTCAAGCAAGGAATGCGGAGGCCGCTGGGCGTGTGAGCGGGAGACCACCCGCCAGCAGCACTGTGGCCTCGGGATGGGGAGGAGGTGGGCAGGACACGGGGGGCATCTGGGCCTCCGGGGCCGCTGGACGCTCCGGGTGATGAGGGCTGTGGCTGCCGGGCCGAGGCCTCTGACGCCGGCAAGCCCAGGCCGTGGGGACCCAGGGCGGCACGGCTGTCCCCCACCCAGGCCCCGCAGAGTGGGCGCTGGGGCCTGGGCAGCAGCTCTGTCTGTGGGGTGGCCTCCGGTTCCGCCTGCAGGGTCGCCGGCACAGGGCAGACGGCACGTGGAGATGCCCGCCTCTGCAGGGGCCCCTGTGGCCCCCGAACCAGAGCTCCCAAGTCTGCAGGGCAGCCCAGGGCTGTGCTGCCTGGGGACCCCCGTCCTGTCCTGGAGGTCAAAGACAGGCCGTCTCAGGAGACCGAGACCCCAGTCACGGACGGGAGGTTCACAGGACCCAAGATGGGCTCCTGATGGTGGGAGGCCAGGAAGGGGGACGCGGGCTTGCAGCCGTCCTCCAGGACCCCGACCCTGAGGAGCTGTGAGGGGGCGGGGCACTCAGTGAAGGCCCCTGGGGGAGTGCGCAGAAGCTGCGAGCGGGCGGGTTGGGGTGATGGAGGGTCTCTCTGGTGCAGACAGGCCACTCCCCACCAGGCGCTGTGGGGGCTTGGTTTGCTCCGGAGAAAGGAGGCCCAAGTCCCTACTGTCCTGCAAGGCAAACACCCAGCCCCCAGACCCCAGTTCCGCAGTCCCCAGCCCCCCAAGGTCATCACCCACCCCCAGCCCCCCAGGGCTGTCCCCCCAGCCCCTGGCCCCCAGCTCCCCAGAGCTGTCCCCCCAGCCCCCAGCCCTCCCCTCACAGCGTCCAGACCGGGCTTGTGTGTGGCAGCGTCCGCTCCCTGCCCCATCCGGCTCCCCGTCCAGGCTACTCGCGGGCATCTCCCCTCCCGGAGGCCCCTCCTGCTCTGGCCCGGTGGCCCATCCTCACCCTCCTAGCGGCTCCTGACAGCTGACCTCTGAGACGCCCTGATTTTGGCCAGGCCTGTGGTCCACTCCTCCTCTCTGCTGCTGGCCGTGCTGGCAGGACCTGCTGGGGGCCCCTGCCTTTGACAGCAGATGCTGAGCACTGTGGCTCTGGGGTCCAGAAGCCTCGCTGTGAACTGGGGGTGCTGCCGTTGACCCTGTCTGGTGCCTGGCCCCCCTCACCTGGAGCCAACACCCCAAGACCATCTGTGTCCCCGCAGGTAGGGCCCCAGGGGACTCTCAGGGTCTCTGCTCAGCAGCCCGTCCCCCAGGTCCATCACTGAGTATCTGGGCTGGGGTACATTTGGAGGAGAGCAATCATTTGTAGCAATGAAGCCTGAGGCCCGGCGGATAGGAGAGTGAGGGGTCTGCCCCGAGACCTCCTCACGTGTGGCCCTTAGCATTCCCCACCCCTGACCAGAGGTGGGGCTCCTCACCCTGGGGGTGCTCAGGGAGGTTTCTTGTTCCCCTGGAGCCACGTGCTGCTTTGCTGTGGGAGGAATGGGCCTCTGAAGCCAGAGCTGGTGATGGCTGTTTACCTGCCAAGCCCAGACCCAGAGGAGCCGGGCAGACAGCTGCCTTCTGGCCCAGCGAGGGCCCTGAGAAAATCGAGTCCCGCAGGCCCGCACCATGGGGAGGACCAGCCGCCCAGCCAACCGGGGCTTCTTGTGCCAGGAGGGGACTGCCCCAGGACCCCAGGGACAGAGGGCGGCTGCAGGCGGACGATGCCCTGCCTCCCGACCTTGGGCTGGGCTGTGTGGCTCCGTTGGCAGTGAGGTGTGCTGGGCGGCGGTCTGTCAGGTGAGACGAACCCATACTTGACCCAGTGAGTCCTGGCAGTCGTGCCCTGGAGTCTTCAGGTGGTTTAGGTGCTGCAGGTGGGGCTCACGGGGGAGGTCAGGGCTGGGAGCACAGTGCCTCTGTCTCTTTTCATCCCCCACCCCCCCTGCAGATACGAGGTACACGGTGCGGGCCCCAGCTCCCCCAAGGAAGGCCCTCTCGGAACCCCCGCTGGGCAGGGAGCAGGGCCCCAGCCTTCTCCCCACCCTTTCAGCTGAGCATCTTTTTCCCTCGGGTGCGGGCTCCCTGAGCTCCGCCCCCGCCCCCCAAGCTCTGCTGTGTCAGAGGCGCCATCGGAGAGAAAGTGAGTGTGCCCTCGAGGCCTCTCCACCAGCTCACCAGAAAGGCCTGGGAGGGTTCTGAGCGCACGTCTGCACGTCTGCCCTTCTGCCCACCCACCACGATGGGTCAGACCAGGCTGGGGAAGGGCCTGTGGACAGGCAGCTCCAAAGTGCCGGGCCTTTGTGGCACCCCCCGCACCCACGTGCAAAGACCCCGGGCTGGCCGGGGCTGGGGTGCCTCACGGTGCAGTGAGGAATTTTGTCTTTCCTTATGGACCTAACATTTGGTTAAAATGCTGCAAATATTTCTCTCGGTCTGCTGTCTTTGAATTGTATTTCTTTATTTCCAAAAGAAAGAAGTGTACTTACATGGAGTAAAATCTACTAAATTTAAAATTTTATACCGCAGTGTCCTCTTTTGAAAGTTCTTTTCCAGCCCAAGGTGTGAATAACAGCTAAGTTTTCTCCCGGGGTGAAGCTTTTGAGGAGGAAAAGGAGAAAAGCCGCTGACTCTGGCTCCTGCTTTCTTCCTTGTCCTCAGAGCCGCCCACCGACCCCCAGCAAGATCCGCATCTTGCCCTGAGTTCTGGACCCAGAGGCCTTGTCGCCGCCCACAGCTCCGTGCAGGCCCCCTGGGCTGACCTACCCCGTCCCGGGGCAGGGTGAGCGGGCGCAGGCTCGTGGGCGTGTGCCAGGTGCCGGCCTCTTCCGGGAAGGCCTGGACTCGGGTGCGGGTGCAGAGTACGGATGAAGGGTGCAGCCCCACCCCGGGCTGGCAGGTGTCCGCCTCGAGTTCCTGCTCTGCCCAGTGTCACACCCCGCTGCTGCCTGTGCCCTGTGGCTGCCCGCCCAAGTGGGGCAAGGGGCCAGGCCGGGTCGCCACCCGCCAGCATGCCGTCCTCTCTGGGGGGCTTGCAGAGGTAAGTGGGGGCTGTGCCATCACAGGGGCCAAATTCCTTCTTCAGTCCTGGGGGCCTGAGCGCCTGATGGACCAAGTCCTCCTGGGGCATCGCCCTGGACCGGGCATTCGCTCTGAGTTCACCCTCGTGGGCTTCATTTCAGGCAGTGGGGAGCCCCCCTCTCCTGCCCGGCCGGCCTTGTCCCAGGCCTGGTGGGCGGTTCAGGTAAGAGGGATGTGGGCAGAGGAGATGGGGATCTGGTGTCTGGGCTGGAGGCCTGGGTGGGCAGCTGCTGGGGGTTGGGCTCTGCTGGCCTCAGTCCTGCGGTCACCTTCTGGGGGGCTGGCCATGTCCCCTGCCCAGCTGCTGCACTTCAGCCCAATCACCCATCTGTGCAGTTTAGGGTGCTGGCCAGGCCCTGAGCCCTAGAGCCCACGCATGCTGCGGAGGTCACGAGGGGAGGGGCGTGGCGTCTGCGAGTGCCCCCGTCCTCTCCTGGCCCGCGGAGGGTGCTGTGCCTCCACTACCGCTCCCCGAGGGCAGGGGGACATGACCAGCCTCTTCCCGGGGCCTCCCTGGAGGGCCGGCTGGGGGGTGTTGCTCCGCTATCTGGGGTCCAGCCCGGGTCCTGCAGGCTGTGCCAGCTCTGATGGAAGGGTGGGTCCCGTGGGGGCTGTTGGGACACATGGCCGGGCCTGCCGCTGCGCTTGTCCCAGGCTTGCGGGTGCAGTGCAGGCCTCAGGGAGGAGGGCAGTGTGCAGGCTCACACTCGGTGGCCCTGAAGGCCCAGAACCTTGGGGCGGTTTTCTGTGACTTGTGGGAACACCTGGGGCCCATGGTGCTAGGTCAGCGCCCTGGGCCTGTGGGCAGACAGGCCGGCTGCCGACAAGGACAGGGCACCTGCAGGCTCGGCCTTGCAGCATGTCTGGGCACAATGGGAACTGAGGGGACGAGCATGGGCCGGGGGCATCCAGAGGTCCATGGGGAGGAAGGCTGGGCGTGGGCCAGGGGTGCCCAGGGGTCCACGGGGACAGAGGGGCCGGGCGTGGGCCGGGTGCGCCCAGGGGTCCACAGGGAGGACGGGGGCCGGGCGTGGGCCGGGGGAGCCCAGAGGTCCGTAGGGACGAGAAGGGACAGGCGTGGGCCGGGGGAGCCCGGGTTTGGCTAGACGGGCCGCCTGGAGCAGAGACCAGACCTCTTCCACTGGGCAGGGTGAGGGGTCTGGGTGAGGCTCCTGGTCTGAGACACTGGGGCATTAATCCCCCTGACTGTATGGGAGCTATTGTATGTCCCTCAACTCCACACCTTGGCTTCAGGTCTTTGGAAACTTGTGTTTCTGTTTGTTTGAGGTCAGCTTCTCGGGACAAAAATCTCCTGGGGGGCTGGGACCAGGGAGTGGCTGTGGGGAGCCATGTGACCCCGTGGGGGCGGGGTGACCCATAGACAGCTGTGACCCCGTGGGGACAGTGTGACCCCGTGGCGGCTGTGTGACCCCGTAGGGGCTGTGTGACCCCATGGGGGCTGTGTGACCCATGGAAGGCTGTGACCCTGTGGGGGCTGGGTGACCCATAGACGGCTGTGACCCCGTGGGGGCTGG
>NW_024070212.1:118315072-118330569 GCF_014754425.2 Oryx dammah
GGCTGTGACCCCGTGGGGGCTGGGTGACCCCGTGGGAGGCTGGGTGACCCCGTGGGGACTCTGTGATCTGTGGGGGGCTGTGTGACTCTCCTGGCCTCAGGCCCGCTCTTAGGGTGGCTAAAGAGCACACGCGGGAGTGCAGGCGAGGAGGGGACGGGGCAGGGCGTCTGGCAACGCTCTGCTGGTGCACAGCTGCGGTGGCCACGTGCGGGCTGGATGGGGGCCAGAAAGAGTCCAGAGGGGGCCAGCCAGGACGCCTGCAGTGCTTTTCAGTGGACAAGGGGATGCTTTGGGCTGAGCATGAGGTGATGGAGGCAGGATGGCAACTGGATGATGAGGAAGAGTGGATCTGTTTCCATGGTGACCAGGCAGAAGAGTGGACCTGTTTCCATGGTGACCGGGGGGAAGACAGCACGCGGCGTCGCTGTCTGGGACACACTGGGATCTCCGCCTGCTGAGTCTGTCTGAAACGCCTCCCCGCAGCCATACTGCCTCCCACACGCTCAGATGCTGTCCCGTCTGCGCTAGTCTGTGTTTAGTCTTTGCCAGTCTGTATCAGGTGGCTCAGTGGTAAAGAATCCGCCTCCAGTGCAGGGGGTCCAGAAACCTAGGTTTGATCCCTGGGTCAGGAAGATCCCCTGGAGGAGGAAATGGCAACCCACTCCAGTGTTCTTGCCTGGGAAATCCCACGGACAGAGGAGCCTGGTGGGCGACAGTCTACGGGGTCACAAAGAGTCGGACACGACTTAGCGACTAAACAAGTCTAAGCTTATTGACTCTGTATCTACTCTATTCTGTATCTACACCTATTCTATTCTATGCCTACACTTTTCTCTCTGTTCTATTTGATTCTATTTCACACTGTTCTCTAAGAGTGCTGGCTGCAACCTCCAGCCCTCATAGTGTGACCCGCTGAACTGACTTCAAGGCAAATGTGGTGCTCCCGGAGGGGAGGAGACACCCTCAGGTTGTAGAGCACGAAGCAGTCCCCTTTGCGGGAAGGACTCAGAGGGCCCTGTTGGGGTTGGGTGGGACATGGGCCACCCTGGGCTCTCCGCATATCAGCAATCTTGTAAGCAGCCCCCAGAGACCTGGCTGCACCAGGCCATGCTGACCTATCTCTCGGGCTCAGTGTCCCCCCGGCTGATGCCCCGCCCCACCAGGGGCTGTGCCCAGCTGGACGGCTGTGGAGCTGGAAGGCCCTGGCCGCCTCTTGCTCCTGGGTCTCGGCTGTGGCATCTCCGTTCCTGTCCTGGAAAGTGGCACAGCAGCTTCCTGGGGGTGCCGTCTCAGGACAGTGTTGAGGGAGTACAAGCGGAAGTTGCGAGGTTCTCCGTGCCAGCCTCAGATTCCAGGCAGAGCGAGGCCCCGTCACTCCCGATTCGGTGGGCGGTGACAGGTGGGGACTGGGTGCTGGACAGGCATCTTGGCCACGCTTCTTCTCTTGCACCCTGCAGGCAGCAACAGAGTGACTTTCCTTTCTGTTTTAGCAGGACCCCCTGGGTGGGGGGTGCCCCCACTCTTTCCTTCTATTTGGGGGATGTTGAGTTTGGGCATCTGGGCCCCGTCCCTGCTTCTTTTTGGTTCAGTCTTTGTATGGATGGCTGTGTGCCCTGGACTCACTGGACAACAGCCTCACCCATCCTGATCACAGGGTCCCCAGGCTCAAGGAGACCTCCAACCGCCCTGTGCCAGGCCTTCTGCTGGTGCATCTGGGGGTGGGGGGCGGGGACCGGGGGCCAGCACCTCCTTGTTCTTCTCAAGCAGCCGAGCCAGGGCAGTGGGGCAGGGCCTGGTTTCCCGAGCATGCAGCCTTCCCGGCCAAAGGCTTATCTGTGAGGAGGGAGCCCTGAGTAACTATTCAGTCTTGTCCTTGGCTGCTGCTAATTAAATGCTGCCACTGTACCCACCCCCTTGGCTTGGCCCCACACCCGATAGGGCATTTGGGGCTAAACAAGGGCCAGTTGAAGGAACGACGATGGACAGACCAGTGGTGACCACTGTGGGTGTATTTATCTGGCCACTTTGGATCCTACACAGGAGCCCTGGATTGGGCCCTGGGATCAGCCAAGGGAGATAAGCGCTTATCTTGCAAAGGGTTTTCTGCTAGTCATGAGGAGCTGATGTCACCATGAAGGAATTTACTGATTTCTCAAGATGAGGAGATGTAAGGCTTGGGCTCATAAAATCAGGTTCTGAAAATATCTATGTAAAGACCTATTCCACCAGTTTTACTGGAGCACAGAGTGTTTCATTTCAGGGAGTGTCAAAAGTCAACAGTTGCAGCCATACAGGATTCCATTCCCGAAGACAGATGGCAAATTCCTGGACCCTGTCTCCCTGCCAGGCAGAACATCCCTCCTGTTGACAGCCCCAGGAGTGGCTCCCTGAGCACTGGTCCTGCTGAGCGTGCGCCCATCCCACACCCACACCCCGCTGACCCCATGGGTGATGGGACCAGAGGGTGTTCTGCAAAGGAAGAGCCTCTCCTTAGAAATGAGGGATTTCTCTGAAGACATTATTTTTCTTGGGCAGCTGTTGTTGCCACCAAAAACCTTGGATTCTCTGCCCACCGAAGCCAAATAAAAAATTACAGAGACAGAGTTTGGAGGAACTAGAAAGGTGGCTTTAATCCTCAACCGGCGAGGGGAGACAGAACAGAGGCTAGTGCCTCGAGGCCCGTGCCCTCCTCTGCGAGGAGTCGGCGGACCCTCTAGGTGAGGGCTGGCAGCTGGAGTGGCGATGGGACAAGGACACCAGGCTCTTGTGTCCGTCTTCCTCCCTCCTTGTTTCAGAGGCAGTCGTAGGCTGGTGGCGGGTGGCTGGGTCCTTTGCCTTTTGTGTACTGTACTGCGGCCTTCTTTCTGAATGCAAAAAAGGAGAAACTCTACAAGGGGTGGTCGGTAGAGAGAGAGAGTGCAGTAACGGTGAGCACCAGAGACAGGATGTGTTCCGAAGAGTTAGAAGATGACAGGTGCAGAAATAGCTCATGCAGTCAGAGGGCGAACAGCAACCTCAGTTACAGACACAGGTGGTTGCAGCTCAGGCGCTCAGGCACGTCCGACTCTCTGCCGCCCCATGGACCACAGCACGCCAGGCCTCCCTGTCCTTCACCACCTCCCAGAGTTTACTCAAACTCATGTCCATCGAGGCGGTGATGCCATCCAGCCATCTCATCCTCTGTCGTCCCCTTCTCCTCCCACCTTCAATATTTCCCAGGATCAGGGTCTTTTCCAGTGAGTCAGTTCTTCTTATCAGGTGGCCAAAGTTTTAGAACTTCAGCTTCAGCATCAGTCCTTCCAATGAATATTCAGGACTGATTTCCTTTAGGATTGACTGGTTGGATCTCCTTGCAGTCCAAGGGACTCTGAAGAGTCTTCTCCAACACCACAGTCCAAAAGCATCAATTCTTTGACGCTCAGCATTCTTTATGGTCCAACTCTCACATCCATACACGACTAATGGGAAAACCATAGGTTTGACTATAAGGACCTTTGTGGGCAAAGTAATGACTCTGCTTTTTAACATACTGTCTAGGTTTGTTATAGCTTTTCTTCCAAGGAACAAAAATCTTTTAATTTCATCACCATCCACAGTGATTTTAGAGCCCAAGAAAATAAAGTCTCTCACTGTTTCCATTGTTTTCCCATCTGTTTGCCATGAAGTGATGGGACCAGATGCCAGGATCTTAGTTTTTTGAATGTTGACTGCAGGTTAGGAACAAAGTAAAAACTAGGAGTGATCAGCCCTGCTCACTATTTTCTGTATCTTTGTTCTCAGGGAAGGAAAGAAAAACTCATTCCTCTTTTCTCTGCAATTCTGTGGAGAACTTGTTCCCTTAAGGCCAAAGGGGTTATTGTAAATGTGATAGCAGAAATTTCCAAGAAGTCCTCAGTATGGCTCCTCTGAAGGGGCAGCAAACACCCAGTGTTTGCTGAAGGGAGCTTTATGTGTCAGAACAAAGTCAGGCCGGGGGCAGACTGAGGGGAAAAGCCGGCCGTTAATGTCCCAGGAGGGCCTCATCCAACAGGGGTTAAACTCTAACTATATGGGATGATAAAGCCCTGTGTAAAGTAAATAGCAGTGGGAACTTGCCATGTGACACCGGGAGCCTAAAGCCAGTGCTCCATGATGGCCTGGGGGGGTGGGATGGGGAAGTGGGTGGCAGGGAGGTTCTCGAGGGAGGGGACGTGTGTATCCCTGTGGCTGATTCATGTTGCTGTATGGCAAAACCAACACTGTAAAGCAATTATCCTCCAGTTAAGAAAAAGGAACCAACCGTTCAGGCCCCAGTGACAGGCTGCCTTCCCTGGAGGGTCTCGTGAGCTCTGCAGGTGTGACTCCACTGCGGTGCGGGAACCCCGTGACCACAGCATGGCCTTCCAGAAGTGCACCCCTTTGGGGCTTGGGGAAGGTGTGCAGTGAGCAGACCCCAGGGCCCGGCCCCTGGGCTGCCGTACCGTCTCCCGCTGCCTCTGCGGCCGCCCTCCTTAGGCCCACAGGCCCAGACTGCAGGCTGACATGGGCATCCTCTCCCGGCAGCCCTGCCCTGTGTGTGAGCATTCTACCCTTGGTCCACCATAGTCCTGAGCTTACAGAGACTCAGCCTGTCCACCTGCTGGTTCCTGGGAGTCTCTCTCAGGCGGATCTCAAGTCCTTCATCAGGAGGACTTGAGGGAGCGTTAGGCAGCTGGGGGTTGGAGAAG
The DNA here is from genome assembly GCF_014754425.2 of Oryx dammah. Classification (NCBI taxonomy): domain Eukaryota; kingdom Metazoa; phylum Chordata; class Mammalia; order Artiodactyla; family Bovidae; genus Oryx; species Oryx dammah. The sequence goes on from NW_024070212.1 coordinate 118,319,779, forward strand.
CTCACATCATGTCTAAAACCCAGGTATGGCAGCAGATACAAATGGTGGAGCAAGGGACTTCCCCGACGGTCCAGTGGTAAAGAATCCACCTTCCAAAGCAGGGGACTCGGGTTTGATCCCTGGATGGGGAACCAAGAATCCCATATACTGCGACTAAAGATCTTGTGTGACACGGCTGCTGAGCCGTGCTCTGTAACATAAGATCCCACATCCACAACTAAGACCTGATGAGGCCAAGTAAGTAAATATAAAAAGATGTGGGGGGAGGGCAAAGCACGTGCCACAGTGGCTTGACCTTAACGGGGTGTGTGTGGTGGAGAGCAGAAAGTGATGGCAGGGGCTCAAATTCTCCCAGCTTGTGTCTGAGACTAGGCTCTGGTGCAAGAGAGGAGATAGGAAGCAGTAGGAAGAGGGTCATTGAGAAGCTGTGATCACTCGCCTAGAGCCAGACATCCTGGAATGCAAAGTCAAGAGGGCCTTAGGAAGCACCACTACAAACACAGCTGGTGGAGGTGATGGAACTCCAGTTGAGCTCTTTCAAATCCTAAAAGATGATGCTGTTAAACTGCTGCACTCAATATCCCAGCAAATTTGGAAAACTCAGCAGTGGCCACAGGACTGGAAAAGGTCAGTTTTCATTCCAGTCCCAAAGAAGGGAATACCAAAGAATGCTCAAACTACCGCACAATTGCACTCATCTCACAAGCTAGCAACTAACGCTCAAAATTCTCTCAAGCCAGGCTTCAACCATATGTGACCCATGAACTTCCAGATGTTCAAGCTGTATTTGGAAAAGGCAGAGGCACCAGAGATCAAATCGCCAACATCCATTGGATAGTAGAAAAAGCAAGAGAATTCCAGAAAAACATCCACTTCTGCTTCATTGACTATGTCAAAGCCTTTGACTATGTGGATCACAACAAACTGTGCAAAATTCTTCAAGAGATGAGAATACCAGACCACCTTACTTGCCTCCAGAGAAACCTGTTCAAAATTGGGAAAGGAGTACATCAAGGCTGTATATTGTCACCATGTTTATTTAATTTATATTCAGGGTACATCATGCAAAATGCTGAACTGGATGAAGCACAAGCTGGAATCAAGATTGTTAGGAGAAATATCAATAACCTCAGATATGCAGATGATACCATTCTAATGGCCGAAAGTGAAGAGGAAGTAAAGAGCCTCTTGATGAAGGTGAAAGAGGAGAGTGAAAAAGCTGGCTTAAAACTCGTATTAGAAAAACTAAGATCATGGCATCTGGTCCCATCACTTCATGGGAAATAGATGGGAAAACAATGGAAACAGTGACAGACTTTATTTTCTTGGGCTCCAAAATCCTGTGGAGAGTGGCTGTGCCATAAAATTAAAAGACGCTTGCTCCTTGGAAGAAACTCTATGACAAACCTAGGCACCATATTAAAAAGCAGAGACATCACTTTGCCAAAAAAAGTGTGTATAGTCAAAGCTATGGTTTTCCCAGTAGTTGTGTATGGATGTGAAAGTTGGACCATAAAGGAGGCTGAGCACAGAATTCACGCTTTCAAATTGTGGTGCTGGAGAGTCCCTTGGACGGCAAGGAGATAAAACCAGTCCATCCTAAAGGAAATCAGTCCTGAATATTCACTGGAAGGACTGATGCTGAAGCTGAAGCTCTAATACTTTGGTCACCTGATGAATCTATTGATTAGAAAATACCCTGATGCTGGGAAAGATTGAGGGCAGGAGGAGAAGGGGACGACAGAGGATGAGATGGTTGGATGGAGTCACCAACTCAACCGATATGAGTTTCAGCACACTCCGGGAGATGCTGAAGGACAGGGAAGCCTGGCGTGCTGCAGTCCATTTCTTCGCAGAGCTGAACACCCCCTAAGTGTGGCGCCAGAGTTGGCCACGTGGATGTGAACTCAGGGAGTTTCCAGCTGTGCCCACTGCGAGGACCCAGCAACTGAGCGTCCCGGAGCCGTGAGCACCCCCAGCCCCCAGGCTGTGGTCCCTAAAGGCCATTTCTTTTCTTTTTTTAAAGCCCGTTTCTTTCCAACGAGACCCAGGGCATCTTGGTGATGAGGCTGGTCACAGGCCCGCGGGCAGGCGTACAGGGCGAGCCGGGCAGTGCCCCATCACAGCAGACGGCAGAACGCTAGCGTTCGGCTACAAGAGGCATGTACAGTGGCTGGAACTGACTGGATACAAGGCACTTTTTTTTTTTTAACAAAGCTTTTTCTACTCTAGTGATAAGGACCAAGAAATGAAATGTGAATTCATTTACAATGGCAATAAAAACTGGAGATTGAAATAAACACAAGGGGCCCAGGACTGAGGTAATGAAAATGACAAAACACTATTAAAAGCCTGGAGAGAAAACAGCCCCTGGGCGCACGGACCCGGCACTGCCCCACGGAGGAGACCCTGGGCCCAGATCCACCCAGCGCCCCTCCCGGAGCAGCCCCGGACCCCCGCCCCTCCCTGCAAGGGGCTGCCGGTGTTCACCGCTCTGAGCAGTTTCCTCCAATGGACAGAGCCGGCTGGGAGTCCCGCGTGGCGGCCTGTCCATGGGTGGCCGGCCGCCCGCTGCCCCCGACGGAGGGCATCAGGCGCCCTCCCTTCCTAGCACCCGGCAGGCCCCTGCTCCCTGACAGCGTTTAGAATTGTCCTGTTATTACCGTATGATGTGCTTCCATGGGAAGTTGAGAACTGAATTCTGAGCTAGAAACTCTCTTTGGGGGAAGATGTGGAGCTTCAAGACTCTTTGGTGCCGGCCCGGCCGTCTCCTGGCCCCAGAGCAGAGTGCGCGGTGGGGACCTGCAGCCTGCTTGGGGCCAGGGGGCTGGAGGGGTCTCACGGGGCGGCCCTGCAGCCAGTGTGAGTCCACTTCTGAGTTTCCGTCTGGGGGCCGTCGAGAGGTTCCTGCGAGGCCGGGGTCTGGCCTTCCTGCTGTCCCGCGTCACCCGCCCCGATGGAGCAGTCGTGCTCTGCCCTTTCCTCCCGGGCTCCTCCCCTGCGTGCCCCCTGCTTGTCACACTCCCCGTCCCTGCAGAGCCCTGTGGAGAGGCCCCACAGGGCCGTTCAGGAAGCTCCCTCCCGGCTCTGCTCCCTGTGCCAGGCTCCGAGTGCAGGTGCGTCATCCGGCCCCTCTCACCTGGGACCTGACCGCCGCACTGAGCAGCCCCCGAGTCCCCTCCAGCCCCGTCGGGCCCTCCGCTCCTCCCGGAGGCCTTCCTGGTCCCAGCTGCTGCTGCCCCAAGTTGCTGGAGCCCGAGGAACCGGCTGCCCTGGGGGCACAGGCCACGTGGAGACACGGGGCCCAGAGGTCCCAGGAGGGACCTTCTCCTCCTTCAGCTGCAGGGACACCGGGAACTCACCCTCCGACCTCGGATCCACCTGAGGGGAGGCCTCGGAGCCAGCCCTGACACCAGCAGGGGGCGGGTGGGGAGGAGGGTGTCGGGGGGAAGGGCCGCGAGCCTCGGAACCGACCCGGGAAGGGCAGTCGTGAAGCCTCCCGGCGCCTGGGGGCAGATGGTCGGAGCTGGTCTGTCCTGGGGACGGTGTCTGGCTGGGCCGCTCCTCCCAGGAGCTCAGAGCAAGGCTGAGGGGAGCACACGCAGGCCTGCCTGGGCGCCTCGCTCCCCCGAGAGGTCAGGATGCTGAGCCGTCAGCGTCCCTCCCGTGCTGGGCTGGTCAGGCTGTGTGCTGGGTCCTGGGGGCAGGGGTCTCATAAGAGGCCACAGAGCCCCACCTCCCCGCCGTGTAGGGGGTGGTGTTCCGGCTGAGTAAGGGGTCCCGGTGGTCCCCTGCCTGGCAGCACACAGGGGCCTGCCTGCTGGAAATCAGGGCCAAGCACCTGGATGCAAGCGGGTGCCCACACTGTACACAGGCTGCCGTGAACGCCTGGAAGCAACCCGGGCCCCAGAGATGGTGGTTCTGCCAGCACCCTGCTGAGGCCACAGGAGGCGGGCAGGGCCAGGGCCGCCTGGCTGTGAATTCCTTTCAGATGTCCAAGAAGAGCCTGCAGCCGCAGCACCAGGACTAAACGGGTCTGCAGGCTGGGCCCCCTGGATCCCGGGCCACGGCCGGGCCGCAGGCGAGAAGCTCACTTGTATTTCAGAGATGTGCCTGCCTCCATGGGCAAACCTAGCGAGGCCCAAGTTGCAGCCCACCATTTCCACGGATTTACACAAACACAGTTGAGGCTGACAGCCGCCACCTTCTCCTTGTGCCCCCCCCCCCCAGGACAGGCTGTAAACACTAAATGAAGCTTTCTCAGCACTCCCTTGCAGCTGGGGGCAGGGGAACCATGTGACAGCATTTTGGCCAAGAAGATGGAGGAGAAGGTGTGTTAGAGGCTTCTAAAAGGCTTTTGGTTCCTTATTATGGCTCGTCCTGTCCCTTCCACTTTCTTGCTGATGCAAATGTTTCTGTGATGTCTGGAGCTTGGCAGCCACATTGTGACTATCAGGCCACGAGCATGGGGAGAGAGACGTCAGCTTTCTCAGTGTGGCGGGGCTGAGTCTGCAGAGCCAGCAGCTTCCCTCCCAAGCCTCTAGATGGGTGAGGGGAGTCTGCCGCCGTTTTCTGATTCCTGCAGCTGAGGTTCCCCGTGCTGCGGGCTTTTACTGTTGTTGTGCAGCTGCCCAGTTGTGTCTGACTCTTTGTGACCCCGTGGACTGCAGCACGCCAGGCCTTTTGATGCTGATGTGCGGATGCGTGTCCTGGCCCTGGTGACTCCTTGAGCTCCGGACTCCTTCTTCAGCCACTGCCGGGCACCTCCTCTTGGTGTCTCAGGACGGTTCACATTCAACAGATTTGCTTCCGATCTTGTTCCCACCCCACACCGACTCAAACCAGGAGGCCTGTGGTGGCAGGGGGGCTGTGTGCTTGGCCTCACTGACTCCCTCAGCACACATGAGCCGAGCACCGTGCGCGTGCCAGCTGCCTTTCCAGAACCCGAGGCACTTACCCAATGGTGGGAAGAGCTGTGTGCTCAGTCCAACTTAGACCCCATGGACTGTAGCCCGCCAGGCACCTCCGTCCATGGGTATCCTCCAGGCAAGAATACTGGAGTGGGTTGAGGAAATGGCAACTCACTCCAGTATTCTTGCCTGGAGAATCCCATGGACAGAGGAGCGACCGTTACCTCCAGGGGATGTTCCCAACCCAGGGATCAAGCCCAGGTCTCCTGCAATGTAGGAGGAATTTTGACCAGCTCAGCCACCAGGAAAGCCCAGTGGGCAGTACAGGCTACAAAGGGACCAACACAATTGGGACACCCTCAGGTGGCAGGGGTGAGCTGCAGGGAGGTTGGGAGACCCCCTGCCCACAGCCCGGAGAAGCGGGAGGCAGCTCGTGCAGAAACCGGGTAGACAGTCTGTGGCTCAAGCCTCGTGAGCGCAGAAGTCCTGGGGCTGGTGTTTGAGGCACAGGAGGAAGTGGAATGGCTGGAGGGCAGGGGTGGAGGGGTGGGGAGGGCCTGGGGACTGGCTGGGAAGACTTGCACTTTCCTGAAGGGTTTAGCATAGGAGGCTCTTCAATTATGGGATTTAATCAAGGGTTTGAGCTTGTTGAAAGAAAGTGAAAGTGTTAGCTGCCCAGTTGTGTCTAACTCTTTGTGACCCCAGGGACTATATCCGGCCAGGCTCCTCTGTCCATGGGCTTCTCCAGGGAACAATGGAGTGGGCTGCCATGCCCCCCTCCAGGGGATCTTCCTGGCCCGGGGATCGAACCTTCATTGCAGGCGGATTCTTTACCGTCTGAGCCACCAAGAAAGACTTTGAGCACATTGGGTTTTTAATAAAAGGGTCCCTGGGCTGCTGGGGTGGAATGAACCACGGGGCAGGGACACAGGAGGGGGTAACCAGGCCACCAGGGTTCGGGAGCCGCGTGGATCAGGACAGAAGATGGGGGGAGGGAAACGGGACGAGAGCAGGTGAAGAAGCCACTGTCCCTGGGGGCGGGCTGGGTTTGGAGGGCGGCATTGGAGCCAGTCTGGACCTTGGAGGCTGCGATGCCTGTGGACACCCCAGTGGGGGTTTGGGGCTAGCCCAGGCTGGGGCGTAAGTCTGGGGCGGCCTGCAGATGGTGAGCAGAGCTGAGACTGGCTGTGCCTCCTCCCCCTCCTCAGCACGAAGTGGCCCTCCAGGCTGTGCAGCGCAGGGCCCCCCATGGCTGAGCCCCTGCAGCTTTTGTCCGGGGATGGCGGGACAGCGGGCCCCTGCCTGTCTCTCCCGGTCTGCTCACTGCCTCCCCCTCGCGTGTTCTGGCCCAGAAGCCCTGCCTGCACCACCTTCGGCTCCTGCACCTGGCGGGCCCCCCTGCCCTCATGGGCCCTGGACTGGAACTCAGGGGTCTCAGTCAGGCCTGTCTCTAGGGGCCCCTGCTCAGGGTTGAGGGTCCGCAGACATGTTTTCACCTCTGACCGCCCCTCCAGGGAGGGGGTCCCCCTCTTGGCTTCTCCCAGTTTCTGAGTAGTAGACAGTGCAGGGGGCCAAGTGGGGGTGGTGTCTGATGACTCAGGCCCATCCTGGGCTCTGCCCCCCACCCCAGGGCCCCCATGGGGCAGTGCGCAGTAGGTGCTGGACACAAGCTGTCATGTGGATGCCGGGGAGGTGGAGTGGGTAGGGAAGGGGGTGGGCAGCAGAGGCTCCTCCCGGGCCCCGGACTCAGTGCTGAAGGGGTCCTCCGCCCACAGGTGCTTCTGGGCCGTGCTCCTCCTCCTGGCCCTGGCTGTGCTCCTGCTGGCCGGCATCATGCACGTGGACGTCGGGCTGCTCATGCCGTGAGTCCTCCACTGGGTGGCCTGAGGTCTGGGCACTGCCCCCTCCCCGAGCAGTACTGGGACCCCAGCGTGCCCCACTCCGGGTGGCACCCAGCCCTGCCTGCGACTGTGGTAGGCCACGCCTCCCTTCCAGGTCTCAGCCTCTCCTCTGCAATGGAGGAGGGGCTCTTCCTGTGGTCACCCAGGGGCCTCCCAGTATCTCCCGTGGGCAGTAAGCTGCCCAGAAGTCCAGGCAGGGATACGGGAGGGTTGAATCTGGGCCAGGTTGGGGGTGCCCTGGGCAGAGCTGCTGTGTGCAGAGGGGCACTGGGAGGCAGGGCTAGGGTGGTTAGACCTCCTAGTGGTCTGGAGGTCAGGACCCCTGCTCCCCTGCTGGTTGGTGGTATGGCCTCTGTGAAGCCCAGGGTCCTCCCGATGGCTACCCAGCCCCAGTGGTTTAGCCTGGCTGGTGGGAGGGCCCTCCAGCCCAGGGCCTGGCTGATCTCCACAGGAGGGGAGGAGTGCTAAGCTCCTGGGTATCCTTGCCTACCTCCAGGCCTGGCACTAGCCTCTGGACGCTGTCCCCACCAGCCTGGGTCACTCTCACCAGCCCTGTTTTGGGATCTTGCGTTGGGGCAGGGTGGGCACCTGTAGCTCCAGGCTGGTGTCCACAGCTGGGTGGGTGCCACCCTGAGATCCCAGGAGTGAGCAGCAGCGTCCAGTCTTGCCCGGCAGTGAGTCAGCCCATCTCAGCATGAGGGGCCAGCCAAGCCCCGCTGGCCATCTGGCGTGGGTCACAGGGCAGAGCCAAGCAGGAGGTTGGGAAGCAGAGGGGTGCAGGGCCTGGGAGAGCAGCCTGCAGTGCGAGGGGCAGGTGGTGCCACCGCTGGAAGGACACAGCCAGGGCGGGGTCTCAGGTGAGGGGCACAGTGACGGGGCTGGGCTGGGGTGTTGCCAGCTCAGGAAGTGCGGGTCGGGGAAGCGTGGACGGGGCAGAGGCTATGCGGGCCTCCAGGCTCAGGGGTCGCGGGGCTGGGATCTCTCCGGCTGGGCAAGCGCGAGGATCCCCGGCCCACGGCGCTGCGCTCTTCCCCCAGCCAACTCGGGGACCAGGCTGATGGGCCTCCCGTCACCAACGTCATGTTTCTTAAGACGCACAAGACGGCCAGCAGCACGGTGCTCAACATCCTCTTCCGCTTCGCCGAGACGCACAACCTGTCGACGGCGCTGCCCGCCGGCGGCCGCTTCCACCTCGGCTACCCCTGGCTCTTCTTGGCGCGCTACGTGGAGGGCGTGGAGGAGGGCGGGCCCGGGAGGCGCTTCAACGTCCTGTGCAACCACCTGAGGTTCAACCCGCCAGAGGTGTGTGGGGCGGGGCTTCCGGGGCGGGCTTCTGGCGGGGGTCTCCCGGGGCTGGGCTCCATGGGGGCGGGGCTCTGGGGCGGGGCTTCCTGGAGGGCAGTCTTCCGGGGGCGGGGCCCTAGAGGCGGGGCTCCCGGGGGCGTTGCTCTCCCAGTCAGCAGCGGGCACCCGGCGTCTGCCGCCCTCTCCCTCTTCTTCGTCTCCTCCTGGGTCCAGACCCACCAGCTCGTCCCTCCGCAGGCCCTTTTCACGTGTTCACAGCTCCTCTGGGTCATTCGGGTCTTAGCTTAGAGGGCATCTCCTCCCGGGGGCTTCTCTGACCTCTTCCCCAAAGGCTTAGCGTGGGTGACGGGGAAGGGTAATGGGGGCCGGGACGTGGCCAGGCTCAGGGGCTTTCGGGTCGTTCTGGATGCTGGTTGGTGCAGGGTGGCAGGCAGAGGAGCCGGGTGGCCTGCGCTGGGTGCAGGAGACTGGGTTTCAGGGTCCGGGGGCCGGGGGCACGCTCAGGTATGCTGCGGGGCGGGGGCAAGGGAGGAGGCACCACCTGCCCCCGGGACCACGCGCGAAGGAGCCCAGAGGGTCACCAGCCCTTCCCGTTCTGTCTCCCAACAGGTGCAGAAAGTCATGCCCAACGACACCTTCTACTTTTCTATCCTCAGAAACCCCGTCTTCCAGCTGGAGTCCTCCTTCGTCTACTACAAGAGCTACGTCCCCGCCTTCAGGAACGTCGCCAGCCTGGACGCCTTCTTGGCCTCGCCGTGGACCTACTACAACCAGAGCCTGGGCCTGAGGAACGCCTACGCCCGGAACAGCATGTGGTTCGACCTGGGTTTCGACAATGACGCGCCGCCGGAGGAGGGCTACGTGCGCGCGCGCCTGCTCGAGGTGGAGCGGCGCTTCCAGCTGCTGCTCATCGCGGAGCATTTCGACGAGTCCATGGTGCTGCTCCGGCGCCTGCTGCGCTGGCGGCTGGATGACGTGGTGGCCTTCAGGCTCAACTCGCGCAGCCAGCACAGCGTCACCAGCTTGTCGACCGCAGGCCAGGAGCGCGCCAAGCACTGGTGCGCCCTGGACTGGCGCCTCTACCAGCACTTCAACCGCACCTTCTGGGCCCGGCTGCGTGCAGAGCTGAGCCCGCGGCGTCTGCGCTCCGAGGTGGCTCAGCTGCGCGAGCGGCGGCGCGAGCTGGCGGTCCTGTGTCTACAGGACAGTGAGCCCAAGAACCAGTCGCAGATCACCGATCTCCGACTGCGCCCCTACCAGTCGGGCAGGGCCGACATCCTGGGCTACAACCTCAGGCCGGGCCTGGACAACCAGACGCTGAAGATGTGTCAGAGAATGGTTATGCCTGAGCTCCAGTACATGGCCCACCTGTACACCCTGCAGTTCCCCGACAAACCCCCCAAGAACATCGCCTTCCTGGAGGCCTAGAGGGATGGCACTGGGGACTCTGGCTGGGCCGTCTCCTATTGTCCCTGGAAGGCCCTGGGCGCCGTCTCAGGCTCCGAGGGGGTCTTCTGGGGGCACCTGGGGTACCCAGGCCCTGCCAGACCACCAGTCCTCAGGGCGAAGACTCCAGTGAAGAGACCACCCGTGATCCATCCTCTCGGAGGTGACCTCTCCGCTGAGGGCCCGAAATATAGGACACCGCTCACCTGGACTGAGGATGTGAGCCTGCTCATCAGATTCATCCGATAGAAGCATCTTATGAGGTGGAAAAGTGAGGGATCTTCATCAGAAGAAAGGGGTCTGGAGCTCAGAGCGGCTCCCCTACTTTGCCAGCCGTGGGGACATGGCTCTGGTCACTGAGACGCTGTCAGCGCCCCACGCTCTGGAGGTGGGCTTGGGGACCTGGGTTTGAAAGGGTCTGGAATGCTCAGTTTCCCATCTTTGGCTGTATGAGCCTTATTTCCAAGTGAAGAACAGTTTTGGATTGAGAAATGTTACAACTGCTTCCAAGGCAAATAGTTTAGCCGGAGCACAGGTTGAAGGCCTGTACTGCAGCTCTGAGCTGTGACAAACCGCCCCCAAAAGATGAGTGGAGGAGGAGACCTGCCGGAGAGCTGGGAGGGGACTGCTGTACCCTTGGTTGCTGTGGAGACAGCACTGGATGAAACCCCAGAGGAGGGTGGCTTCCAGGCCCCCCTTCTTGTGGTTTGTGCGGAGGGAGTGAGGATGCCTGCCTGGCAGAACATGATCCCTGGCTGCTTGGGGGCCCAGTGGTTAGTGGCGTGCGCACACCCAGAACCATGTGCCCTATGCCTGAGAAAAGTGGGCTGCCTGGAGCACCCAAGAAACAGAGCCGCTCTCTCACACTCAGCTGAGATGCTCGGCCTGGCCTGTCCGTCTGGCTCTGGGGTCCCCTTCCTTCCACATGGGGCCCTCAGCCCTGAGGACCCTGGCACCTGCTCAGGTGCTCCTGGGTCCAGACATGTCCACACTTTTCAGGGGAATCAGCACTTCAAAGAGAAGGGGAACTCTCACCCTCAGAACAGGCAGCAGCTCACTTGGACACAATTTAATGGAGGGACTTTATGAATAATTAATTTTCAGTAAGAATATGGGATATACTGCAGCAAATTTGAGAATAAATGACAATATTTAGAAACAGAAAAAAATGAACAGTCCATGCAGGATGGACCAGAGATCTAGGTCGGCAGGAGACGCCCCCTCCCCCC
>NW_024070212.1:118330669-118355425 GCF_014754425.2 Oryx dammah
CCGGGCGGCCCCTCCCCCCCCCCCCCCCTCCCCCCCCCCCCCCCCCCCCCCAGAGAGAGAGAGAGAGAGAGAGAGAGAGAGAGAGAGAGAGTCAGATCCCAGGAGGGGTGTACGGGGCCGTGGATGAGAGCCGATAGCCAAACAAAGAATGGGAAAATGACCCTGATTTAAGAAAGCCTCTAGCTTCCCTGGTGGTCCAGTGGTAAAACCTGCCAATTCAGGGTTTGATCCCTGACCCAGGAGGATCCCACATGCCACAGGACGACTAAACCTGGGCACTACAGCTACTGAGCCTGTGCTCTAGAGCGGGGGGCTGCGGCTACCAAAGCCTGCGGGCCCCCACACCTGTGCTCTGCGACACGCAGAGCCGCTGTGACAGGACCCCGCGCACCGCAGTGGAGAGTGCCTCGCGCAGCAGCGGAGACCCAGCACAGACAGACACAGACAAATAATGGATGAAAATAGACATCGAGAAGGTCCAGTGCAGCCAAACATACATAAACTAAAATAGAAATAGAGACTCAAACCCCATCACTGCCCTGAGTCTCAGGCAAACCTGCCAGCTGCCAGAGAAAACACGATCCCTGCTCAGCTGATGTGAGCAAGCGAGTGAACCTAGGATAAGCAGAAAGCGTGGAGGCCTCTCAATACTGAGCCGGCCGGCTGTCTCTGGCGAGCTGGTGTCAGACTGTTACTGCTGCCCACAGGGCTGGGATCGTGCAAGTGGGCTGTTCTCAGCTGCATGGTAACCAAGAGCACGAAACTGCCATGGAGATTCAGTGGCGGTTACTCTTGTCTTTGAGGTTGGCAGGAGTGTCAACTGGCACTGTCTTTTTGGAGGGAAAATTGGGGGTATTTATCACAAGGTAAAGTGCATGTGGTTTGTAACAGACAACTTTGAGAACAATCCGTCTGCTTGTCTGTCCAGAAGAGTCTTTAACGTGCAGAGTCTGATGCGGCCAATAAAGCTGGAGGCTCAGACTCTGTGGGTCTCCTTTCCAGAGGGGCTCTAGCCGCATGTTGTTGGAGGCGGGGTTGGTGGGTGGGGCTGCAGCTGACTGGGGTGGGTGTGCAGGGGAAGCTGGGGAGAGACAGTGGTTTTTCAAGGGAAGCAGGTTCTTATGCAAGATCTCCATGTTTTAAAAAAGCGGACATCTAAAACATTAAAACGCCTGAGAGAGGGTCCAGGGTGTGTGTGTGTGTGTGTTGGGGGTGGGGTGGGGGCCTCCTTCCATGGCCCGCAGGTGCCCTGCCCCGTGGGGCTGCCCGACGGGCTTCGTAGAGGCTTGGAGGCCCGTGTCCCTGAGCCTGGGTTCTCTGAGGGGGCTGGCCCTCCCTTCCAGTTCGGAAGCGCTCTAGAGACTCCGGGCGGTGCTAACCCTTCACACCTGTCTTCCCCTTTCTGCTCACCGCAGACCCTTGGGCTTTTTTGTGGGTGCCAGCTGCCCGCTGGGGACATCCCGGGGCCCCCAGAGTGGGCAGAGTGATGTGCGCCAGGTCTCAGCCCGCTCTGCGGAGGGGCCCCTCCTCCGGCTGTGGGGGCCTGGCTCTGGTGAGCCGCCGTGGCCGTGGCGGGTAGAAGGCAGCCCAGACACGGGGGGCAGGATGGGTTAGTCCAGTGAGGCTGGGCACCCTGGGTGCCGGGGGCGGGGGTGAAGGACCACAGAGCACACGCTCGCCTCCTCGTGGGAGGCGTTTCTGGGCCTCAACACCGAGCCCCCCAGGGAGGTCAGCCGTGGCCCCGCACGGCCTTGTTGGAGGATGAGCGCCCAGGGGGAGGCTGGTCAGTCAGCAGAGGGGGGCCCCAGGCGTCCTCATCCTGACGCGGGCCCTCTCGCCCCCCGCCCCGTCTCTGCTGTGCCAAAGCCACACAGCTGGTGGGACGGTCCTGGGCCTCGGCCAGCACCCAGCTCCTGGTCACACAGCAGGCTCTGTCTCCCCGGGATCGGGTCGGAGAGGCAGGCACTCCTGCGGCCACCCCACAACTGCTCTGCTGTCCCGGTGAGTCCCTCTCCTCTCACCTATACCCTGGCCCTGGGGCTCAGGACCTGCCCCTCTTTGGGGTGGGGGCAATGGGCTTGTGGACGAGGGTCCTCTCTCATGGGAAGACTTCCTGAAGGGCCACCGGGTAGGTTTAGAGGATGGGATGGGTGTTGACTGCATGTCAGGGCCCAGCGAGCATTGCTGCTCACGTGGCCTGGAGGTGACGCTCCAGCAGGCAGGAGTGTCTGTAGTTGAGGCATTGCCCTGGACAGGGCACGGGACACCTGGGTTAGGCCGGAGACCCATCCTGAGGGGACAGCCAGGTCTGCCTGCCTTGAGTGCAAAGGGCCTGTGACCTTCTCCTGTGAGTGTCATTGCCGGCAGGCCCACAGGACCAGTGTGCTGGCCTGGAGGGTGTGGGCAGGGGTCCCGGCTGGCTCACGCTCCAGGGCAGGGCCCAGGAAGGACTGGCTGCAGGACTGCAGGGCGGGCCCTGCCTGGACACGGTGACCCCCAGGGGCTCCCAGACCGTCTTGGAGGTCGCTTCTCCTCCCCAGGCTTTGTCTCCCCCTCTGTGATGCATTGCCCCTGGGGAGGTCCACGCTGGGGAGGGTGGATGGGTGCTGTCTCCCCTGAATGCTGGGGCACAGCCATCCTGGTGCAGCCAAACGCCTGGAGCCTGCCGCACTGGCCCAACCAGGCAGGGCCATGAGCTGGAGGGCCTGCTCCTCTGCGTAGACTGAGGGGCCCCCCGAGACTCTGGGGCTCTGCAGGGACCCAGGGCCTGGCCCCACTCTGTGCAGGGGGCGCACTGGCCAGCGGGCCTTTGGACCCTCCAAAGGGGGGCCCGCGCCTCCTGCTTCTGCTGGCGTAGGCTCCGCGGGGTCCCCAGGGGAGAGAATGTCCCCTTGTGTCCATGCAGCCTGCTGGGCATGCGGCACCGGCACCTGCTTCCTGCTGGGGCACAATCGCCCTTTGGACGCAGAGCGGGGTGGCCCGGGTCTTCCAGGACGCAGGAAGCCGCTCCTCTGGCACCGCCTCCAGGCGGGGGGTGGGCGGGCCTGGAGTGAGGCGGAGTCTGCAGGGCTGAGTTGGGACGGGGCCTGCAGGGCTCAGTTGGGGGCGGGGCGGGGCCGGCTGCCCGTGAGCCTCCCAGGGGCAGGCGGTCCTGGGCAGAGGTGGACCGGAGCAGAAGTGTGTGTCTGCCTGGGGGATCTCAGGCATGGAAGTGTGTGGGTTCGTCCTGGTTGCCCCACTCTCCATCCCGATTGTGTCCTTGGATGCGCCGGCCTCGCTGTGCCGGGACTACCTGGCCTCAGCACCCAGCCTGGTCACCGCTGCGGGTCTGGCCCTCAAGCCTCCACTGCTCAGACACTCCTCGCTCCTGTCGCAGCCCCGGGACCTCTCTGTGCTGCGGGGAGGGGAGCGGACTCAGTCCTGTCCCTGGATGCAGCCGGGGCCCCCCAGCTCTGTGCAGGAAGCCAGATCCTGTGTGGCCCAGGGCAGCCCACCCGAGGCCCTGCCCTCGCAAGCCTCCTTCAGATGCATCCTCCTGGGAGGGGGGCAGCCCCCGCAAAGGCTGCCCAGGCCACGCTGTCACTCTTGCAGGAGCCTGGCCTGTGGGCGAGCAGGGCTGAGAGACCAGCCAAGGTTTAGGGATTCAGGCTTCGTGGGGCTGCCAGCGCAGGGGCCAGTGGGGCCTAGGCTGTGGTCAGACGGCCTTGCGGAAGGGGCCCTCTGCATGGTGGCTGAACCCAGAGACGCTCCCCCCTGTTGGGGGTGGCCAATGCCCGGGGCGGCAGCCTCCTCTGTGCCTCCTCTCTGGGCTTCAGCTCTGAGAGGCCCCCCTTTCTTCACCACACCCCCAGCCTGGCTTCTTCCCTGAGTGTGCTCCCGCTTCTGGGGGCCCGTCAAGGAGGGCACGCTGCTCTTCAAGTTCAAAGCCCTGCCCCTGAGAGCAGACCATCAGCTCCACCTCGATTCCTTTCTGTCTGGAGCGGGCAGGGCAGGGCCGCTTCGTGGTGACCTCTCTGGCCTCCTTGCAGTCCCTCTCACTACCCCCGCTAGCCTGTACCACCCCCGGCTCTCTTGCGGATACACGTCTGAGCTATTTGGGGTGCTTATTGGCAGGGGCATCTCTACTGGGCCTCCCGCAGCCCCAGCCTTGCTCAGGAGCCTTAGGGGCAGGTGGCGGGTCCCCTCCCCTGCTGGGGCCTGGAGTGTGGGACCTTTATGTGCAGGAGACCAGCTGGGGTCCCTCTTGGGTCAGCAGGCCACCCCTACCTCTCTTGGCCACTCCCCTGAGTCCCCTGGCCCTGCGGACCCCAGTCTGAGAGCAGCAGCATGGTTGTCTTCCTCCGGAAAGCCTTGGCAGGCGTGTGGGGCAGATGAGCGAGCTTCGGGTCCCTCCGTGGCCTCTTCTGCTCGTGATGTCTGCACGGCTCCTGTGGTCGAGGGACCTCTGTCTGGGGACGCTGAGCCCTTCCTTATCCCAAACCCTGGGGCCTGACCGTCCCCTCAGCAGCCTCCTGCTGGGCGGTCGCTGTGATGGAGTCAAGCACATGGGTGGGCAGAGTCCAGGGCTCTGACACCAATCAGCTCCCTCCCCCTGGGTGATGCTGAGGAGAGGAAGACATTTGAGCTGCAGCGCCGTCTGGGAGGGGTTGTCCTGGACGGGGGAGGTGGGGCGTGAGGGGCCTGGGACAGGGTGGTCTCTGGGATGGGCACGGGAAGGTGAGTGGGACACCAGCACCCGCAGAAAACCCTCGCCCATCTGGAGGGACCAGCAGGTAGCCTGGAGGAATGCCTCGCCGCTGACCCGCTGACGCAGGGTCCTCGCCCCGCCCGCAGAGCATGGGGACCCCGAGTGTCCCCGCGCGGACCGTCCTCTTCCAGCGCGAGCGGACGGGCCTGACCTACCGCGTACCCGCACTGCTGCTCGTGCCCCCGGGGCCCTCCCTGCTGGCCTTCGCGGAGCAGAGGCTCAGCCCCGACGACGCCCACGCCCACCGTCTGGTGCAGAGGACCGGCACGCTGGCTGGGGGCTCCGTGCGGGTGAGCGCGCTGGGGGGCGGGTTCGGGGACCGCGCGGACGGATGTGAGACGCGGGGCTGAGGCTCGGCCCCTCCCCGCAGTGGGGCGCCCCGCGCGTGCTGGGGACGGCGGCCCTGGACGAGCACCGCTCCATGAACCCCTGCCCGGTGCACGATGAGCGCACGGCCACGGTCTTCCTCTTCTTCATCGCCGTGCGTGGCCGCACCCCCGAGGCCGCGCAGATCGCCGCGGGCAGGAACGCCGCGCGCCTCTGCTGCGTGACCAGCCGGGACGCGGGGCGCAGCTGGGGCGGCGCGCGGGACCTCACGGCGGAGGCGGTGGGCAGCGCTGAGCAGGGTAGGTGGGCGCGGCCGGGCCTGCGATGGGGCGAGGGGTGGGGCGTCTGAGCCGGGAGGGGGCGGAGTGTGCACCCGGGACTGGTGGCGGGTATCGGGCTGTAGGACCTGCCTCGTCCCGCTCCCAGCCCCATCGCCGCCGTCCGGCCCTGCCTTCCCGAGCCTCTGCCAGCGCACTGAGCTTGCTGGCCTCAAGCCCCGGACGGTCACTCTTTCACCCCTTCCACCTCGGCCTACCCCCCGCCCCCACCCCGCCCGCCTAGGGTTGCAGCGGGTAGGTTGGCTTGAGCCCAGAGCTTTCATGTCTTCTTGCTGTGGGTTCCCTGAGGGCTGACCACCCACTGCCCTCTGGGGCCAACCTGCCCTTGGCTTGTGGGTGCTGACCCAGGGGGCACTCACACTCTGGCAGGTGTGGACCCCACCCCAGTGGACTTGATCCCATTGCTAGGAGGGGCTGCCCAGACCTCTCAGCCCTCAGCTGCCCCTCTGCCTGGGCACACTGGGTCTCCGGGCACCGCCAGTGGCCATGCATCCGTGCTTGGGGACCAGCTGAGAGCCCAGCCTGGGGCCGCCTAGGCTTGCAGCTCCTGCTGACGACCCGAGAGGCTTGTCCAGCCTGGGGGAGGGGCCCGGAGGAGCGGAGGGTGGGGGCTTCCTCCCGAGCTGTCCCCTAATGAGTGGCCCTGGCCCCCGACCCTCCCCGTCCCGCGGGGTGGTGGTGCCGCCTGCCTGCGGCCACAGCTGCCCCCTCCTGGGGTGACCCGGACCCCTCCTTCCTGCAGACTGGGCCACGTTTGCTGTGGGGCCCGGCCACGGCCTGCAGTTGCGCTCTGGCCGCCTGCTGGTGCCGGCCTACACCTACCACGTGGTCCGGCGGGAGTGCTTCGGCCGGATCTGCAGGACCCGCCCCCAGTCCTTCGCCTTCTACAGCGACGACCACGGCCGCACCTGGCAGCGTGGGGGCCTCGTGCCCAGCCTGCGCTCGGGCGAGTGCCAGCTGGCCGCGGTGGACGGCGGGCGGGCCGGCAGCGTCCTCTACTGCAACGCTCGGAGCCCCCTGGGCAGCCGCGTGCAGGCCCTCAGCGTGGACGAGGGCACCTCCTTCCTGCCCGGGGAGCTGGTGCCCGCCCTGGCCGAGACCGCCCGGGGCTGTCAGGGCAGCATCGTGGGCTTCTCAGCCCCACCCGCCAGTGGGTGGAGGGATGAGGGGCGGTCCACGGGCACCAGCAACCCCCTCCGCCTTCCTCGCCTCTGTCCTGGGGCCAGGGAGGCCCCAGAGGAGGGCACTGGAGACACCGGTGGGGGCGGGGGGCTGGGAGGGATGGAGGGCTGTGGCGACGGCCCCGGGGAGCCTGGTGAGAACTGGGGCTCCTGGGCCTCAGCGCTCCCGGGACCCTCTGCAGCCTTGTCGCAGAGCCCCACGTGGTTGCTGTACTCCCACCCAGTGGGGCGCAGGGCTCGGCTCCACATGGGCATCCGCCTGAGCCGGTCCCCGCTGGACCCCCACAGCTGGACGGAGCCCTGGGTCATCCACCAGGGCCCCAGTGGCTACTCGGACCTGGCGTCTGTCGGGCCTGCCCCTGGGGGCGCCCTGACCTTCGCCTGTCTGTTCGAGAGTGGGGCCAGGGTCTCCTATGAGGAGATCTCCTTCTGCATGTTTTCGCTTCAGGAGGTCCTGGAGAACGTGAGGCTGGGCAGGGTGCACCCTGGCCCTGGAGACAAGCCTGCGGGGCGCTGCCAGCCCTCCTGATGAATCCCTGGCTGGGCCTGGCCCTGGTACCCAGCAGGGGCAGGGCAGAGGGCAGGGTGGTGGGCGCTGGGAGGCAGGGGCAGAGGTCCCGTGGGCAGGGGGCTGCCCCTGGGTGACCTGCACTGGCCCCCTCCCAAGGCTGTCTGCGGGCTGGGGGCCTGGGGTGGGAGGGGGCACGGGGACCCTTAGTGGAGCACACGGGGCTCGGTCGTCGGTACGGCTTTCCTCTTTAACCTTGCTTGGCTCACGACTTTCTGGCTTATGAACGAGAAATAAAGGGATCCTGCGTCACTTTTCACTTTCATGCATTGGAGAAGGAAATGGCAACCCACTCCAGTGTTCTTGCCTGGAGGATCCCAGAGACGGGGGAGCCTGGTGGGCTGCCGTCTATGGGGTCGCACAGAGTTGGACACGACTGAAGCGACTTAGCAGCAGCAGCAGCAGCGTGTCTGTCCAGGGGCGTCTCTCCTCAGTTCTTTCTACTTCAAAGCCTGGGGAGGGTCCCCAGGGCTCTAGACACCCCTGATCCCATTGCGAAATCTGCCCGCAGTTGCCAAACTCCCCTGAGCCAGCCATCGTTGGGCTGGGGCGGAGGAGGAAATGCCCCAGAGCTGCCTGGAGGGGTGGGGGGCGGGGGCAGCTGCCCACCCCAGCTGTGTCCCCACACAGCACCTTTCTGGTTCCTCTTCTTTGTAACATCTTCCTTTCTGGTTATAGAAATAAAATAAATAAAATACACCCCTAGAAAATTTGGGAAAACAAAAAAGGGATGCACGCAGACTCCCTTGCTCACCCACAACCATGATGATCTTTTTGGCATTTCTTGAAGAAATTCCTTTTGCAAAGCGTGACTTCAGTTTAGCTTGCTGTTCACTACGCTCCCCGTCCGCCATGTTTCGGGCCCCGACGCCCCGTGAGGAGGGCCCTGCAGGGACCTTCTGGGCTGGGCGGTTTCCCTGGTGGCCAATCGCACACGTGAGCACCTCTGGGGCATTCTTTACCTCCTTAGCCTGGCTTCTGGGCAGCATGAACGTCTTGCACTCTCTTCCCAACACTGGGGGTGTCCAGGAAGCCTCGGGGCAGCAGAGGGCCCAGGACAGCCAGTTCCTTGGGAGCCAGGAGGCACCCCCCCCGCCATTGCTGCCTTCACTGTCAGCCCCCTGCAGGGGCCGCCCCCTTTCTGGGGTCACACTTAGGCTCCAGGCAGTGGTGGGATGGGGGCCCTGAGCGTGTGCACCCTGTGGCCCCCGGAAGGACACCCCTTCTACCTGTTGCTTTGGGGCAGTGGCTTGAGGCCCCTTTTCCGTCTTCAGGTTTAAGCTCCAGAAACCAGCACGGAGGGCAGGTGGGGCTGTCCGGAGGCCCAGAGGTCACAGGTGCATGTGGCTGGTGTCCTGCCTTACCCTCTGCACTGATTCGTGCCCCTGGAGCCCCCAAATCCTCAGCTTGTGACTTGTTTGGCAGCAGGGGTGTGTGTGCAGACGCAGCTGAGATCAGGACTGAGAGGGGGCCAGCAGGAGCAAGCGTGTTCATGGAGGGAGAGGACGGTCAGGGGAGCACCCTCACAGGGAGAGAGGACAGTCAGGGAGCACCCTCACGGAGGGAGAGGATGGTTGGGGAGCACCCTCATGAAGGGGAGAGGATGGTCGGGGAGCACCTCGGAGGGGAGAGGATGGTCAGGGAGCACTCTCATGGCTGCAGTGGCCCCTGGGACCTGGGAAAAGCCACGAGCAGACTTCCTCCTGGGGCCTCCAGGATGGACGGAGGACACTCCGTCTCTCCCCAGCGGGGCCCAGAGCTGTGCCGCTGTGGGCTCGTCCCAGCGGCTGCAGGAAGCCCGGACGGGCACTGGCTGGGTGCCTGGTTCCGCTGCAGTGCTTCTGGGGCCCCAGGGCCTGCAGGCTGCCCTGCTCGCGGACGCGTCTGGCTCTCCAGTGTGTATTTCCCATCGTTTCCTGTCTCTGCGCTGCATTCCGGGTAGTTTCTCCTGACTTCTCCTCCAGCTCACTGGTTCCGTCTCTGCTGGGATTAACTGGCTGGAAGCTGCTGCCTCCGGCCCCTTCGGTCGGGCTTCCCCGGCGGCTCAGATGATAATGAACCCGCCTGCCAGGCAGGAGACCCAGGTTCGATCGCTGGCTGGGAAGATTCTCTGGAGAAGGGAAAGGCTACCCACTCCTGTATTCTTGCCAGGGACTGAGGAGCCTGGCGGGTGGCAGAGTCGGGCCCAGCAGAACGACTAACACCCTGTGTGTCTGTCTTCCCTCCTCCCTCCCCTGCCCTGTCTCTGTCTCTCTCCTTCTCCTCTCCTCTCTGTCTCCCTCTGTCTTTCTGGACTCCAGGGCTGTGCTCCTTTTCCGTGTGTGCACAGAGGGGAAAGGAGAAAACATCTGCAAGGTTTCCTGTGTGTTTCATGCTTTGTCTGTTCCGTTCCATTTAATAAAATCAAACCCCCTGTGAAGTGGGTATTATTTCCATTTTCCAGATGTGGAAATTGAGGCTCAGCGGCTTGTCATGACCTCACAGGTTGGGGTAGAAACCAGCTTGCCGTCCATTTGGTGGTTCCCACATGGTTCTTTTTTGAATGTTTTCCACTGCGTGTGATTAAAGCAATTTCAATGGCCACAAGTGCATGTTTTAATCAGTCAACTCAGAGTCTCTCCCCACCCCTTTCTGCCGTTAAGATGAGAGCAGCCCGCTCTCCTCCTGAGGCTCACAAAGGGGGGAGTCAACTGGAAGATCACAGGGGTGTTTCTCTTTGCACCCGACTGGAGTGGTTGCGTGTCTGTGGTCCGGTAGCTGACGGCCCTCGCGCGGAGGCGCTGGGCTGGGCCGTGTGCCTGTGCACGGGGCCTGTCCCTGCGGTCTGGTGCTGGTACAGGGCCACTTCCCTCAGCCCTAACCTCCATCCTGTGGAGCCCAGACAGCAGCACAGACTCAGAGCCTGCCTCGTGCGTTCCCAGTGCTGGCTCTCCAGGTTCAAGAGCAGGGCCGTGCCCTGGGCCAGCCCGACTCCTGCTGGGGACAGGCAGGGGGACAGTCACATGTTGCTGTGATTATTGCTGCTGCAGACAAAGCTGCAGTGCGCCCCTCTGAACATCTGTCTTTATCAACCGAGACTCTCATTTCTGCAGGATGGGTCCTCAACTGTGGGGGTGACTGAGCAGAAATCTCTGTAGCTTTTTATTTTAATGGATAACAGCAGACTATTTTCTTAAAAGGAGCGGTAGTTCACATGCTGTTCCTGCAAGTGAGAAGGCTGTTGTCTGGCACACTCTTTTCCTTGTTCCCGTTTGGTGGGCACACAGTGGACCACCCTGCCCTTCCCAGGTGACCATGACCTTGTGCTTGCCGTTGTCCCTGCGTGGATCCGTGGGGGAGGGAGCGTGTGCCTTCCCTTCCTTCTCCTCTGCAGGCCCCCCTCCACCATGCCTGGGGGGAGGCCGGGAAGCAGTCTCTGGCTGTGCCCCCAGACTCTGCATCTTTCTAAACGGAGACCGCCCCCCCACCCGACACTAACTGCCCCGCTTCTCCCCACCTGTTGGCACCTCCCGATGTGCTCTCCGTCTTCACGGCTTGGCTGCTTGAGCACTGCAGGTGAGCGGGTTGCAGGTGTCCATCCTCTTCCATCTGGCCCATGTCACTGAGCATTGTGTCCTCAAGGTCCATCCACAGTTAGCACGGCTCAGAACTCCCTTCCTGTTTCCGCTGAATAGTACTCTGTCGTGTGGACGGGCCACACTCTGTTTATCCTTCATCATTCCGGACACCTGGGTTGCTTCCATCTTGTGGCTACTGCGGACAGTGCTGCTGTGAATGTGGGTGGACAGAAATTTAAGATTAATTTATGTTTTAAATGACTGAATAATAGAATTTGATAGTTGGTTTTTGGAATTCGGACTGATATAAAACATAAAAACAGAAGACAGTCGTGCATTTTGCCACTGTGGGTGGGGGAACAGTGGTCCAGCTGCACCTAAGGCAGGGACCCCAAAGGGGACCCCCTCCCGCGCCCAGACCACGCCCTCAGGTCAGCCACACGTTGCCCGAAGGACCAGTAGAAGCTGAGTCTACGGGGCTGGGGCCCTGGCTGGGTTGAGTTAAGGGAACTGGGGAGGCTGATGTGTGGCTCCCGTGGATAGGCCACCAGGGGCTGGCGTCTCTGGGGCAGTCGAGAGGCTGGGGGCTACCTGCCGGGATGAGAGGTCAGCGCCATCGGGGCCTCTTCCTGCCTGAGGAGCAGGCTGCTGAGTGCCTCCTGATGCTCAGACGACCGGGCCTGACGTGCGGGGCTGGGGAGTGACACGTCAGAGGCAGCCTTGACCTGCGGCGGACGCAGTGTGCCCCAGATCACAGTGGGGGGGCTCAGGGATCACAAACATGGGCCCCCCGTCAGCGATGAGGCAGACCATCTGGGTGGAGGTACAGGGCCGCAGGGAGGGTCCCCACATTCTGAAGCCCCCAAACACGTAGGTACCTCACCCAGACTGCAGGCACCTCCCTCCATCCACAGGGGACCGCAGACCGCAGGGGCCTCCCTCCGTCCACACGGGACCGCAGACCGAAGTGGCCTCCGTCCACACCTGACCACAGGCCGCAGGGGCCTTGGTCCTCGGCCACAGCCCCACCCTCCGCCAGCAGGCCCCAGGGGACCTGGGGTTCCTCTGCTGAAGTGTCTGGCAACCCCACCCCTAGCCCCGCAGACTGGGTCAGGAGGGCGCAGGTGGTGGGGGGCGGGGGGGGGGGGGAGGGGGGGGGGGGGGGGGGGGGGGGGGGGGGGGGGGGGGGGGGGGGGGTGTCCTGCCGGGAGGTCTCCAGCGGGGGGTGAGGTGGGGGATGTCCTGCTGGGCAGAGGGGCTCGGGGTTGTCTCGGCTGGCCCCGCCCGGAGGTCTCCAGCGGGGGGCGGGGAGCCCCGAGGCGCACCCCCCGCTCCCCGCCCCGCGGCTCAGGAGCCGCGCAGACGCTGCTGCAGGGACAGGCCCGCTGGGCCGCGTGGGCGGGGGTGGGCGCGGTGCCGGGCGCCAGGGCGAGCGGGGATGGAAAAAGTGAGTGGGGCGCGGGGCCGCGTTACGGGAAGGCGGATGCGCAGCGCTGAGCGCCGCTCTCGGTCTCGCTGAGCTGGGCGAGGCTGCCAGGCGCCGGCTCTGCCCGCCCGCGGCCGGGCCACTTCCGGCCCCCTGCTGCCCGCTCTTTTGTCTTTGAAATCTTTCTTGCCTCGGTATGAACGTGTGGTCTTTAATCCTGCTCACCGTGTGTGAATCAGGGAGATGCTCGGTGTTCACTGTGGCGTCTCTGACGCTCCAGCTGCCCCCACGGCTCCTGACCCAGCTCCAGCCTGCCCTGCACCCTGGGCTGGGTCCCGCTGCACACGGTGGCCCAGAGCCAGTTCACACAGAGCCCAGGCCTGGGGGCCTCTGCCGCCCCACCGTCTGCCCTCAGCCCGGTGAACCCCTGGGGCTTCCGTTCCTGTCAGCCCACCCCCTGCCCCGGGTGTTGACTGAAGGGCGCACTCCACTAACCGCTGAATAGCCGGTGACACCAGGGCCTCTTCCCCGCACAGTTGCCCGGGGTGTGAGCACGCTCTCTGTGTTGGCTGGCTCACAGGTGTGGTTGTGACCTGCAGTTTTCTGGTTTTGAGTGAAAATCAGCATCCTTTCCCTGTGTGCACGTGTGTACATGCGACGCGTGGCTGGCGTGTGCGGGGCGTTTTCTCCCCTACTTTCCCCCTGTGTCTCTGATCTTGCTGTCTCCTGTAACTGGAGTATTAGCCTCCTGCGTGATATTTAAATGCTGCCCCCAGTGTGCTGGTGAGGAGGTTTCTCCCACGCTGCAGGGTTTCCCCCAGTTCACACTTGAATCTCCCCATCTTCTCTTCCCGGCACCTTGGGAAGCCATCTCCGCCCTCCCTATGAAGTTCTGGCAGGTTTTCCTCCTGCGTCCAGCGGGGCTGGGACTGGTGGAGCCCAGGCAAGTGAGGCCGGCCCACCTTAAAGCTTCCTAGGCCACCTGACTGAGCCTGCCGTTCCCCGTGGGCCCTATTCCTGGCCCCTCGTGCGCTGACGCCACTGCGTCCAGGACCCCGAGTTTCAGAGCTGATGACGCCGCTCCTCTTTCACTTTCCTTTCTGGGGTTTCTTGGCTGTTACTCGCCTGTTTGTTTTTCCAGCCTTACAGTTGCAGAAATGTGGGTTTTACTGGGATTGTGTTAAATTCGGAGGAACTGACGTCTCAGACAGTGCCGCGCCTGTGCTCCGTGCTGCCCTTGCGGCTTCGCGCTTTTCTCGTGAAAGCTCCGCCTGGGTGCTGTCGTCTGCAGAATGTTCTCTATCACTTTTTCTTCAGAGCGGTTCTTGCTGGGTGTATGAAAGCCGTTTATTTCTGGATGTTAACGTCATAGCTGTCACGGACTAGGTTCTACTGTTGCTGGAGTAGTTTCCCCACAGAACCTGCCGGGTTTTCCAGGCGAAGCTTCCCAGGCAGTGTTCCTGCTGGGGTCCTGGCCCGGTTTCTTTCTCCCTGCCCGGGGCAGTCCAGGGGCGGCAGGCACAGGGTGTGGGCTCGAGGGGCTTCTGTGCTCTGGGCACAGGGTTGGGGTGTCTGTCCTGTGGGTCGGGGCCATCCCCTGCCGTACGGAGTGGACTGGAGCCGCCTGCTGGCTTCACTTGGGGCCTGTGGGGCTGCAGCAGGGCATTCAGGCCCAGCGGCTTGGTTGGGGGCGTGCGGGGGGCAGGTTGATGGCATGGGGTTGGGGGCAGGGCCCTGGAGGCTGGAGGGGGTCCTGGGGGAAGGCTTTCAGCTCCTGTGGTGTGGGTGTGGGGGTCGGGCCTGGAAGGCCAGTGTGATCCTGGGTAGTGAGGCCGTGGGGAGGGGGGCGCTGTGTCCTCCACCTTCCGGGCGTCTACAGCCCTGCCCAGCCCCTCCCCACTCCTCCCCAAACAGTGAGCAGGGAAACTCTGGGCCTTTCCTGGAGTGTTCTTACTCTTTAATTACAGTCTAACAGAGTAGGGCAGGCTATGTGGACCCCTGCATGGGACACATGCCCCCCACCCAGGCCGAGCTGACCCTGGCCACACGGCCGGAGTGCGTGTGCAGGCCTCAGGAGGGGACCTGCCCAGCACCCTAGGGGGAGCCTGGCTGAGACCCCTCTGAGTAGCACCGTGAATGGGAGTCCAGGAGACGTGCAGATGCATGGAGACCCCGCGCCCCCAGGAGGGTTTCGGCGGCTGATTGCAGCTCTGCCAGCTCCCTCCTTTGCTTGTTTCCTGGGCTGCATGAGGGCCTGGTGTGTTTGCAGGCGGAGGGCCCACCGCTGCCCTGGCTCTCTCTGGGCCTGCGGGAGCCAGAGGCCCTGGGGATCCCTGACCTCGTGCACGTCCCCATGCGCCCCTCGAGGGACCCATGCTTGGTCTACCGGCTTGCACCACAGCACAGTCTCCAGGCCCCAGGATCCCCTGGGAGGCAGCGGGCGTGTACAAGGGTGGCTCCAGGCATCTCAGTCCAGGGCTGGGCCTGGGGTCCTGGGCGAGGCTCCCTCCCTTGCCCGTAGGGACAGTGACGGTTCCGGACCCTGGATTGCTGCAAGCCTTGAAAGGGGAGCCAGGCAGGGCTGGCGGGTGCTGGCAGGTGCCGGGAGGTCCCCGTGGGCCGGGCTCAAGCCCTCGGTGGCCCCTCTTCTCTCCACCGCACGCCTCTCCAGGGAATGCGGCCAGCCCTGGCTCTGGGTGGAGGGTCTGAAGGACTCTGCCCAGCCGGTGAAGCCGGTCAGAGGGGCCAGGAGCAGTGTCCATCCTCGGTCCTCAGCGGCCAGGGCCCCTGTGGGCTGTCGGCAGACGCCCTGCGGCCTGGGAAGACAATGGTGGCGTACTCTGTCTGCTCGGGGACGCAGGGAGCTGCGGGCTCTGGGGTCTTCTCCCGCCACTGGAAGTCCAGCTCCCCGTAGTCCACCGTGACAGCTGGCACAGAGGGGGAGCCCTCCTTCTAGGGGAGAGAGGGAGGGATGGTCATCGGTCTCCGAGGGTGGACACGTGTGTGCATGCCTGTGAGCGCACACACACCCCCTCCTGGAACAGGCACTGATGTTGGGTGAGGGGCGTGGCTGTTCTGAGGCCGCCCAGCCCCAAGTGCGGCTCTGCCCGGTTGACCAGTTGACCGCGGTGCAAAGGGAAGGACACTCACCGGAGGCTGGTCTTGGCTCCTGCGGGCGCAGCCCCCTGCAGAGAAGTACTCGAGTCAGGGAGACCCAAGGCCCTGCCGTCGTATATACTGGTCCCTGGGCCCTGAGAAAGGCGCCGGGTCCTCCGGCCTCCCCATCAGCCCCCAGAGCCCCCTTGGGACCTGAGCTGTCTGAGCCACAGGGCCTGGCGGGCTCCTGGGAGCCCTGTGCGGCTCAGCCCAGCGGCCCTCCGCTGGCCACCGCCGGGAGCACGGTGGGCACGCTGTCAGTGGTCCCCGCACGTTCCCCCACACATCTGAGGGAGGGACGCGCGGTCCCCTGGCGAGACGACACCCATGCGGGCGCCTCACTGCGGCTGTCACCTCGGGCGCCTGGTGGTTAGAAGAGCTCAGTGCCCTGGTTGAGGTCCAGCCTGGGTGATGGCCGTGGTGGGGGCTACCTTCCCTCCCCCGCTTCCCGAGAGCAGGCCCAGGGGAGGGGCAGCACCCAGCAGGCCCAGCGGAGGGGTTTCCGAGGGGACCCCCGGCCCTGGAGGCCCAGTCCAGACCCTCCCTGATGGGGGACACAGAGGGGATAGGATCGGGGCAAGAGGCGAGGGAGGGTGCAGGGGGCAGTGCCTCTGGGGACCTGTCACCTTGAGTGGCTCCAAGGAAGACTGCAGCCAGGACCCAGATCAGCAGCAGCAGCAGCAGGACCCCCAGAAGGACGCTTGTGACGCCGATGACCAGGCTCTGCATCTGGCCCTCAGGCCTGGGCTGGGGGCTGGGGGGCTCCGTGGGCGGCTCCAGGACCCCCTCTGCAGGGCCGGAGGACAGGGGTCAGAGCTGGGGACCCAGCAGTTCGCTCCTCCAAGTCCTAGGCCCTCACACGTGGTCTCCAAGCCTGGCCCTAGGCAAGGCTTCCAAGCACAAGGTCACCCCCAGAGGCCCCACTGCCAGCCCCCTTCCTCAAGGACAGTGGGTCTGGGGGTGCTTCCAGCCGTGGAGGGCGAGGACGGGGGTCACCACGGTCCTGGGGGTGGGATGTAGGCCCAGCACAGAGCCTGGCAACCCTAAGACCACCCTGTCCTGGTGGCTCCCATCCCAGCCCCGGGGCCTGCCCTGTGCTAGGGCCTCCGGCGCCCATACCTGTCACTGTGAGCTCCGCGGGGTGGCTCTCGTTGATCTGCGTCCGGGGTGGCAGGGAGATGGCCCCACAGAAGTAGGCGCCGCTGTCATTGCGCTGGGCGGCCATGATGCTCATGTGGAACTGTCGCCCGCCGGGCAGCGGCGTGACGCGGAAGCGCCGGTCCTGGCCGGGCTGGCTGCGGTCCTCGGGGAAGGCAGCCAGTTTGTCTGTCTGGTTGCTGGGGCTCATGCGGTACCAGTTGAGGACGAAGTGCTCCTCCGGCTTCCTGGAGAAGCTGCAGGTGAAGGTGGCGTTCGCCCCCTCAGGCACCACCAGCCGGGCGGGAGAGAAGGTGAGGGCGCTCCAGGGCCTGCTGGAGGCCTCTGTGGGGAGAACGGGTGTGAGGTGGGCAGGGACAGCCCCCGGCCCCGGCCCCTCACCTTCCCTCAGCCCCACCAACGAGGAGGCTCTGGCACGTGCTTCTGCCCCCGTGCCCTGCTAGCCCCCGGGGACAGCACGCTCGGCCCCGGGACAGGACGCTCACCTCTCACCAAGAGCTCCATGGTGGGACTCTGTCCTCTGACTGCACTGACCTGGGGCCTCTGGCCTCCAGGCCCTCATTTCTGCCCCCTCCCAGGTGGTAAGGGCCTCTACCCTCTCCCTTGCTGAATCCCAGTTGCCAGTCCCTGCGAGTCTGAGCCGCACGGTCCCAGCTCCAGCACCCTGGGTCCTGCCTCCTCTGAGTGGGGCACGGGGTGAGTGACCGCTAGGGGCGTCCCGTGGAGGGAGACAAGCTCCATCTCAGGACAGGCTCATTGTTGGAATCCCCCAGCCGATGGTGGGCATTGCTGAGCAGGCGGTGAGCGAGAGACCCTCTGTGTGTTCTGCCACAACTCGGGGACTCAGAGGCCAGCCGGGCCGGTGCTCATCTGAGCATGGGTCTGAGCTCTGCCTGCACGCCCCCAACCAGGCCCGCCACGGCCTGCCAGGGCCCACTCGGGGACACCCCACCACGTTCAGGGACCTGCTCGCTGACACACGCATACATGTGTGCCTTCACAGGCTCACACCCACCCGCTGGCTGGGCGGGGGGATGACACCCCTCCTAGGAGATATCTGTCGCACCCCCCCTCGGAATCGAGGTGGCCGTGGTGCCCCTTTCGCAAGGAGAGGCCATGTGGCTGGAGGGTGCAGGGTGGCTCCTGATTTGCACATGGGACCCTGAGAAGCATGGCAGGGAGCGGCAGGCCTGCGGCTGCCCGGTCTGGACCCAGCTCTCGGTCTGCGGACAGGCGCCCCAACACCCCTCTCCGCCAATGCCCCTCCAGGCGGTTCCTTGCTTCTTTGGAGGACCCCTCACCCAGCCCCGCTGCTTTACATACAAGCTGAGCACAGATTCGGTCAAAGCCGTGCGGTGGTGGTGGTGGTGTATGGAGCCGAGAACACTGGTTCTGGTTCTGCTGGCCCAGCCCATCCCTGCTCTGCACGTGGCCCTTGGTCGGTGCTCTCTGACTCCCACCCACGGTGAGCCTGAGTCTGGGGCTTCACGGACACCCTAGACTGGCCCTCCCAGACTGTGCCCCCACCCACCACACCCACGCCACTTCTGGTTCCACCTGCCGAGGCCTTGAGTGAGCCCGCTCCTGCGTGGCACCCTCAGCAGGCCCTCTGCTCTGAGCCCCTGCATGGACATTTGTTGGCGGGCCCTGTGTCTGGGGAGGGGGGGCCTGCCCGCCTTCAGGTCAGGCCCTCAGCAGCAACCCCGGCCTGAATCGGTGACCATCTGTGACCTTTTGTGGGGCCTCATGGAGTCGGAACTGGATGAGCTGGACCCTGGGCTGCCAGCCTTGTTCTACACAGCTCCCCTCGGCCTGCTCAGGCCCTGGGACGGCAAGTCCCTGCTGGTGGCTGGCAAAGCCCTGCTCCGTCTGGACCCTGCGAACCCGCGTCGCCTCTCAGCCCCTCCTCCAGCACAACGCTGCCTCCTCCCAGATGCCCACCCTGCTCCTACAGGGCCTCATGCTGTGGGTGGAGGCCGGGGCTGGAGGCCGCCGGGCCTGAGGCCCGGCCAAGGGTGGTGTCTGCGGGGCAGTGATTGTGGGCGGCCCGTCCCCTCTGGGTGCTCAGGACCCAGCTCCGCCGGGGCGCTCGCCTCCCACGGCCTTGGCTGTCAGGGGCCCCGGGGGCCGGGCCGGGATGTGGGGTCACAGAGCGGACCCTCACAGGGTACCCCGCGGCCCCCAGAGGGAGAAAGATGGGCTCCTCTGAGCAAGAGTCTAGAAAAGGTGCAGAGCGGACGGAGGACGAGGCAGGAGCCTGGGGCGGCGGACAGCTGGGGGGCCTGGGTCCTGCAATGCACGAGTCCCTGTTCAGCCTTGGCCTGCGAGGCGGTACCGTGCTTCCTCCCGAGTCCGCGGCGGGGGCCTCACTTTATCTCTGCGGTAGGAACGCCTGTGAAGTCAGCTGTTATCGTTTATGAATTGAACATTTAAATATTCGCTATTTCTGTAGCAATAGAATGTCAACGAGAGGCCCCCAGGCCTTTTTTTTCTCTCTGAGAAGAGGGTTGAGGAGCAAGCTGAGCCCCAGCAGGGTCAGTGGGGAGAGACCCTGCGGGAAGACTGGGTGCGGGGTGGGGTGTGAGCCTCGAGGAGGGCTCTGAGTGCCCTCAGAGACCACGTCTCACAGCTGCTGTCCGATGCTTGATGTGGGCAACACCCACCTGCGGTGCTGAAAGCACTGCTCATGGGTTGTGGGGCCCCTGCCTTGGGTCTCCAGTTCATCTCAAAGGGAAGGGTGCGCCTTCCTCTCCTTTGCAGTGGGCCCAGAGGGAGTGGCCCCATCGTGGAGTCCCCAACAGGTGCCCCAAGAAGGGTCAGCATGTCTGTGACTTCCTACAAGTGAAGGACAGTCACGCCCTTCCTGGGTCCTTCAGAAACGCCCACACCTGCAGGACAACCCAAAATAGGAGCGCGGGGCTGCATCAGACCAAAGAGTGCCTGCTCAGCAAAGGACACCATCAAAAGCTGAAGAGGCAGCCTAGTGAACGGGAGAACATACTTGCAAATCATACATCTGATAAGGGGTTAATCCAGAGCATATAAAAAATTCTTGAAACAATAGCAAAAAAACAATCTGATTAAAAAATAGGCAGAGGACCTGAAGAGACATCTTCCCCAAGAAGACGTGCAGGTGGGCCACAGGGACATGGGAAGGTGCTCAGCATCACTGATCAGCAGGAATTGGGAATGCACAGAACCCACAGCGAGCTGGCCCCTTGCACCTGCCAGAGCGGCCGTCATCGAAAAGGCTAGAGAGAGCAAGTGGCGAAGAGGATGTGGAGAAAGCTGGAACCTGGTGCGAGGTATGAAGGCTCCTTAAAAATTAAACATAGAACGACCCACGATCCACCAGTTTCACCTGGTTTTCATGGGAAGGAAACGGAAACGCTCACTTAGAAGACACACCTCCAGGCTCACAGCAGCATCGTTCTCAGTAGCCAAGATGTGGACACAAGCTAAGTGCCCGTGGACAGAGGAGTGGATGAAGAAGATACGGTCCATTTAGACAACGGAATACTACTCGGCCACAAAAAAGAACGAAATCTTGTCACTTGCGACAACATGGATGGGCCTGGAGAATATCATACTTAGTGAAGTAAGTTGCACAGAGAAAGACAAATGCTATTTGATCTTACTTATATGTGGAATCTAAAAAACAAAGAAACAAACAAAAAACCCCAAACAAAGCAAGATAAAAACCGAGCTCGTGGGTGTGAAGAACAGACAGAGATTTGCCAGCGGCGCGTGTTCAGTCGCTTCAGGCATGTCTGACTCTGTGCGCCCCACGAACTGTAGCCCGCCAGGCTCCTCTGCCCATGGGATTTCCCAGGCAGGAACACTGGAGTGGGCTGCCATCTCCTCCTCCAGAGGATTTCCAGACCCAGGGATGGAACCAGCGTCTCCTGTGTCTCCTGCGTTCTGAGCCACCAGGGTCGACCATTGCCAGAGGCTGAGGTGGGGGGATGGGTGCAGGCAGTCAAAATGTACAAACTTCCAGGTATAAATAAGTCCTTGGGGTGTGATCTGCAGCATGGGGGCTAGGGTTAATAATACTGTACTGCATATTTGAAAGTAGCTAGGAGAGTAGATCTTGAAAGTCCTCCTTACAAGAAAAAACTGGTACCTGTATATGGTGATGATGTTAGCCAGACCCACTCTGATGATCGTTTTGGAATATATACAAGTGTGAAATCATTACATGGTATGCCTGAAATGAATATGAGGAGGCAGGCCAATTATACCTCAAAACATCCTAATTCTAAGGATTTCCATATTGGAAATGAAATAGAGATTTGATTACAAAAAGAAGAGAAGAATGCCAGGCCCGACAAGGCCAGAGAGAGGGAGGCCTGCTGAGGTCCGAGGAGGCGGGGTCCTTGACTCAGCTCATCCGGGAAGGGGCCAGGCAGAGGGCAGGCTCGGGACGCAGGGGCGTCTGAACAGTGGGCCTGCAGCAGGGCCACCGCCCTGGGCCTTAGGGGTGTCTGTGACTGCTGTGTGTGGACCGAGAGGGCTGTGGGCTGTGCTGGCCCCAGACCCAGGCGTTCAGCAGCCCCCCAGAATGCGGCCCTATGGGAAACGGGGTCTTTGCGGGCAGGATCGGTCGAGATGAGGGGTTGGTCTGTGTCCCCTAACGTGCCATGCCTGTGTCCTTCCTGGGGAAAAGACATGGACAGGCCTGCACACGGAGCACGCCGTGTGACATGGAGCAGAGCTGGGGTGATGCGTCCACAGGCCGAGGGACACCCAGCATCCCTACCGCTGCCCGGGGCTGGGAGGGGCCTCAGGCGGAGAGGACCGTGCGACCCCGAGGACCCTCCGACTTCCCGCCTCCAGAGCCGCCGGCCCACAGGCTTCTGAGGTCCATGTGGCCAGCCTGCGGTGGAGTCACCACGGCAGCCCCAGCACACTGACCCAGGGTTGCCGGTTGGCCACTCTGGGTGCAGGGTGTTCACAGCTGTGTTTTTGTACTTTTTCTGTATCTTTCAAATACTTTTCAAGATTGTAAGTTGAAAAAAATAAAGAATCTGACTTAGAAAAAGTATGTCATAGGCAGAGCCAGACAGTTCTTACAAGATGGAATTCTCGTGACACTATACAGTAGGCATTTTATCCCCAAGCTGCAGGTGGGAAAATTTCTGCTAAGAGCAGTTAAGGGAGCTGTCCCAAGCTCCCCAGAGCCGACCCCTTTAACGTTCTGATCCTTCCTTTCTTTGGGAAGGGACCCTGGAGGGGAGCAGGTCACCGGAGGCAAGTCACCCCCACCCCAGCCTCAGCCCTTCTTCCCGGATGACACACACCCCGTCCCCACCCCTCCCAACGCCGTGCCTGGATCCCCAGGGCTCCCCACGGGGCGCCTTGTGACTACAGGCTCCTGGATCACTGACCACAGCCTTGAGTTTTGCTCTGTCCACGTTGAGCAAGTCCAGGGGAGGAAGGAGAGCAAGGAGGTCCGGCTGCCCTACTCTGCTGGCCAGGCCCAGGCCGGGCACAGACCCCTGAGGGGCTCTGGGCACTGGAGTCCAGGACAGGTGGCCAAGGGGTCAGGGCCGACTCCCCTCACCGTGGCCCTTCCAAGGCCCTGACCCCCAGAGTCCAGTGAGGTTCAGAGGAATGGCCCTAGGGCCGACTGGGAGCCCCCTTCCCTGGTGTTCCCCTCCGGCAGGACCTGGCACGTCAGCTGAGGGCAAGGGGAGCCAGGAGGGGCGCCTCCCTGACCACGAGGCTCTGGCCATGGGCCTGCAGGGCCTCCCGGGGAACAGCCTGTACAGGGCCCTGGGGCCAGGCCCCTTCTAGAAGCCCTGCAGACGCTCCTGGCCCTGTGCCCCAGGGCGCCTTGTCACAGACCTATCGGGGCGCGGCCCAGGCCCACGAGGGGATGGGGGCTGAATGGGCGTTACTGGAGCCGGGGCCCCGCTGACAGAAATACCGTCAGGCCATCCAGCCTGTGCCCTCACAGAAATGGCCAGTCCGTTTTCCCGCAGGAAAACACAGGTGGGCCCGGGGTCTGGGGCTCTGGCAGACCAGCGCTGTCATCCTACAGGGAGGGCGCGAGCCCGCCCGTCCCTCAGGCCTCCCAGCAAGAGCGGGGCCCTGCTGCCTGCTCCCCAGGGGGACGGGGCCCACCTCTCGGCTAGGACAGGGCCCACCCTGGGCGAGGACGGCAGGTGAGCAGGCGGAGCCCAGAGAGGGCCCTTCACCAGTCCCAGGCCACCCAGCGCCCTGCCGGGGGCCGTGCTGGGCCTTGGGGGCCTGGTCCCACAGGCCGGAGATTGCGAGGGGGAGGCCTGGCCCTGACCCCGCACCGCCCAACCCCGGCCCACCTACCTAGGAGCCATCCTGGCCAGCAGCCCAGCTGCAGCACGGCCCAGACGAGAGGCCACGGCGCCCGCGGGGTCCCCATGCCCAGGGCGCCCGCCCGCCGGCATGCCGCTCACAGCCTCCACTGCCGCAGGAGAGGAGAGGAAGCTGTCCCGGGCGGAGGGCCCCGCCCCCAGCCCACCCCCTCTTCCTGGTGGGAGAGACGCGCTCTGCACAGAGACAGACAGAGGGGAGAGGAGCGGAGACACAGGCAGGGGCGGAGGAGGCGGGCCTGCCCCCCTGGCCCGGGGAGGCTCTGGCTCTTGCTGTGTGACTGCCCCTTCCTGAAGCCGGGAGCCCCCTGGGCAGGGGGAGGGTCTTCTGTGCCCCCTCCCCCGGGCAGCCCTGCCCTCTCTGGGCCCAGGTCACAGTGTCACCATGCTTGAACCACCGCCCGCCGGAGCCCGCTCTGCTGGGGGCAGCAAGTGTGGGGCGGGCCCCTGCCTTGCCAGACCTCCTCGATGGCGGTGGGCAACCTCCCTGATGGCGGTGGGTGGCGAGGCTCCGGGCTCTTTCCTCCAGGCCCACCTGCGACCCGTGTCTCGCGTCCTACCCAGGGCGCTGGGCCCCTCCCCACACTCTCGGTGGTTCTGCTGGCCTTGCGTGGATGGGGGGCTTTCGGGTCCGGCTCTCAGGAGGCCCCAGGCAGTTGGGGGGGGAGGCGGCCTCACTTCCACCTCTTTCCTCCTGCAGAAGCTTCCCGAGCCTGTCGGTGCTGGGGGTGGTCCTGGGGTTTCCAGGAGCCCGGCCTGGCCACCTAGCCCCGGTGTCTGTTAAGTCACTGGGTCATTCACCACATTTCGCGCTAAGCATTTTGTTCTAATGAATGGAAAACAGGAAAAACGAAACTGCTGATACTAGCGGTGCAGTGCGTAGGTCTCGTCAGCTAAGATGACAGAGACAGAAACTGCCTGACAGCTGGCGCTCAGCCCCGGCTCTGACACCGGGGTTTGCTGTGAAGGGAAAACATTAAAGAAAACTGAGACGGTGGAAAAAGAGCATCAAAGGCACTATCTCCGGCGAAGCAGGGCGCTGGGCGGAGGAGGCTCCACGGGGAACAGAGGACCACTCCCAGGCGCCAGCCCTGGAGGAGGCTGCGGGGGCAGCGAGGAGGGTGGGAGGGGTCCCTGCTGACCCTGGCCCTGGGGGCACGTGGGCACTCAAGTGGCCCGAGGCTCTGTGTGGGGGGCGCTGTGTCCCCTGAGGATGAGGCTGCAGTGGGCTGTGCAAGGAGTGGGGTGTTGTCAGACCCTTGGGCCTCCTCACCACCATCCCTTCCGCTCCACCTGTGAGAGCCCGGACGGTGCTTCCTTCCCTCCTTCCCCACTTCCCTCCCTCCCCTCCTCCTGGTGGTCCCTCCCTCCCTCCCAGCCTCTTGACCCCTACTCTCACTCATGCCCCAGGGCGGTGGGCTGGGGGGAAGGCCCAGACTCGGCCGGCTGCAAAGGGGCCCTTGACTGCAGGAGGGTTGGGGTGGGAGGGGACCGAGGGATGAAGGGGACACAGACACTGGAGGCACAGAGGGGGTACCCGGAACCTGGGGAGGGCAAGACCAGCAGGACAACTGGGCCAGAGCCTGGGGCGGGGCCCCGGCCAGTGAGGGAAGGGGCGGGAATCCCAGGGCCTCTGTGTGCCGTCCCCACAGGCCAGCTCCCACTGTGTATCAGCAAGCTGTCCCCACACACACCCCGTCCAGACACACTCCGTCCCCCACCATTGCCCCCATCGTCCACCCATGCGGCTCCCCACACCATCCCAGCCGCACACAGCGTGCCCACAGACCGTCCCCCCACAGACCGTCCCCCCACAGACCGTCGCCACACACCGTCCCCACACACCATCACTACACATCGTCCCCACACACACCGTCCCTCACACACCGCCCCCACACACCGTCCCCACACACCATCACTACACACCGTCCCTCACACACCG
>NW_024070212.1:118360425-118379937 GCF_014754425.2 Oryx dammah
CACACCGTCCTCACACACCGCCCCTCACACACCGTCCTCACACACCGCCCCTCACACACCGTCCTCACACACACCGTCCTCACACACACCGCCCCTCACACACCGTCCTCACACACACCGTCCTCACACACACCGTCCCCACACACACCGCCCCCTCACACACCGTCCCTCACACACCGTCCCTCACACACACAGCCCCTCACACACTGTCCCCACACACACCGTCTCCTTACACACCATCCTCACACACCGTCCCCACACACATCGTCCTCACACACCATCTTCACACACCGTCCCCACACACCGTCCCACACACTGTCCCTCACACCGTCCCCACACACACCATCCTCACACACCATCCCCACACACA
The DNA here is from genome assembly GCF_014754425.2 of Oryx dammah. NCBI lineage: Eukaryota > Metazoa > Chordata > Mammalia > Artiodactyla > Bovidae > Oryx > Oryx dammah. The sequence goes on from NW_024070212.1 coordinate 118,360,796, forward strand.
CCGTCCTCACACACCGTCACACACACCATCCCCCCACACCGTCTGCCCACACACCGTCCCTACACACTGTCACCATACACCATCCCCCCACTCCATCCCCTGCCTTCGTGGGGACAGCTCAGGCTCCCTGGGTGGAGGGAGGGCTGGTCAGGCCCCGTGTGCCCCTCCCTGAATCCTGCTGGCCGGCCTGCCTCTGGGCTTCATGTCCTGGTCTCATCCCTTCAGGTGTGGGCCACTGCAGCCAGGCTCGCCGCGGGCTGACCGTCCCTGACCCCACGTGTGCCCCTCTCACAAGCCCGGGGCGCTGGGATCGTAAGGCCACCCGGGCCCACGGTGCCGGGGGGCCTCCGGGGAGGCGGTCAGCGCGGGGGCTCCAGGCGTGACGGTGCAGGGCCGGCGCACACAGGGGCCAGAGCTGCTCAGGGACAGCATCTCGCTCAGCCGCCCGCTGGTGCGCCAGGGCTGCGCGGCTGCGCCCACTGAGGGCTGCGGCGGCCCCACTTGCTCCCACGCCGGCCTGCCTCCTGCCCCTGAGGTGACGCCGGCTCTCATCACGGGCCCCCGCGCCTGAGAGCCACTCCCAGCGCTCTGCCCTCTCACCCTGCACCCATCCTCCAGCGTCTGCATTGTCTCCACAAAGTACACAGTGGGGTGGCCCGTGCGCAGACCCCACGGACACTGGTGCGCGCGCCCAGGTGTCCCCTCTGAGCTCCTCACTGTGCCCGCAGCGGGTGGGCTCGCTCGGCTCTTCTCTGCGGAGGCCCACCTGGGCGGATCCAGCGGGGCGTCCGGCAGGGGGGAGCCAGTGGGCAGGGCCTGGTGAGCTGCCCTGGCCCGCGCAGCCCCTGGTGCCGTGGGGTGTGTGCTGCACCGGCAGGTCTGTCTGGCTGCCGGCTGCTTCCTGCTAGACCGACCGCAGAAGCCCAGGGGCCAGCAGTGAAGGAAGCGAAAGGGCCCACAGGGTTCTCAGCGAGGCAGGCGCTGGGCTCCCCTCTTTCGGCCCTGACGAGAGGGGGCCTGGGGCTTCCAAGGTGCCCCTGGCCTGGCTGAGGTGACGCTGGAGGAGGCCAGGGGTGGAGAGAAAGTGGGGAAGAGGGGATCCCCGAGCTCCTGAGAGGCTGCTGGCTTTGGAGGGACGTTTCCAGCAGGGGGGAAACACAGGAAGCAGGGGGGTCTCCCGAAACTGCTTCTGGGGGGCCAGAGGATGGTGATGTCAGTGACCCCTGACCCACGCTTGGAGGGGGAAATGATGCCCCAAACCAGGAGGGTGGTGAGTTCACAGCCAGTCTGAGGTTGGAACAGGAAATGGTTAATAGTGTTTGCAAATAAAAACTTTCTGCTCTATCCTGTTTTTGAAGCATTTCCCAGAAGTTAAAAAAGAATACCGAATTTATCTGCCCAATGTACGAATCAAATTGAAAAATGAAGATGAAATATTTTCATCATGTATTAGGCACAAGAGTAGAGACAGCTGGGGTATTTGCTCATGTGGTGGGGTCCCCGTCATTTCTGAAATTGCTAGAATGCTGTTGGGAGTTTAAGTGCAGATTCACATTTTAAAATTCCCAGAATGTGTGTCTGTGTGTGTGTGCCCATGTTCTGTGTGTGTGGGCATGCACGTGTTCACAGGCAGGCTCGTGTGTGGTGTGTCTGCGTGTGCACAGGGGCCCGCATGCGTGTGTTTGTGTGTAGGCTTGTGCTCATGTGTGGGTCGCGCTGTGTAGGTGTGTGTGGCGGTTTGCATGTACGTGTGCAGAGTGCAGTTCTGTGTGTGCTGTGCTCACATGCGTGTGTGTGCCTGTGTGCCCCTCTGGCCTCTCTCGCTGGCCAGTCGCCCAGGCGGCTGAGGGGCAGCCCCCAGGTTCTGGAGGCAGGCCAGCCGGGGCGGACATGGGGGCGCCACCCCCTGGACGGGCCGGCCTTGCCTCCAGGGCTGGGGGGCTCTCAGTCAGAGGCACCCCGCCCGCTGCCCAGGTCCCTTGTCCTTTTCCGCTGTTGCTCGATGTCCTGGCTCCTGTGGGGTGTGGGGGAGGTGCCAGCCCCTCGCTTGGCAGCAGCTGGGCTGGGTGCTGAGACTTGGACGTTGGGAAACACCGTAGGGATGGAACGGCTGGGCGGGGCTGCGGCGGCTGCGCCCCCGTGTATGCACCTTGACTGTGTGCTGGGGCTCGGGCCCTCGGGTGGGCTGTAGGGCCCGGGATTCAGGGAGTGCACCCCTCTGCAGAGGCCTGGGGGCAGGGCGGCCCGGCACGCACTGAGACAGACTCTGCCCCCGGCTCTCTTCCTGGTTGTCTGTCTGTCTGTCCTAACTCGTCTGCTGCCCACGCCCAAGGTTGGTGGAGTAAAGCATCAGCTGGGGGGCCTCGGGCGGACCCTGTGACCTCCGACCCTGAGCTGGCGGCCAGGTCTGTCGCATCCCTGCTGGGCTGTCTTGCCTCCTTCACTCCCACCCCTGCCCAAAGCGGGCTGTTGTCTGGCCCAGGCTTGGGGTGGGGGCTTCCGGGAGCCAGCTAGGTCCAGGTGGGGGCAGATGGGGGCTCACCTGGACTGTAGGAGGTCTGCTTTCTCACGCTCCACCGGAGGACCCCGTGTGGGTGCTGCCCCTGTGCCCTGGCTGGGGGGCGAGTATAGCTAAGGAGGAGGCCAGAGAGTGTCCACTGGGAGAGCGACCCTTGCTGCTTCCCTTGGGGGGTGATCGTGTGGAAATGGTACCTGGTTTCCTGGTGCTTCTCTCCACCCCCGATCCGAGCTGGTCTGGAGTCGTCAGTGCCTTGGGGAGGCTGGTCCTAGGGCAGAGGGTGGAGGGTGGAGGGTGGAGGGCGGAGTGCGGAGGGCAGAGGAAGTGGCCGCTGACCCTGCTGTGGGAGCCTGTCCTTCAGCAGAAGGGCCTCTTCGACCCCTCCTCCAGTCTGGACTCACACAGACCCTGGCTCCAGAACACGCCTCCCGTGTGGGGTGGTGCTGCCTTCTGCCTCGCCCCTCGTTTCTCTGCCAAGGAGAGGAGATATTTATGGCTGATGGATCTGTTAGCGGACCCTGTAAGCAGCATTCGTGGGGGGCTGGGCTCGTGGGTTTGGGGGGCAGATAAACGGGCAGCCAGATAAAGGTGTGTGAAGGCTGACCTCCCCGGCTTCTGCACCTCTGGGATAGGCTGAGGGGGTCCTGAGTGAAAGGTCAGAGGTGACTGGCTCCTTGCATCACCACCCAAAGGTTATTTTCCGGGGCAGGATGGTGAGTCACGATTGCTAGACTCTCCCCCAGAGTGAGTCAGCTGGTGGTCTCTGGAGAGGAGGGGCCTGTGGCTGGCTGGGGTGGTCTGGTCTTGGCAGTGTGAGGGGCCCACGCCCAACACAGGGCAGGCACAGCTGGGGCCACTGTGCCTGGAGGGGCCGTCGGGAGGGGGAGAGCTTGTACACAGCACAGCCCAGACTGACCAGCAAAACTCAGGATCTTAGAATTGCAATGATTGGCTGGGTGATAACCAAAAATTTCCCAGGAAAAGCTGCCCTAAGGTAACATATACAGATGACACCACCCTAATGGCAGAGAGCGAAGAGGAACTAAAAAGCCTCTTGATGAGGGTGAAAGAAGAGAGTGAAGAAGCTGGCTTAAAACTCAATATTCAAAAAAACTAAGATCATGGCATGCATTCCCATCACTTCATGGCAAACAGATGGGGGAAAAGTGGAAACAGTGACAGATTTTATTTTCTTGGGCTTCAAAATCACTGCAGCCATGAAATTAAAAGATGCTTTCTCCTTGGAAGAAAAGCTATGACAAACCTGTACCCCGTATTAAAAAGTAGACATATCACTTTGCAGACAAACGTCCATATAATTAAAGCTGTGGTTTTTCCAGTAGTCTTGTATAGATGTGAGACCTGGACTATTAAGAAAGCTGAGCACCGAAGAATTGATGCTTTTTAACTCTGGTGTTGGAGAGGACACTCGAGAGTCCCTTGGACTGCAAGGAGATCCAACCAGTCCATCCTAAAGGAGATCAGTCCTGAGTGTTCATTGGAAGGGCTGATGCTGAAGCAAAGCATCAACTGATGCAAAGAATCAACTCATTAGAAAAACCCCTGAAGCTGGGAAAGATTGAAGGCAGGAGAAGGGGACGGCAGAGGATCAGATGGTTGGATGGCATCACTGACTTGATGGACATGAGTTTGAGCAAGCTCTGGGAGATGGTGAAGGACAGGGAAGCCTGGCGGGCTGCAGTCCGTGGGGTCACCAAGAGTTGGACACGACTTAGTGACTGTACAACATCAAAGATAACAGTGACTGCTAGAAGTTCCTTTCTCCTTAAAGAAGAAACCCAGGGGTGCGTGACCCTGAAGTGCTATCAGGACTCCAGCGGCCCTCAGGATCCAGGGTCTCTCCTTGCTTCTTCCTCAGCAGTGGCTTCTTTCTGCAAGGTCACCTTGTCGTCTCAGGTGGCTGCAGGAGCGCCAGCCATCATGTCATCATCTCTGCACTGGTGAGCAGAGAAAGCGAAAGTGGAATGGGAAAATTAGGACTCTCCCTGGTTACCTGGTCCAATATTATGGGACCTTCCCTGAGGCGCCTCCCAATACTTTCCTGCTCTGTCTCACTCACACTTAGCTGCAAGGCAGGCAAAGGTCACTCAACTGAAAGAGAGTTTGTTGAGAAACGAGCCACTTGACAGGGTCCGCTGTGGGTCGGACACAGACGAGGGAGAGAAATGGGAAGAAACTGTTCGGCATGTGGGGTAGAGGCAGAGTTGCTAGTGGGAGCCCCCCGTGGAGCTGAGTGGGCCTCATGCAGAGAGCACTCCCTGGTCAAAGGTCACATCAGGTTTGCATGCTGGAATTTCTGGGTGGCTCGGGGAGTGGACAGGCTGCAGGAACGCCCAGCCTGTGAGGCCCACTCCCAGCAGAGTGGGCGCAGCAACTCCGGAGCCTGGAGACAGCTGTCTGGCAGGTGACGTGGCCCTCGGGGAGGGGGGCACAGAGCAGGCGGCCTGTCTGTGTGGACAGGCCCAGGGTGGGGAGCGGGGCCAGCGGCCCAGGCGCGGAGCCCAGGACCTCATTCCGGGAGGGGTCTGTGGAGGAGGCCAGCTCTGTGCCAGGAGCTGCCACAGCCTGGCGGAGTGTCTCTTCCCGTTGCCTGTGGGCTCTGGGGACTCACTGGCCGCTGAGCACAGGCCCTCCCAGCCGACGTCCCTGTCTCCCTCGCTTGGCCAGAGCCTTTTCAGCTTGTCAACATGAGACCCTGTGTCAGGGCCTTGGGCCCGCGGAGGAGGCTGCTCCCTCGGCTTTCTGGGTGCAGGCCCCTCCCCACCCTGCCTGACCAGCGGTGGTTCTGTCCTTGAGCCTGGCCACCTGCCGCGCCGTCACCAAGCCCTGACCTGCTGTGGTGAGGTCTGTACACAGGACGGGGCACAGCTCACGGGCCGCGGGCTCCTCTTCCAGGAGGCTCCCTGATGTCCCCGATGGGTTGCCCCGGCGGGAAAGGATGGGCTCCGGGGGCTGGGGGCATTCGGACACGTATGGGGGCCTGGCTCCTTCAGATGCTGAGCTAAGAGCTTAGAGGCATTCGTGAAGCTGTGCATTGACTGTGTTTAAGGTATTTTAACATGAAGGGGACTTTCTAGCAAATAAAAAGTTTGGAGAAAAGTAATGGCAAAATTCACAACAATACATGTTCAGCAAAGTTCCTCACAGCTCTGCTCGTGATGGCAAACTAGGCATTGAATTCAAGGATCAAGGCCGGGTAGGCAGACTGCACCCCAGCTGCGGACCGGGCGTTCAGAGGCACGGGTCCCGCGGCGTGCTGGGCGGGAGGAGCAGAGCAGGCCTGCGGACGAGGTGCTCCGGGCGGTTCCCTGCAGGCACAGGAGACGTGTGGGCGTCAGCCCCACAGCGGGGACGATGGGCGACTTTCATCATCGTGAATGTCGTCCTTTTTATTTACCTGTTTCCAATTTTTCCTAAAACGAAAATCCACTGCTTGCGTAATAAAAAATACTCGAAGGGATGAGAAGAAGAGGCCCATTTCTCATTTCTCTGAGACAAACCCAGTTGCTATGGAGACTCGGTGGTTGTCAAGGTGGCGACTGGCCAGTGCTGGAGGCGGGTGGGTGCTCGCCTGGAGCCCAAGCCGGCGCGGCCCTCAGACCGCATTGCAGACCCAAACAGCATGGATGGGGTGGACGTGTGGGCCAAGACTTTGGCCCAGCTGATGGCCCAGGCGAAGCCCCAGGACAGCTGGGAGCTGGCCCCCCAGGAGAACCTGGCCTCAGGGCACCTGGACAGCAGTGGTTTCCAGTACTGGCTTCGGGGGCTCTCGAGGTGCGGCTGGGGGGCCTCCTCTGGGGTCCCAGGAGGCAGAGTTGGGGGGCGAGGCTGTCTCGCCTCCAGCCAGTGCTGGGTGTGGCCTGGGCCTTGAGGAAAGCGGGAGCGGGCGTCTGTCTGCCTGGCCTTGGTGCCCAACTTGGGGGTGGGGGGGCCGGGAGCTCCCTGTCCCTTCTGGGCAGCGGGGGTATTGGGGGAACAGTATGTCCGTTACCTGGGTGCAGGCGAGCGGAGTCCCTGCCTGCTGGGCACCTCCAGGCCAGTCGGGGGCCCGGCCCAGGAAAGGCTGGTGGGAGGGGGGATGGCCGCTGGCCTGTGGCAGACTTTGTTCACCGCAGCATCTCCTCGTTTCCATGGCAGCACTGACAGCTGGAGCAGGGTGGGTCTCTGCCTTGCCCTGCAGAGGGCCTGAGCATATGGACCCGGAGGGCTTGGGCCCAAGAAGGAGGAGGCGGTCCTGGCGCGGGCTGTGGCTGAGCGGGGGCCACGTCGGGAGCCCCGGGGACCTTGTGTCTCCACGCGAGCTGTGCCCTCCCTCACGAGGACAGCCAGCGTCAGACAAGCAGCCACGGGCCAGACCGGCTGTGAGGTCTCCCAGGGGCCAGCTGGGAGGGCGCCGGTGGGAGAGGGGGCCGTGTGGACCCCGTGGGCAGCTGTCCTTTGACACGGATCCCCCCGCTCCCCAGCGTCTGAAGCGCCGGGGATCAGGAGTGCGGTGAGAGGCTGGCTTTCCCAGGTGTCAGCAAGTGACAGCATCGGAGGCTCCTTCCCACCCGTAACTGTCCCCTGGGGGAGCCGCTGCACACGGGCTGGGGGCTCACCCTGACTACTGGCTGGTGTTTTGTTTCCATAGACACAGACATGCCGGCTGGCGGGACAGCTGCTAGTGCAGACCCACGTCTCCACGTCCAGCCAGGACGCGCCGCTTAATCAACAAATACGGGAGGAAGTTCGGTCCCAAGGACACCATGTGTGTCCAGGTGCTCCCCAGCCATGCGTGGCCAGAGGCTGCACGCGGGGGCGTGGGGGGCGGAAAGCCCACCATCAGGGGAAAGTCCGGTGGATCGGCTGGAGAATCACTCTGTTGGAGAGACGGGGACACAGAGCTTAGCCCCTGGAGCAGCACCGTTGCACATGAAGGCTGGACATGCAGTCCCGGTGCGCTGGCCCAGGGCCACAGGGCCACCCAGCCTCCCAGCCACCCCTTGCGTCCCGTTCTCCCTGCACCCCCCATGGCGCCTTTCCTGGGGGACAGGCTCCCCAGGCCCTTTCTGCAGTCCCCTGCCCTACCTCTGGGCACCACAGATGGCCCTCCCTCCCGCGGGGTCCTGGTGGTGTCTCCTAGGGGCGCTGAGACCCGCGTCGCTGGGACAGAGTAGCAGCAGGCGTATCACTGAGCCTGGAGGGGCCCAGGCAGCGCGCTTGGCCTCCCGGGCCGCACTGGGGCCAAGGGACGGAACGGGTCTGCTCGGGCTCTGCAGGCTGGGGGGCCTCGGGGGCGTGCACACCCAGGGTGGGGTTGGTGCGCACGGGCTGTGGGGCCTCGGGGCGTGCACGGGCTGTGGGGCCTCGGGGGCGCGCACGGGCTGTGGGGCCTCGGGGGTGCGCACGGGCTGGGGCCTCGGGGGTGCGCACGGGCTGTGGGGCCTCGAGGGCGCGCACGGGCTGTGGGGCCTCGGGGACGCGCACGGGCTGTGGGGCCTCGGGGGCGCGCACGGGCTGTGGGGCCTCGGGGACGCGCACGGGCTGTGGGGCCTCGGGGACGCGCACGGGCTGTGGGGCCTCGGGGGCGCGCACGGGCTGTGGGGCCTCGGGGGCGCACAGGGCAGGCTCGGGCCGAGCCCTCACCCACCAGCCTCTCTCCTCCGCAGGCTCCAGTGTGGCCCTGCCAGTGGGGCTGAGCCTCGGCCCACATGCACGTGCTCTTCCACCTGTGGTGGGACGAGGCCGGCAGGCGCGGGCTGGTCAAGATGCGGGTCTGGGGCCAGCGGTGCCGGCTGTGCCCGCCCGGCGGGGCCGAGTGCCGCGTCAGCTTGCTGAACGTGCGGCTCTTTCTGGGCAAGCTGGCGCTGTTCATCGCGCACAAGTGCTACGCGGAGGGTCCCGGCTCCGACCAGGGCCCCGAGGTCTGCTTCCGCGAGCGCTGTGAGGCCTGCGACCTGGGGGTCTGCTTCTTCCAGCAGCCGCCTGACCCTGCCTGGGGGCCAGAGGGCAGGAGCGCCGGCAGTGTCAAGGGCAGGTTCACCCTTTACTCCAGCGGTGAAGACAAGGCCACCCCCGCCGCCAGCAGGCAGCTGCGCACTCTGGGCCGCGGGCTGCTGGTCGACCGTCCGCGGGGCTGCACCCCCGACGCCATCGCCGTTCCCCTGTACGTGGCCGACTTCATCAGGAGCCCCATCGCCGAGGGCAGGGACTTCTGTGGCCGGGCCGAGGAAGTCATCACCATCCCCCTCTCCCTCGGGCGCAGGGCCCGGGGGGCTGGCGGGTGAGCCCGCAGGCGGCCAGCACATCATCTGCAGGGGCTCCCTCCACCTGCCCGCCAGCTCCAAGGCCACGTCCAAGGGCGGACACTTCCCGGTGAACATCAAAGCCCCCGTCTTCCACGGCAAGGGGCTCCTGCTCAGCGGCGCGAAGGCAACCACAGGCTTCATCTACAAAGGGCTCGGCTGCGTCTCTGAACCTGACGAGGACGGGGACGAGGGCGCCCTGTTCGGCAGCACCAGGCTCGTCCAGGTCGGAGGCAGCCCACGGCCCATGACCTACATCGTCGGCCTCATGGACAGCAGGGAGGGCTCATCACCTTTCCCTCCTGCTTGGCCGACGTGCTCCAGGAAGACGCCGACGCGCTCGGCCTGGCGTATGGCTCCCTCACTTTCCCGTTCATGTTCGCCTACGAGGGCAGAGTGGCGGCCTCCTCTGCCAGTGGCCCTGAAGGCAAAGGGCAGGGGGCTGGCGGTGGTGGCCCCCCTGCCGCGGGCCGTGAGCACCTCCCGGGGGCCGACGCGGGCGGCTGGGTGCCCCTGGGCGAGGCGAGGGCTCCGTCACACTCCCCTTCTCTGTCTTTAGCATCATCCAAGGCAAGAGTTCCGGGCACAAGGCCAGGGGCCCTCGAGGCAACGGCCTGGGGCCCCAGGGCTCCTCCAAGAAGCGGAAGCAGCCAGGGCCCTGGGCGTCCAGGTTCCGCCCCCAGCCTCCCAGGGCCGAGGGCTTCTGCTCCGAGCCTACGGAGAGGCCTGGGCCTGGGTCTCGCCGGCCGTCTGTGCCCTCTGGATAATGCACCTGTGCAAGTTCAGCCCCGACGGCTCCCCGTGGGTATGAAGGGCGGTGCCTCCCGTCGTTCCCCGGGGGCCCCCCTCCAGGGGGGCTGCCCGGGCGCCCAGCAAGCAGCGACCCCCGCCCCGGCTGCCCTGCTTACGTGTTCCGTCTCCACGGTGAGTCCTGGTGTCGTGGAAGCTCGCGCCATGACCATCCCCCGAGCTGACTGCGTGTGTCCCAGGTGCGCTGTACGTGTGTTACACTCCAATAAAATAAGAGGCAAGAGGCAGCAGACACATGGCCTCCCGCTGAGCTGAGGGTGTGCAGGGGACGGTGGGGCGCAGCGGGCAGCCGACCCCGGGGTCCTGGTCCCCCCAGTGCCCCTTTCCTGTGGTGCCACTAGGTTTCTGGACGTGACGCTCGGGCCGGTTTAGCACAAGCTGCGGAGGGTGGGGAGACCAACACCACCTCCTCAGGAAGATGAAAGCCCCACCCCCACCCCAGGGCCCCAGGAGCTGAGAAGGCACCTTCCCTGAGTGAGGGGCAGCGGACCACCCAGCATTTTACCAGATTTTGTTCATGGTTCCCGGAACATTTTCATCCACAGCAGTTTTCAAGAAGCGCCATCTGCTCGAGGTTCCCTGTGTCTAAACCCTGGATTCCCATCTTCATGGCCCAGGATCCAGTTCTAAGGGGCAGGGGTGTTGGGCCATATGGGTCCCAGGCATCAAGGGATGACCGTGGGCAGCTGGGCGGGGTCACCCTGTCCCTCCCCTCACACAGACTGGCCCCAGGGCCCTAGGGTCTGAGACTTGGCTCCCCGGTTGGATGGGAGGTTTGGGAAGGCTTGCCTCATAAGGAAGGATAGGTGGCTAGACTCTTTGCTGCAGGGCCCTCTGTCCACAGGGCCAGGGTGGATCTGGGAGATTAGACCTCAGGCTGACTCCAGGTGGGGGGAAGGATGGGGAGGGGTCCCCACAGAGGGGCTGCCTGGACGGAGGGACAGGGGTGGACTTTGACGTCAGCATCCTGCCCAAAGGGGCCCCATATGACACCAGAGCGCGGAAGGCTCTAGGCCACGTGGATGGCCACACAGCACCGGACCTGAGGCTTGACACTCACACAGCCGGGCAGAGCCGGCCAGAGCACCGCGGCCAGGCCCCCGCCATCTCTGACACACCAACCACTGGAACAGGACACAACTCCAGAGTTCTGTCTACACTGGGTGAGACCTCACTCCTAGGGCAGCACCTGCCCTCCCACCCTAAGTGGTCTGTCTACACTGGGGAGACCTCACTTCTACGGCAGGACCCACCCTCCCACTCTCAGTGTTGTCTACACTGGGGAGACCTCACTCCTAGGACAGGATCCATCTGCCCTCCCACCCTCACAGTTCTGTCTACACTGGGGAGACCCCTCTCTTAGGGCAGGATGCACCGCCCCCCTCCCCAGGAAGCAGCTGTTGAGGGGCTGTGGTGCCCATAGCGGTCCCCTCTGTCTTCAGACCTGTGGCCTCCCCTGGGGCAGCCCCCACTGAAGTGCTGGTCACTGCACCATTTCCAGCTTCTAGATAAACTGAAATTATTTCTGAGATGCAAAGCTGTCCCTGGATGGCTCAGACAGGTCAGGGCCGCAGCAGAGAACTTCAGGGCTGGCCACCGTCCCTGCAGACTCTAGAGCTTCCCTCTGGGCACCTGACTTAGGGGCTCGAGGCCCAGTCACCCTTGGTCCCAAGGGTCTGCGGCCGCTGCCTCTGGACCACCCCATCCAGGGCAGGGGGCTCACACTGGCGCCCGGCTTCTGGGGTCTCCCGATGGTCATCCAGGCCCCCAGGCCCGCAGTGACCTGCCCACCCCGACACTACTGGCCCGCGCTGTCGCCACGGTCCTGGGCATGCTGGACCCACAGAGACGCGTGTGCCCCCGCCCTGCGGCCGCACCGGAACCTCTGCCCTTCCCGCGGCCGCCGCCTCGGGAATGCAGAGAAGGGGGTGTGGTCCCCTTACAGACCCTGGGCCTTCAGCGCCCCTCGCCCTGGGAACAGGCCAAGAGGGGTGTCCCCTCGGGTGTGACCGCACGGGAGGACCGGAGCCGAGAGCGCGGGGACCCTAGGGCCCTCCAGCGGGGCTGGGGGACGCAGCATCACGGAGGGCGGGGATCCAGCCCACGCCGAGCTCCTCCGCATCCGCCGGCTCTCGGCTGCACTACGGCCCCTCCCCCAGCCCGGCGGCCCCACCCCCGCCTCCTGCCCCCAGCGCCGGCCCCTACCCCAGCTCGGCCGCCCCCGAGCCCGGCCGCCGCGCGGTCCTGCGCGCCCTCGTGTGGCCGCTAGCGGAAAGCGCAACTCTGTGATGCCGGGAAGGTACTTGTTCAGTCGTGTCTGACTCTTTGTGATCCCATGGACTGCAGCACGCCAGGCCTCCCTGTCCACCGCCAACTCCCGGAGTCCACCCAAACCCATGTCCCTTGAGTCGGTGATGCCATCCAACCATCTCATCCTCTGTCGTCCCCTTCTCCTCCTGTCCTCAATATTTCCCAGGATCAGGGTCTTTTCCAATGAATCAGTTCTTCGCAACAGGTGGCCAAAGTATTGCAGCTTCAGCTTCAATATCAGTCCTTCCAATGAATATTCAGGGTTTATTTCCTATAGGATGGACTGGTTAGATCTCCTTACAGTCCAAGGAACTCTCAAGAGTCCTCTCCAACACCACAGTTCAAAAGTATCCATTCTTTGGCACTCAACTTTCTTTATAGTCCAACTCTCACTTCCATACATGACAACTGGAAAAATCATAGCCTTAAGATGGACCTTTGTTGGCAAAATAATGTCTCTGCTTTTTAGTATGCTGTCTAGGTTGGTCGTAGCTTCTTTCCAAGGAGCAAGTGTCTTTTAACTTCATGGCTGCAGTCACCACCTGCAGTGATTTTGGAGCCCAGAAAAATAGTCTCTCACTGTTTCCATCCCCCGCCGCCCTTCTGTTTCCCATGAATAATGGGACTGGATGCCATCATCTTAGTGTTTTGAATGCTGAGTTTTAAGCCAGCTTTTTCATTCTCTTCTTTCAACCTCATCAAGGTGAGTTCCACTATTCCTCTTTACTTTCTGCCATAAGGGTGGTTTCATCTGCATAACTGAGGTTATTGCTATTTCTCCAGGCAATCTTGATTCCAGCTTGTGCTTCATCCAGCTTGGAATTCTGCATGATGTGCTCTGCATATACGGTAAATAAGCAGAGTGACCACATACAGCCTTCACGCACTCCTTTTCCTGTTTTGAACCAGTGTGTTGTTCTATATCCGATTCTAACTATTGCTTTGTGACCCACATCCAGGTTTCTCAGGGGGCAGGTAAGGTGGTCTGGTATTCCCATCTCTTTAAGAATTTTTTCACAGTTTGCTGTGATCCACACAGTGAAAGGCTTTAGTGTAGTCAATGACGCAGAAATAGATGTTTTTCTGGAATTCCCTTGCTTTCTCTATGATCCAGTGGATGTTGGCAATAGGATCTCTGGTTCCTCTGCCTTTTCTAAACCCAGCTTGTACATCTTGAAGTTCTTGGTTCACATACTGCTGAAGCCTAGATTGAAGGATTTTAAGCATTACCTTGCTAACATGTGAAATGAGTGCAATTGTAAGGTAGTTTCAACATTCTTTGGCATTGCCTTTCTTTGGGAATGTGATGAAAACTGACCTTTTCCAGTCCTGTGGCCACTACTGAGTTTTCCAAATTTGCTGGCATATTGAGTGCAGCATTTTAACAGCATCAACTTTTAGGATTTGAAATAACTCAGCTGGAATTCCAGAAGGCACTACTGTTCCTTAACTGTCCACTGTTCAGTCAGCAGGTTCCTTAAAGCCCAACAAACTCCACCCATTGTCAGTATCACCAGCATTAATTTTCATGAATAATATTGTTTTTTTAGTTGCATCTGACTCTTATGACCCTCTGGATTGAAACCTGCAGGCTCCTCTGTTCATGGGATTCTCTCAGCAAGAATACTGGAGTGGGTCGCCATTTCCTCCTCCAGGGGATCTTCCCGACCCAGGGATCGAACCCGCGTCTCCTGCCTGGCAGGGGGATTTTTTACCACTCAACAAAGAGGTAAGCCCTCATGAATAATTAAATTGCAGTTAATTATTTAATAGTTCATTCAGAATTGATTCAGGAACAGGAGGAGAGCCAGTGCCCTTCGCCCCCCAGTATGGAGGCATGAGGGTTCTCTAGTGCGAGGTCAGGGCAGCCTCAGGCCGCGGACCCCAGTTAAAACCCCGGGGAGTCGGGGACTCACATCCAGGACAGCCTGCACCCACCCCTGTGCAGAGTGAGCCACCAGGTTGGGCCCAATCAAATATCGCGGAGCAATCAATAGCTGCTTTTGTCTAGAAAGCCTCAGAGAGGCCTAAACGCAGACACGTTTTAAATGTAATTACTGTTAATTCATCCGAAGTTGGGGGATTCAAGGTGTGAAGAGTTCCCCGATTTCTTGCCCTCTAGGGAGAGGCCACAGGACACAGCAAGGGGCACACAAAGCCCCCCTCTCCTCAGGCTGTGTGGGCAGGTTCGGAGGGCCACACGCAGGCAGGGGGCTTGGTTAGCTGGTGACCAGGAGTGTCTGTGCCCCTCCTGAGGACGGGGTGGGGTGGAGAGTGTGGGTGACCCTCCCATAGATGAGGGCTGGGGAAGGTGATCTGGGAGATCTCCTGTCTCAGGACCTGCCCTGCAGGTAGCTGGTGGGCGGCTGGGCCCCACCGGCCGCTGGAAGATTAGAGGAGAGACTCTCTGTCTGGGCCCCGCCCTCTTAGTGTGTGCAGAGCAGCCGCAGCAGCTCGGCCTCCTCAGGAGAGCCTTCCTTCCTAGGCCGGTGGGCCATGCGGACCCTGACTCACTCCATGTGTGTGGACCTCACTAACGGGTGGTAGGATGCGCAGCACTGTCTCAAAAGTGGACGTACGTGAGCTTTCACTTCTAACATCGGAACTGTCCTCAGAGTTTCCCGAAGGTCTGTCTCTGGGGTTATAATCCTGAGCTTGGCTAGAATGATGTTTTCTCTTTCTTTCTTGGATTAACTATGGATAAATTTTCATCGACAATTAGGAACACGTCTGTTTCATAGTCCACATGTTCTCATCAGCCAGGCAGTCTGGCATTGGTTTCTAGAAAGTCTAACAGCTCTGGTCAGAACCAGGCTGGTGAGTGTGGGGTCCCCCTGCCACGTGGCCTTGAGTGGACTGGGCGAGACAGATGGCTTTTCCAGGAATTATTATCCAGATTTTCCAGTCTCTGAGGGCCGGGCTTGTTTCCTCACAAGAACCACGCGTTCAGTGCGTGCAATTTGAACCGCTCCGTCCCTTTTCTCTATGAAAGGGACACGAATAACCCTGACTCCCGGGAACGAGGGCTCAGAACCGCTTCCGCCGTCTGCTCCCGGGCGCCGCTGGGACATCTGCTGAGGTCTCTTCTCTGGGTTACCGTGCAGTATGCTTACCTCTACATAAAACAAAATGGGATTTGGGGTGCAGTCTTGGGGATATTGGGGGTTCAGTTCCAGACACTGCGATAAACTGAATCACATGAGTTTTGTGGTTTCCTAGTGCAAATAAAAAGTGTGTGTACACCATAGTGTTGCCTATTAAGTGTGCAATAACATTGTGTCTAAAAAAATGTACATACCTTAACTAACAAGCACTTTTTTGCTAAACAATGCCTACCAGCGTCTGAGCCTGCTCTGCGGGTGGAGGGTCTGGCCTTGACGTTGCTGGCTGCCGGCTGATCAGGGTGGTGCTTGCCGAAGGCTGGGGCTTCAGAACCGGACGACAGTCAGCACTGCCTCCCTGACGGACTCCTTTCACCAGTGCTTTCTCTGTAGAAGGAGAAACCGTTGTAGCCGTCGACCCGCAGGAGAACGTCCACGACTGGGGACCGTCCTCTCCAGGCCCTGCTGCTCTGTCTGCAGAGCACAGGCACAGGGGATTTCCCGTAACCCTTGAGCCCCTAGGCTTTCCAGGCGGCAAATGAGCACCGGCTTCCACTCCACGTCTCGAGCTGTATCGGCCCCTAACGAGAGCCCGCCTGTCCTGCGGAGGCTGAAGCCAGGCCTTGTCTTCTCCTCACTGTGAGAGTCCTAGATGGCGTCTTCCTCCAGTGGAAGGCTGTTTACGCCACATTAAAAATCTGCCCTTCACGTGCCGCCCTCCTGAGGTCTCAGCTGGAGCTTCTGGAGAACCCGCTGCAGTCCCTATGGCTGCGCTCGCTGCTTGCCTTTCCCTTCTCTGTCATGCAGACGCTTCTTTCCTTCCACCTCGTGAACCAGCTTCTGCTGCTTCACACTTCCCTCCTGCAGCTTCCTCGCATCTCTCAGCTCTCGCAGACTCGAGGAGAGCTGGGGCCTTCTTGAGATTAGGCTTTGGTCAAGGGTGCTGCCGTCCATGAGGGTGCAAAGACGTGGCGATGGAACAGCAACAGAGGGAACGTTGTGGCTGGCCCGACCTGCGCAGACGGCCGCGCCTTCCTCCAGACGCTCGCCTGCTCGTGGAGCAGCGCTGTCAGTTGCCTCTGTGCTCACAGCCTGGCTAACCCTCTGGTGCAGGGCGCCTCATTCTCACCGTGTCTCGGGTTTCCACGTGCCTTCCTCACTGAGCCTCTCAGTGTCCAAGTTCCGATGTGAAGCGGAGAATTGTGACTCCCTTTCCCTCAAGCACGTGGAGGTTTTCCGGGCTGGTTGATTGGCCTGGTTTCAATATTGTTTAGTCTCAGGGGAAAGGGAAGCCCAGGGAGGGGGACAGAGGAGGGAATGGCCGGGCTGGGGGGTCAGAGCACACGCAGTTTGTGGACTGAGGTCGCCTCTGATACGGATGCAATTTGTAACTGAATTATGTTACTATTATAAGCAATTAAAATAGTGATAGCAAAGATCACGGTCCCAGAGCACCATGACCAAGGCAACAAGGATGAAGCAGGTACTCTCGCCAGAATCACGGAAATGCGACGCCCACACGGTGAGCAGACGCTGCTGGCCAGTGGCCCCGGCAGAGCTGCTGGGTCAGGGTCCCCACAAACCCTCACTCTGCAAAAAGTGCAGCGCCCGTGAAGCACAGAAGATGGCCTCTGCCACTTACTCTTGAGAGGACACGTCTGCTCACCGAGTGGCCGAGTCTGCGTGCCTGGTCTCCTGGGGTTTTCCACTCCCATCCCAGCACAGGCCCCACCTGGAGCCCCGGCTAGCTGCAGGGGACATAGAGGAGGAGGGCATGTGTGTCCTTCGAGCCCAGTAAACCACGAGCGGGACCCCTGAGATGCTTACTCTAGGAGAGGAGGAGAGCGGGCGGCGCGCGGAGGGAAGCGGGAGCCGGGACCCCCTGGCGCCGCCGTCGCCCGGTACTTCAGCGCCTCCTCCCTTTCTCCTCCCGTGCCCACCCTGGGCGACACTCCAGGGGGCAGACCACCCTCCCGAGGGCCCCCCGGGACTCAGGGACGTGTGAGCCCTGGGGAGACTGTGCGCCCCAGGGGCCTGGGGTGGGACGTGGGGCAGCTCTGCTGGGCCAGCTCCCTCTCCTTGCTGGGTGTGTGGCAAGGAAAGGTGGGAGCTCCCTGCACACAGGACGCGGGGGCCTGACTTCCCTGGGGCTCTGCCCAGCCCCCGTGGGGGTTGGTGGGGGGGTGGGGCCCACACGCCGCACATCTGGGTGCAGCTCCGTCCCCTGACCTCAGTGGAGGGCCCACTGGCGCTGCCGGCTCCCTGGGGTCCAGGTGGGCAGACTGCCAACCCAGCCCGAGGCCGCGGCTGAGCCCTTCTGCCTTGGAGGGGTCTTGGGGGCCCGGGGCAGGAGCTGGAGCTGGAGAGGGGGGCAGGTGGCAGGCGAGGAGACCCTGCGATCTCTGCGCTCTGGCCGCCATCCCCAGAGGCGCCCTGGCCCCCGCACTCCCAGGGCGTCTCCTGCAGGGGCCGTGGCACCCCGGGGTAGGAGGGCGGGGAGAGCCGCGGCCCAGCCCCTGGGGGTCAGGAGCAGACGCAGCTGCTGCCCCCCTGGGGTGGACTCGGGGAGGGCCCTGCGCCCAGGAGCGCGGGCCAGGCCGTGGGTCCCGGGTCGTGGGCCCACCAGGGGGCGGCCTCGGCCTGTGTGGAGCCGCCGGGGCGGGGCTCGGCAACGGCCCCTCCGCGCAGTGTGTCCCTGGCCCGGGGGTGTGGGGTGTGTGGCGCCCACCGGGGCTGCTCCCGCGCGGGGCGCGCCCACTCCTGAGAGGCTGGGGTCTGTGGCTGCCGGGCCCTCGGCCGCTGCGGGCGCACCTGACGGGGGTCGGGGGTCGGCGGAGAGGCTGGGCAGCGACTGGGGGCCGCAGGCCTCGCCGCCCGCCCCACACCCGCTTCCAGCTCCTTGCTTTGGACCCGGGCTCCCGCCCCCAGCCCGGCAGGAATCACTCACAGCGGCCGCCAGAACTTCCCGGGTTTGGGCAGTGCCAGGCTCTTTATTTCTGCTAATTTTTCTTTAGTTTCTGAAAGGAGTCTCGTGCAACCAAAACAGGGCGCTGCTTAACCACCGGAAGCCGTTTCATAGCTTTTATTGCGCGGCCCGGGGGCACTGGACCCCTCGCCTTCTCATTTATCTCTGTTGGCCTTCTGGCTGTACCTCGCGGGTGACTCTGTCCACAGTTATTCACGACGTGTCTTAAGCCTCTGTCTGTTGCCGTCTCATAAAGTTGAGAGCCTCACGGCAGTGTGACTCCAAGTGTGTGTCACATCTATAAACTTGGCAACACAGGCAGCTCCCAGGCCGGGTTCCCGGAAGCGGATGCTGGGAGGAGTTTGGGGGGCTTGGGGGAGGGGAGGCTCAGGATTTGCTGGAGACACACCAGGAGAGGGCTGGAGACAGCAGAGTTGGGCAGGATGGGGCCCCCTACGGCTGCCTCGGAAAGGCACCCCCTCGCTCCAGAGAAACGGGCTTGTCTCTGCCCGTGTGCTCACTCCCCTTCGCCTCGAGGCGCCTTGTTGGACAAGCCCCTCAGTGTTTTTTCCAAGTGGTAGCCGGGGGTTGGGCATTGATCTTCCTTTATTTTGCCTTCTGTTCCGTGGTGGGATGACTCCAATTCCTCTCCCTTCGGGCTCTCTTGCCTTTATCTGAAGTTAAGCCCATCAGTGCAGTTTTTATCTCAGACGTTGGGCTGTTTCCGTGGCGACTTTCACTTGTGTCTGTCTCTGCTGGGGCCTTCGGATGCTGCCTCTGTCCACCGTCTTCTGGGGGGCGTAGAGGGGTAAGGCCCCTCCCGTCAGGATGAGGCTCTGCTAACAGAACCTGGGGAGGCATGAGACACCCTTGGTGGGCACCCTGCGACAGCGCCTGCGGCCTCAGGATGACCTGGGCCAGCTCGGGGGCCTCTCCAGCGATGCCCTGCTTTTTAGGTATCATTCTGCCAGTGTCTTTCGAAGCTGCAGCCATGAGAAGCCCAGCCTGCACACATTGGCTGGGAGGGATTGGAGAAGGCACGGCTGCAGGTGGGGGACTCGGGGGGGCCTGGGTGCCGCCTCCAGGGCGGGGGGGGGGTCCTCAGTGCGGGGGGCCTTAGGTCCAGGGGGGGG
>NW_024070212.1:118380037-118398276 GCF_014754425.2 Oryx dammah
AGTGCAGTGAGGGGGGCCTCAGTGCAGTGAGGGGGGCCTCAGTGCAGTGAGGGGGGCCTCAGTGCAGTGAGGGGGGCCTCAGTGCAGTGAGGGGGGCCTCAGTGCAATGAGGGGGGCCTCAGTGCAGGGATGGCCTTAGTGTGTGTGTGGGGCCTTAGTGCAGTGTGGGGGGCCTTAGTGCAGTGAGGGGCGCCTCAGTGCAGATGGGGCCTTAGTGCACGACCGGGGCTTTAGTGCAGGGGGGGCCTCAGCGCAGAGGGGGGCTTCAGCACAGGGGGGACCTCAGCGCAGGGGTGTCCTCAGCACAGGGCTGGGCCTGGGGCAAATTGCACTGCTGGACTCACAAGCACTGGCGTTGGCCAACTAGACCCTCTGAGGGTGATGAACCCATGTAGGCTGAGAAGCAGAGTCAGCCCCTCCCATGGGGTCTGTGAAGGCTGTTCCTCCCATGCCGGCCGGGGGTCCTGACCCAGGCTGCTGTCCCTTGTCCTGGCCGCTCTGTTCTCTGCCTTCTTGTCCACAGACGGTGCTGCCCCGAGTGGGGCTCCTTTGCTAGAGGTCCCTGAGTCCCCCCCATGTAGCACCCTGGTTCCCCGACCCTGGTTGAAACTAACCTGAGAGAGTCCTTGGGGGGGAGGGCAGGGCTTTGTTCTGGGTCCGTGCAGGGAGGTGGGCTGTGTCTTTACACAGACACCCCCTACCTGGTGTTCGGAGCCTCAGCCCTGTTTGATCAAGTCCCAGCTTCTCTGCTCTTCCCTGTCTCCTGTCCTCGGCGCACCCGTGAAGGGCTCTGTTGCATCTCTTGGTGGGTGGGGGGCAGGTAGGCCCTCGGGACAGGGAGGAGGGGTCTGTGCAGGTGGAGAGGGGTCCCTTGTGCTCTTGCTGCGGGAGAGGGCTGGGCTGAGCCCGAGGGGAGGGTGCGCGAGGCTTGCCCGCCTGCCTGAGGGTCTCTGGCCTGTTGTATCCTCTCCCGTTTGCATGTAGGAATAATCACTGTTGTTTATGGATTTTATGAAGTGAAGTGAAAGTTGCTCAGTCTTGTCTGACTCTTTGAAACCCCAGGAACTAGTCCATGGAATTCTCCAGGCCAGAATACTGGAGTGAGTAGCCTCTCCCTTCTCCAGGGAATCTTCCTGACCCAGGGATGGAACCCAGGTCTCCCTCATTGCAGGCGGATTCTTTACCAGCTGAGCCACCAGGGAAGCCCGGGGGTTTTCTGAGATGTGCTTCTAATCGATTGCCCATGAAGGGTGAAGTGTGTGTGACACAGGCCTTGCCACCACTGATGCGCCCGCAGCCCTGTGGCCTCTGGGGAGGGGTGTCCAGGAGCTGAATCAGACCGGCGCTGCCTCCCCTGTGTCCAGGCATGCGGACATGCGGGCGGCCCCACGGCAAGAACAGTGGAGTGGATTGCCATTTCCTTCTCCAGGGGAGCTTCCTGACCCAGGAATTGAACCCGGCTCTCCTGCATTGCAGGCAAATGCTTTACCTTCTGAGCCTAAGCTATGTTAGTGAAACTATATATTTGCTTATGATGTGCCTTTCTTCAAATGGGTTCTGCCTAAGACTGACCTTTTTCTCAAACCTTGAGTTGATGGTGGCTCAGCAAACCAGTGCGTGTTACTCATGGAGATGTTAAACTATGTTCATGAAACTAAGTATTTGCTTGGAAATCTGCCTTTCTTCAAGATACGTGTCAACTGCTTTATGGCTGAAGATGACTCCCCTGGTGCCACTCTGTATCTCAAAATGCATCTTGTGGGAGAGGGACCCAGGGCAGCTGTTTCAGTCTTGAGGTGTTTCATTTATCTGACTAGCAGCTTGCTGCTGCTGCTAAGTCGCTTCAGTCGTGGCCAACTCTGTGCAACCCCATAGACAGCAGCCCACCAGGCTTCCCCGTCCCTGGGATTCTCCAGACAAGAATACTGGAGTGGGTTGCCATGCCTTGCTAAAAACTAGCAAGGGGGCACTCTTTCTGTCCCCTTCTGATGACTATCTCAGAAGCTTTCTCTATCTCTTTTATACTTCAACAAAACTTTGCTACAGAAAAGCTCCGAGTTATTAAGCCTCGTCTCTGGCCCCAGAGCCCAACCATCTCCTCTGGAGGTCACCAGTCCTGGCTCAGCTCATGGCTCATGGCCGCAACCTTTCCCCTCCCACTTTTCCCCAGCTTCATTGAGATGTAATCAGTATAACAGGTTGTGTAAGCTTGCGGAGGTGGTTCGATGCACACACATGTCAGGAGATGATTCCACGGTAAGCTTAGCTACCACCCCATCATCTCACATAGGCACTCTTTTTTTTGTGGGGATAGCATTTAAGACCCACTCTCTCCACAGCTCCCAAGCACACGGTGCGGTCTTGTAACTAGAGTCCCCAGGCTGGGCGTCAGTCCCAGAGGTTCTGAACTTAGAGCCAGAATTTATGTTCTTGGCCAACATGTCCCTGCTCCCCGGCCCCCAGCAGCGGGCAACACCGTCGACTCTCTGTGCCCTTTCCCACCCGATCCGCACGCGAGTGAGGCCCCAGGGCTTCCGTCTTTCTCTAGCTGGCTTTGCTGTAGTTGTGCAGTCTGTCAGTTGTGTCTGACTCTTTGCGACCCTGTGGACGGCAGCACTCCAGGCTTCTCTGTCCTTCACCATCTCCTGGAGTTTGCTCAAACTCGTGTCCATTGAGTCGGTGGTGCCATCCAACCATCTTCTCCTCTGTCTGGCTTATTTCAGTTTAATGTTGTGAAGGTCCAGCCCTGTCATCACAAATGGCAGGATTTCCTTCTCGTGGCTGGAGAGTTTGCATGTATATCTACCCATCTTCGCTGCCCATCCATCTGCCTACAGACCCTTCACTGTTCTGTGAATGACGCTGTGGTGTGCACAGGTGCAGGCATCCCTCTGAGCCAGTCAGCCGCCCCCTCCTACAAGGACCCAGGTGCTGACACTGGTCCTTCTGGAATGAGGCCCGTCTCAAGACCCCTGACTTAACTCCCTCTGAGAGGTCACTGGGTGTGCAGGTTACATGCTCACGGGCTCTGGGATTAGGACGTGGACACTGAGGCGGGCACCGTCCCGCTGACCACGGCACGGATCAGGGGGCCCGAGCGTTCTGCACAGAGTCTCTGTCTCCCCAGGAGAGAAAAGCCTGCTTACTGTGCCGGGTTGCGTCCTGGACCACAGCCTTCTCTGCACGGGGACCACTTGGCTGCAGCCCAGCCTTGTCGCTCACTGCTCCCTGCACAAGGGTGAGGCCTGCCCCTTCCTCACCCAGACGTGTCCACAGATGCTCCTCGGGGTCTGGCTGAGGGCCCCCATCTCCCCTGCGCAGTCCTGCCGACCTCTTGCCTTCCAGGGTCCCCTGGCAAGCACCCTGGACCCCACTCTGATGGCCCCGTCTGCCCCTGGGGCCTGCTGCCAAGGCCCTGGGACCCATTCCCTCCCAGGAATGGGGGCCCCACAAGGGCTCGCCCTGGGCTGGGGTCCCAGAGGGAGTGCTGGCAGGGGAGGGCCACGTGGGTTGGCGGCTGCTGTGGGTTCGGGGTGGCTGGATGGAGCCCATCAGTCAGAGGCCGACCTCCCTCCTCCGGCCTGGGCGGAGGGGCCCACGGACCGCTCAGCTGTCCCAGGCGTGGGTCAGGGTCCCCCAGGGAGGAGAGGGACAGCAGAGCCCAGTGGACAACACTCGAGACCGGGGACCCAAGAGCCCTGGGTGGGAGAAGTCCGTTGCCCCCACCGGGACCCAGCACGCACTTCCTGGGGGCAGCGTGTCCCTTCAGACAGGCAGTCTCCCTGCCCTAAGCCTTTTCTATTGGGATGAAATTCATGCTCAGTAAAGCGTGCACCGCCAGGGCCCAGCTGAGGACTGTGTGTCATATAACCTCCACCCAAACAAGACCCGGGGTGTCCCCACCCCACATGGCCCCCAGGCTTCTTGGCGCTGGTTCCCTGCCCAGAGGGGACCACGGTCCCACTTCCGCCAGGAATGGCTGTGCCCTTCCTGGGATGCCACCAATGCCACCTGCAGGATGGGTGCGTCTTTGTCACATCCCTGCCTCCTTTCACCACACCTGCTGTTTTCGAGCTTCACCCACATTGATACACATATGAACAGTTTGCTCCTTTTTATTTCTACTATTTTACTGTTGGATGTACCACGATTTGCTTATTCATTTTCTGTTCTGGGGCGGCTCTGGTGAGTACCAGTTTAGGACCTTTTGTTGTTCCAGAAAGCCAGGGACATTTCAAAGATTAATGGAGTTCCATCAAAAAGAAGCTGGTTTGAAAAGGATCTCACTGGTCAGATCAGGAAGAGTGATGCTCATGGTTGATTGACTGCATCCAGTTTACATAAATCCACGAATCCGTGGTGATGCTCAAACGAGAGAAATCATGAGAAGGGATACAGTGCAGAAATTAAGCCAACTCTTTCTTTTGATTACTGATGTCAAAGCGACAATGGGACACTTCCCTGCTTTCTGCTCCCACTAAAGTCAGTCGAAGTAAGTCACTCCAGTCCTGAGGAAGACCCACTTGAAAAAGGGATGCTGTCTAATGAGCATGGAAGGGGTGACAGATTAGCGAGTCCCCAGTGTCAGCTGCTGGAAGTGACCCCTGGGACAAGGTGGGGGTTTATGATCAGACCCTCAGAGGGGTGACTGCTGGGGACCTGGGCTTCAGGCATTGGGGTGGGGGGTGTGTCTCCTGGATGCTGGTGGGTGTAGACTCAGTCTCACTCAGAGGGCGCCCAGGTGCTGGTTTTGGTGGCAGGCCATCCAGCCTCCATGTTTAGCTCAAGCCCCTTGCACCCTTAGAGAGAGTTTCCGTCTTTGAGGAATGAGACAGGACTGGTGAGCAGAGCAGTGAGGGCGGTTGGGAGGGGACAGGACTGGTGAGCAGGGTCGGGAGGGGACAGGACGGGTATGCAGAGCAGTGAGTGCAGTCGGCCAGGGGACAGTCCCCAGGGCGCTGGTTTTCCCGAGAGCTGTGGGAGGGCACCTATTTAATGTGAGTCTTGATCACACAAACCTGCTCTCGTAGGAACCGGGGACAGTTGAAAAGGGACTTGGCATTAGCTGGTGTTCAAGAGTCTTTATACTTTTCTGTTAAGTACAGTAACTTAATTTTGGCTAGCCTGGGAAATGCTCTTATTTTTAAAGATGAATCCTGAGGAAAGAGACACGGCATTGCCAAGTCCCAGCATCACTGCCCCATCCGGGAGACCCTCCTCCAGGAAGCCCCCAGGGTACCACTCAGGGATCTGAAAGTCAAAGAGCCCGGTGTGAGTGCTTCTCTTCCCAAGCCGACAGCCCCTCAAACCCTCACCTGCATTTCCGGGTCCAAACAGCTCTGAAAAGCACAAGTTTTCTTCGTAACTCACGTGGCAGCAAGACCCTGTCGTGTTCTACTGAGAGGAAGCGGTAGGAAGATGACCATGTTATCAGGGGGGTTCTGGGCTGAGGGTGTGGTCCTGCCAGAACGGGGTACACTCCAAGTACCCCTCAGGCCGGGCAAGGAGCCCAGGGACGAGGACCAAACCCAGGGACGAGGACCAGCCCTGTGGAGGGAGGCCCCGGCCCCGGAGCTGTGCCTGGCAGTCCCTCAGCTCTCCGACCCAACTCAGTTCTGGAGGACGAACAGCCGTGGACTCCGGGCCACAGTGACTATTCAGAGTGTGCAGTTCTGCTCAACATCATTGAATCCGGCAAACCCTTCCATGGTTTAGCAGACCAAAGCTCAGTTAGCTAGCGGGCCTCGTCCCGTTGTGTTCGGATAAGTCAGAGCCGAGCAGCCATGTTGCTTTGGGGAGAGCTGACCACCCGGTGCAGGGGCCCGGCTCTCTGAGGGCGGCAGGAGCCACACAGATCCCCCTGCAGCGGGCGTCGGCCCCCACACGACGGCAGACGAGCCCCGACTCCGGGCCGCCCCTGGAGTCCAGGCATTCGGGGGACCCCTAGCCCTTGGGCCGCATGGCCTTCCTCAGCCGCTCCAGGTCCTGGGGGAGGGCGAGGGCTTGTGGACGGAAGAGACTCTCTGTGTCTCCTCCAAGCTCTGCCCCCATTTCTCTGTGTCTCAAAATCCCCTCCAGAAAAAAAAGAGTAGGTGTTTGAAATCCAGCCCCTAAATATGCTCTGCACACTTGGAAAATTGCAAAACGGCAGGGCGAGGAGAAGACTCAGTCCAGAGCGCCCAGGTGGGGCCCCGCCCCCTTCCTCGGTCCCCGCCCTGCATGAAGCACCCTCCGGTCTCTGGGGTAGCTCAGCTTTGCCCGGACAAAGATCAGTGACGGAGAAGCTGCGGCTGGTAAAGAGCCTTGTCTCTATGCCACCCTGGCTTCTGCCACGAGGAGGAAGGTCAGCGGGTCACTGCAGCGTGGCGGGCCCTGAGGATGGCGTTCAGGACCAACACGCCCGTCCCCCAGACGGTCCAAGCAGACGTCTCTATCCGTGTTGACAGCGCGGAGCTCTAAGCACATCATCAGATGAAATTACCCTGGCGCAGCTTGGGGCTTTTCGAGTCTTAGCGACGGACTTCTATTCTCCAGCTATTTTTAGGGCTGTTAGTCACCACATTCCCCGCGTGCTCGTCAGCGGAACGTCCGGAGTCACGAGCTCTGATGCACAGCTTGCAGGGTGGCCCAGGAACGTGCGTTTGCAGGTTGGTGTTGCGCGGGCCTTCTCTGGGCCCCCTCCACTGGGCTATTTGGCGAGTCAAGCACCGGTATTTGTGTCAGGTTCTGGACCTTTTCTGCTGGATATTCGTTTGTGGTCCAGTCTACTGTGGACAGCTCTGGAAATGCCGTGGATGTCGCGTGGCCATTTGTGTTGGCGGTTTTTCCTTTGGTTAAGTCTCTGGAGAAGCTCCCACAACCCCTCCCCCTCCTTGCCAACTGGATCAGAGGTCAGAACAAAACAGAACCCAAACCCAACTGTTATGGAGTCCAAACCTGTACTGTTCACTACACAGCAGCCCAGTAAATGGGGAGATGAGCTGTGGCGCAGAGCAGCGACTTTACTCAGAAAGCCAGCAGACGGAGACAAGGGCGGACCAGAGTCCCGAAGAGTGTCTCGGCCGACTTAGACTTCAGGGTCCTTTTATACTGAAAGCAGGGGGTGGGCGTCTGGCTCCTTGTGGTGAACTTCTTGCTCTGGGACTCCTTTGTTCTTGCAGCTGCCCATGTAGGTCAGGTCACGATGTTCCTGGAAACCTCCAACGGGAAAATATCCTCTGTCTGCAACTTTTTATCTCTGTATGAATGAAAAAGTATTATGCCTGTAAAGGTCGGAGCCTTGAGACTGGGCTGACCTGTGTATTTCAAGCCATAGCCAACATTGCTAACTCATAGCAAAGGCGCCACAACACAAAGGTTAAAGACCTGAGGTGGAGTCAGATCTGTCCTCCCCGTTACATGATCTGCAGAGACAGCACAGCAGGGCCCCAGCCCCCTTCCAGGAGTTCCGTCCTGCCAGGGAGGAGCCGTGGAGGCTCCCACTGTGGGTCGTGTGGAGGGGGCGCAGCCCCGGCGGGCCTCTGGTTGGCTCCCGGTCCTCCTGTCTCAGCCCGGCCTCTGCTGCGGGCTCAAGCCCCCTGCTCATCCGGGGGCCTGGGGAGGTCACAGCCCCCACTGGGGGGACAGGCAGGGGCGACACTGAAACACTGAGTCCCAGCCTTATCGGCCTCTGCGGCCTCCGGAGACTATGCCTCCAAACTCAAGTGAGGAAGAGGCTGCATCGCTTCCTGAGGTGATGCGGTGGTGAGTGAGGACTTTGAAGGGACTTGGGGAGCACACGGCTTTACACGGCTTCACATTGGGCACTGTCCTTAGGCTGAGCTTTTGCTGACACTTTGATCAAAGGTGAACTAACTTGTGTTCACATTTGCCCAAGTCCCCGCAGCCCGGCGATTTCTAACTTCCTGGAGGTTAGTAGCGTCATGTTCACTTCTAGTGTGTGTACACTTTACAGACATGAAGAGAAATGGGCACGAAACATCCACTTATCTGAGATTTTATTGGGCGCTTACATCATGCTAGCGACACAAAACCACGCGGGGGCTGGGCTGCCGCAAGGGCGGCACGGGCTGCGGGGAGGAGAGCGCGCTCTCAGGCCGCCGGCTGGTCCCCGGCACGCAGGGCGGGGGTGCCCGGCGGGGCTGGCTGCAGGGGCGCCTCCCGGGAGCTCTGCAGCATCTGGTTCCTCCTCTCCAGCTGTCGAGCCCACTCGTTGCGGAGCCTGGGGGCAGCCGTTTGGGTTCAGTGAGGACCCGGCACACCGGGCTGCCCGAGGCCCGAGGCCCGGTGCCCGCCCCGTCTCCAAGGGCCCCGCCTGCCCGCCAGGAAGGGCCCCGTGGGCTCCTTCCAGAGGGGAAAGCGCAGCCGGGGGCAGGCCCGTCCCTGCAGGACCAGAGGCCGGGACGCAGCGCCCTGGTCGGCCTGCCCCACCCAGCACCCCAGGCGGGCCCTCGGGTGCTCGCTTCCCAGGACAGGGGCCTGTGGTGGGGACCACAGCAAGACACCCAGTGGTGACCTGGGGGAGACAGGCCCGCCGAGAGGTCAGGCCTCCGTAGACTGAACATGCCCTTGGGCCCCATGTGAGCAGGGGACTTGGGTTGCAGGGAGCGGGCTGGGATGGGAGCCTAGCCTGGACCCGCCTCCAGGGCTGCTGGGCAAACTGGTGGGAAGTGCCTGCACAGGGAGTAGGGCGCCTTCCCCGAGCCAGCGGCAAGGCCGGGACAGCCCTGACGGCCTGGGGAGGAGGGCGGAGCTGCTGCCGCCCAGGGGCGGGGCTGGGGGCGGGCTGAGGCCAGGTCACCAACATGTCTCCCCTGACAGTTGTCAGCCCCGCCCAGGGCCTCAGTGACCGGCGAGGCAGTGCTGACCCGCAGCCTGCTCCTGGGACCTTCCGTCATGGGCTGAGACCCAGAATGTCCTAGGCCTGATGGCACATGAAGGACAGGGAGGAGGCCACGGAGACCCAGCAGGGATCCTGGGCCAGGAGCCCTTCAGATGAGGGTTCTGTGCCAGGACCTCTGCCCCAGGAGGCCAGGTGAGGACAGTGACCAGCTCTGGGGGCCACACGGAGTGGACAGGAGGCGCCGCAGCCACACACCTGTGCTGAGTGGCCAGAAGCACTGGATGGGGGGGCGGTGCAGCATGGCAAGCAGACCTCTGGCCACTGGCTGGGTCAGTACCAAGGCTGAGCCTTCCACAGTAGCCAAGAATCCGCCTTTCCAGCCTAGCTCGCAGGGCAGCAGCTGCTGGTGCTATTTGGGGACTAAGGTTGGGGCCACTTTGGAAGGTTCTGGCCATCTGAGACTTTGTCTTGGTGCAAATTATGTGCTAACATTCCCTCTTAACTGTCCACTGCTCAGGGTCACCTAGGACACACCCCTCAGCACCCACAGGCCCCTGAGTCCACTCAGAAAAGAAAGTGGAGTTGGCTTTGAGTAGGTAAGTCAAGCACATGTGTGACAAGGAGCAGGCTGGACTTGCTGATTGACTGCATACAGTGGGAGCAAATGTCGGAAACAGATGAAGTCAGATGAACTCTGCAGGGCAACTTCCTACAGGGCTCTCAGGAGGTTGGGAGTGAAGGGATGGGTGATGGAGGGAAGGGGTGACGGAGGGAAGGGTGATGGACGGATGGGTGATGGAGGGATAAGGTGATGGAAGGATGGGTGATGGACGGATAGGTGATGGACGGATGGGGTGATGGAGGGAAGGGGTGATGGAGGGATGGGGTGATGGAGGGATAAGGTGATGGAGGGATAAGGTGATATAGGGAAGGATAAGGTGATGGAGGGAAGGGGTGACAGAGGGATGGGTGATGGAGGGATGGGCGAGGGAGGGATGGGTGATAGAGGGGTAAGGTGATGGAAGGATAAGGTGATGGAGGGATGGGGTGAAGGAGGGATGGGGTGATGGAGGAATGGGCGAGGGAGGGCGAGGGAGTGATGTGGTTCTGAAGCTGAGTTGGCGTGGCTGATGCTCAGTGGTTCGTGCCCGCTCCTCAGGCGACACTGGTCTGGGGTGGGAGCGGGTGGTGGTGGGGCCTGTGGGCTCCCGCATCCTGAAGGCTGGCAGCCCCGGTACACGTTGTCTCTGTGCCCTCAGGTTGCTGGCACCGAGCTCACCTGTCCAGGGCGCTCCTGCGGACCCTCATGTCCTCCTTTTGCAGCTGTTCCGAGTGAAGCTCGATTTTTTTCTCCCAAAACATCTTTAGCACATCGGCATCGTAGGTTACCCTTCCGTGGTACTTCATGGTGTAGCTTCTGCTCATGTTCTGGATAAAGGAGAATGTGCAGGCCTGCCATGCTGTGCTGGTCTGAGAGCTCATGAAACCAGCCCCTTACCGATAAGAAGGCGGCTCTGCCCCAGATGTTTTCCTGGCCCCCTTGCACCCTCCTGGGGTTCGGCCTGTCAGCGGCTCACAGAGCGTTCAGACCAGCGGCCTTGCCGCCTTCTGGACCGGTTGGTTTCCTGGATTAGGGGAAGTAGCAGCTGATGGTAAATCCCATTTGGGGCCTTTGGGCATTTGGAAACTTAAGTGACAGCGACTCTTCTCTGCTTCTCATGTGGGTGATCTGAGGCAGAGATGGCCGGGGGTGTGTGGTGCCCACACAGCGGCTGCCCTGGCTGAGCCCTGAGTGGTTGCTCTGGGCTGAGCTGTGCATCTGACCCCAGGATGGCAGAGCGCGATGGAAGTGACTAAGGCTAAGTGAGGTCACCAGGGGCCCTGACCCGCAGGACCAGAGTCCTTACAGGGAGGAGGTCGGGACACAGACTGCAGAGGGACGCCCTTCGAGGACTCGGGACCCGCCAGTGGGTGAGGCCTCAAGGGCAGCCGCCCTGCCCACACCTGGGTCTCGAGTTTCGCCTCCAGGACGGCACACATCACCTTCTGTTGAGAGTCCGTGGTGCCTCCCAGCTCTCCACTGTGCTCACCGTGTCTCCAGTGTCCTGATGTCCGCCCTGCACACCCACCCCTACACGCCTTGTTCTGACGCCCCGGTGCTGAGTCTGGGCCTCCTGGTGCACTTTTGCAATACACACTGAGCTATCCAGGACCCTCACCCTCTCCTCAGGGGAACCCACGCTCTGAGCCATGATCCACCTGCCCTCCTCACCCAGGACGGGGTGCCAGACAGCCAGGGATGGCCCTGTACCCTGGGACCCCTGGAATCCCACAGGCCTGCCCACCCTCCACCTGCCTCCCCCGGGCCTTCCCACAGAAACCACGCTCCCCCTGCCCTGCCACCCTCCTCTGGGGACTGTGAGGGACAGACTGTCCAAGGCAGTCACAGCCTCATCTGCTGGCCTTGCTGCATCACGTGTTTCCTATCAAGGCCCCTCATTTCAGGATGCAAGGTGGACACTGGTCCAAAGAAGCCTCACGGGAGATTCCAGACCCCCCATGGACCCCTGAGACCAGGTAAGGTCATTCCAAAGGCATCCCTGGCATAATTAGGAACTGAGATCAAGGTAAGATTCCGGGGACAGAAAGCGAGGTTTTTCATCTGGAACTGGCTGTTGTTTAAACCTCCGACCGTGGGAACTGCAGGACCAACCAGGCTTCCTCCCAGCAGAGGAGGAACAGGTCGGGGGCAGCAGTGGATGAAGCCCACCCACCCAATGATGGCTCTCTGCTACTCCATCCACATGGCTTCTAACCATGGCATGAAGAAGGGGCCCAGTGTGGCCTGCCTCTACAGCTCAACTCTTAGGGCACGTTTGGACTTTCAAACCCCCAAGCTGGTTAGACTTGACTTTGAGAATTCAGTCTCAAGCACAGGTGTTTTCCTGAGCTGGCGTTTGTGGTGTGGGTCGTATGGTTCCCGTGGTTGGCGTGGCTGGGAGAATCCGCCCCCCAGTAGGACCCTGACCCCGCTGAACCTGCTGCTGTTTGTCACGGGGTTTCTCGAGGGGCCAGAAGGAAACCCTCACCCCAGGCTCAGACCCACATGCCAGATGCTCTTGTCTGAAAGGGTGGAGAGGCGACTTTGCTTAGAGAAAGTCTGCGTCTGTGTTTGGTGAAAAGATGGTGAGATACACCATCTGGGACCTTTATTAGAAGCTGTGGGCACAGGATGTGCATCTGGTCGTATGGGCCGGCAGATCATGCCTCTGTGTCTGGGCGAGGGGTCAGCTCAGCAGAGCTGTGTAAGTGCTCAGCTCCTCGAGGCCAAGGGCCGGGCCACGTGTGGGACTGAGGCCACAGGCATGGAGACTAGCAGAGCCCCTGTGCAGAAGAGCCTCCCTGAGCCCCCAGCGGCCTCAGAGTACAGGGTCAGGTTCCAGCACTGTGCCTGGGCAGCCTGAGGTGCAAAAGGAGCTCCTGTGTGTGTTGCACGCTGCATGTGTGTGTGTGGGTGTGAGCGCCGGGGAGCCACCTCTGGTGCTTGGACCCTGGCTGACCCTTGGGACACAGGGCTGGCTGTGGGCACAGCTATGAGCAGCTGCAGCTGGAGCTGGGAATCTGAAGGCCCCGAGCCCCGGAGGAAGACCAGCCCAGGCCCACGGGGTGCACAATGGGAGCCAGGGGAGGCTGGCTCAAGGCCAGCAGATCTTCCTGTGGAAGCAGGTAGGGGCTGAGTTCCCTGTGATTTGGGGACCAAGGCACAGGGCAGGGGCAGGGGGTGCTGGCGCGGGAACCAGAAGAGAGGGAAATGACCCGCTGCCTGCTTTGGGGTCCAAGAGCACTCGGGAGACCAGCCCTCCGTGCTCAGGCACAGGGGGCTTATGAAAACTAAAGGAGAAGCTGCAGGCTGGCAGAAGACCCATTAGAAGCAGCTTTACGTCTCTGGAGCTGCTGGCTTGCTGGATCGGGGTTTGCCAGGTCGTGTGACTAACCCCAGTGCCCCAAGCCCAAGCCTGCACCTGCTGGGGTGTGATGGAGGAGCAGGGAGACATTTGCAGGCGAGAAGGGCAGGGGGTGGAGCCAGCAGGGTCGAGGGCCGGGAGGGCGGCTCTCCTGACCTGCTGGCGACAGGGTGGGGGACAGGCTAGATTTGAGAGCAAGAGCAGCCCAGCCCGGGCCAGGCTCCACTGTGACGATGAAGCTGCAGGGTGCCCTGGGCCCCAGGGGAGACCCCTCCTCACTCACGGGCTCTGTGCGGCCTCACTCACCCCCCTTCCGAGCCCCCAGGGGAGACCCCTCCTCACTCACGGGCTCTGTGCGGCCTCACCCCCCCTTCCGAGCCCCCAGGGGAGAGCCCTGCCCTGACGTCACGTGTGCACTGTGAGGACCCCACCCCTCCTGACCGCCTGGCAGCGCCCTGGGGCCCCCGTGTCCCTGCAGGAGGCTGGAGGCTGCGCACATGTGAGCTCCGTGGGAGGCGGCAGTAACAGCTCCGAAGCCAGCAGTGCTGGGGGCCCAGGTGGTGGAGAAGGAGGACCCTGAGCTCACCTCCTCCCACAGACACTCAGAGCGACATCAACGAGAACGGCCAGGAAACTAGCAGAAAGGGGGCCCCAGGACTAAAGACGTAACAGGGACCCACAGCCAGACAGGCAGCAGCGGTGGGGACACAGGGTATGGAGACCCCCACCCTGTGGCCGGTGACTCACCAGTGGGATGGATTTCACAGTCGCAGAGGTTCCCCCAAAGAGCAGGTTGGTGTGAGCCCCACGTCGAGCTGCTCAGCTTGGGGCTCCTGCAGCAGGAAGACAAGCCCCCAGAACGTCTGGCTTCCTTTCAAGAGAGCTGGAGGGCTGCGGGAACAGACTCTGCTTGTCCAGGCTGGGGAGACCTGGGGTGGGGTGGCAGTCTGCAGGAGCCGGGGTCAGACCCCCTGCTGATCCTGGGGCGCCTCCGGGGAGGTGGGGCCCCGTGGACAGCCCTGGGGCAGAGGTGCTGGCAGCAGCCCCCGTGGGAGGCTTGTGCTGCCAAGTGGGCACCGGCGCTGGCCGGCACCGCTCTGGAGCCCTGCTCCTGGCCTCCGATGCCAGCGGCTCAGCCAGCACGACCTGTCGGCACTCATCCTCTCCCGCCCACCACTGGCTGGGCACCATGCGCCCAGGGACCCAGCCCTGCCCACAGCAAGTCCAGGGTCCAGCCCCAGCCATCAGGGCCCAGCGCCAGCCCTGGGGGCTCCCCCGGCCCCATGCGCAGCTGCTCTTGGTCCATCCTGGGTGCCCCCAGGTCAGCACGTGGGGGGCTGGCCTTGGCCGCCAGTGGGCCGGCCGCTGTCACACTCTCCGCTGGGGCCACATGGCTCAGTGCTCAGGAGGCCTGCCCTGCCCTTCAGAGGGTCTGCCGCAGTCCCCCACGACAGAAGGGTCCGTGCGGCCCACAGAGGGGCCCTCCTGCAGCATGGAGCTCTGGGGACCAGAGAGGGCCATGCCGAGGGCCCCCAAGGACATCTCTCACCTAAGGCCTCTCATCCAAGACTGGGAAGAGTAACCAAATAGCCCAGCACATAGAGATGAACACAGAGAGTTGGGCAAAAGCAGGACGCAGAGGCCCTCAGGGAAAGAACTAAAAGTAAGGATCAACCGTCTACCTACTAAGGAGTTCATGGCTACGCTCAAAAAGATGCTCATGGACGCAGAAGAAGGATAAACACAGGGAGAATTTCAGCAGAGAGATAATGTAAAGAGGAACCAAACAGAGCTGAAGAAAATAGTTGCTGAAGAAAACAGTTGCTGAAGAAAAACACCAACACCAGAAGGAATCAACAGTAGATTAGATTGTGCAGAGGGCGGGGTCTGTGATCTGGAAGACGGAGCGGTGAAATCATCGGAGCTGAACAGAGAAAGGAAAAAAAGAGTGAAAAATGAGGTCAGTTTAAGAGACTTCTGTAACAACATCACATACAAAGGTCCCAGAATGAGAAAAGATGGGAAAAGGAGCAGATGACTTCTTTGAAGAAATAGTTGCTGAAAACTTCCCTGACTTGGGAAAGGAAAAGGACAGCCAGGTCCAGGAAGCACAGAGAGCCCTGAACAAGGCCCATTCAAAGAGGCACCAACACGCCACAGTTAACGTGGCCAAACTAGAGAGAAAGATGGAGTCTTAAAAGCTGCAGGAGGAAACCAGCTAGTTACCTACAAGGAAATGCCCATAAGACCATTAGCTGACCTTTCAGCAGAAACTTTGCCAGAAAGAAGTGGTGCTATATATACTAAGTGATGAAAGGGAACCTACAACCAAGACTACTCTAACTGGCAAGGCCATTGCTCAGATTTGAAGGGGAGAGAAAAAGCTTTACAGACGAACAAAAGCCAAAAGATTTCAGCACCGCTAAACTGGCCTTACAAGAAATCTTAAAGGGACTTCTCCATAAAAACTATGAAAGAAAAAAAAATCTCACTGGTAAAGGCAAACATCGAGCAAAAGTAATAGAGCAACTACTTGCAAGTCTAGAAGGAGGTTTAAAGACTAAAGCATTAAAATCATCTATATCCACAATAAGTGGTCGAGGTGTAAACTGTGACATCAGGAAACTGAACGTGTGCGGGGTAATAACGTAGGGTTGTTAGAATGCATTTGAACTTGAGGTCATCAAACTAAGTAATCACGTATTTCTATAAGTTGTTATATATGAACCTCATAATAACCACAAATCAAAAGCCTGTAACAGACACACAAAGAAGAGAAAGGAATTCAAACATGACATTAAACAGTCATGAGGTCACAAGGGAAGGAAGCAAAAGAAGAAGAAGCAAAAAGAACTGTGAAAGCTATTGGGAAACAACTAACAAAATGGCAATAAGCACATACCTAGCAATAATCACTTCAAATGTCAATGAACTAAATGGTCCAGACATAGCGTGGCTGAATGGATGGAAAAACAAGACCCATGTATGCTGCCTGCCAGATGCTCACTTGCACTATAAAGACACACACAGACTAAAGGTGAGGGGATGGGGAAAGGTATTCCGTGCAGACAGAAATGAAAGGAAATCTACTTATATCAGACAAAATAGACCTTAAAACAAAAACTGCAACAAGACATGGAGAAGGCAATGGCACCCCACTCCAGTGCTCTTACCTGCAGAATGCCATGGACGGAGGAGCCTGGTGGGCTGCAGTCCACGGGGTCGCTAGGAGTCGGACACGACTGAAGCGACTTAGCAGCAGCAGCAACAACAACAAGACGTAAAAAAGTATATTACACGATGAAGGGGCCAATCCACTAAGAAGTTATAAAATTGTAAATGTTTGCACCCAACGTGCTGCTGCTGCTGCTAAAGTCGCTTCAGTCGTGTCTGACTCTGTGTGACCCCGGAGACGGCAGCCCACCAGGCTCCGCCATCCCTGGGATTCTCCAGGAAAGAATATTGCAGTGGGTTGCCATTTCCTTTTCCAATGCATGGAAGTGAAAAGTGAAAAGTGAAAAGTGAAAGTGAAGTCACTAAGTCGGTGTCCGACTCCTAGCGACCCCATGGACTGCAGCCCACCAGGCTCCTCCGTCCATGGGATTTTCCAGGCAAGAGTACTGGAGTGGGCTGCCACTGCCTTCTCCATGCACCCAACATACAAGCACCTAAATACATAAAGTAAATATTAACCATGAAGGGAGAAATTGATTGACAGTAACACAGTGATAGTGAAGACTTGAACACCTAACATGTCAAAGGGACGGATCATCTAGGCAGAAAATCAGTGAGGAAACACTGGCCTTAAACTACCCGTTAAAGCAGATAGACTTAGCAGATGCATGCACGCACGTGGTTGTCCAGTCGCTCAGTCCTGTCTGACTCTCTGTGACCTCATGGACTGCAGCACACCAGGCTTCCCTGTCCCTTACTATCACTCGGAGCTTGCTCAAACCCATGTCCAGTTGAGTCAGTGATGCCATCCAACCGTCCCATCCCCTGTCGTCCCCTTCTCCTCCTGCCCTCAATCTTTCCCAGCATCAGGGTCTTTTCAAATGAGTCAGCTCTTCATACCAGGTGGTCAAAGTATTGGAGTTTCAGCTTCAGCATCAGTCCTTCCAATGAACACCCAGGACTGATCTCCTTTAGGATGGGCTGGTTGGATCTCCTTGCAGTCCAAGAGACTCTCAAGAGTCTTCTCCAACACCACAGTTCAAAAGCATCGATCCTTTGGTGCTCAGCCTTCTTTACGGTTCAACTCTCACATCCATACAGGACTACTGGAAAAACCATAACTTACACATATATTTACAGATGCATACATACATATTTTAATTCAAAAGCAGCAGAATACACATTGTTTTCAAGTGCATAGGGAGCATTCTCCAAAAGAAGTATCAATAATTTTAAGAAGATTGAAATCATATCAAACATCTTTTCTGAATACATTATGAGACTAGAAATCAATTAAAAAAATACTGCAAAATCAACAAACATATAAAGTCTGAACAATATGGTCCAAAACCACCAATGTATCACAGAAGACATAGAAAGGAAGTAAAAGCAATGTCTGGAGATAAATAAAAACAGAAGCACAGCAATCCACAATCACTGTGGTCACAGTGACACAAGTCTGCCTCAGGAAACGAGAACAGCCTCAAACAGCCAACCTAGCCTCATGCTTGCAGGACTAGAGAAGGAAGAGCAAAGAGAACCCAGGATTATTAGAAGGAAAGAAATCGGAACAGACAGAGAGAGTGGGAATCAGTGAGAAGAGACCGCCCAGAGGACAGAAAAAGAATCAGTGAAGCTATGAGCTAGTTTTTGAAATGATAAACAAAACTGATAAACCTTTATCCAGATTCATCCAGAAAAAGAGAGAGGACTCCAATAAATAAAATCAAAAATGAGAAAGGAGAAGTTACAACTGACACCGTAGAGATACAAGTGATCAGAGATTACTACGATGCACCAATAAAATGGACAGCTCAGAAGGAATGGGCGAATTCACAGTGTCAGCGACATACAGTCTCCCAGGACTGACTCAGGAAGAAGTAGATCAGGCTGATTACCGGTAATGAAATGGAGTCAGTAGTGACAACAGACCAACCAGCCAGAAAAACTGCTGACAAGTGAAAGTCCAGGGCCAGATGGCTTTACAGATAAATTCTACAAAACATTAAAGAAGAGTTGACACCTATATGTCTTAAACTAGTCCAAAAGATTAAAGAGGCAGGAATGCTTCTTAATTCGTAATAGGACGAGGTCAGCCTCACCCTGATACTAAAAAGACCCTGCAAAAAAGAAATGGGCCAATATCCCCTCTGTGAATGGTGAGGACCCAGAGGAGAGCAGAGCCCACGGCCAGCCTGCCTGCCACCGCCCTGGGGCCTCAGTCTCTCCTGAGCACAGCCCCGCTGCACGCACAAGCG
>NW_024070212.1:118398676-118425367 GCF_014754425.2 Oryx dammah
GGCCCTGGGCCTCTGTCCCCGGCACGCACGAGCGAGGCCCTGGGCCTCTGCGGCAGTGACTCCTGTATGTTCACGTCCAGGGGAAGCCGAGCCCCGGCCTGCCTGGATGCAGGGCCACTTCTTCAGCCTGGCCTTTTCCTCTCGCTGGCCTACTGACTCGAGTTCAGAGGGAGTGGGCTTGATGGAGGAGCCGCTCCCCGTGGAGGCTGGCCTGGGCTGCACGAGGCTGCAGGAGGAGGCCGCCTCCCACTGTGCAGGCCTTTGCTCTCTGGACGCAGGCACACGAGGTGTGCAGCTGCTTGAGCCCTGCGCTGCCCTGGGAACGCTGCTCTCCTGGGGCTCAGGGAGCAAACAAGGCGGCCGTCTCCCGTCCCGGGACAGCCCTCCACCCTTGAAGTTTACCGTGTGAGCTTTTGCCCAGCCCCTCTCTAAGATGCATCGCCCTGTTGGGGGGCTCCGGAAGGCTCCGGACCCAGGCCCAGGCAGCCAAGGACAGGGACCAGGAGCATCTTCCGAGTGCTCGTTGTGACGTCACGAGGCTATTGCTGCCGCTGTGGCCTCCAGCTCGGGAGACAGGGGCGAGGCCAGCCTGGGAGGGCCGTAGGGGCAGGATCCGAGGGGGCAGGAGGGTGGTCACTTGGTGGGGGGGTCCTGTAGACCAAAGAGGCTTAGAGATGAGCAGTCTGTCCCCAAGGGCCGAGTCCTCTAGAGTCAGGGCAGCCGGTGAGTAAATGGCAAAAACGGGCTGACTGCATGGGAGGGCCTGGGGGTGCTGACTGCTTGGGGGGCATCTACTCCATGGAGGGCCTCTCCTCCGGGACGACCGGGGTGGGTGCTGGGCTCATTCAGACCCGGGGCGGAACCTGGCATTTCAAGGGGAGCTCGGCTGCTCCTCCCTCTGGGGCTTCCCAGAGACACCGGGTCTCAGAGCTCTCACCCCAGGGGAGCCCAGGGCAGCCCTCCAGGTCCTCACAGAGCAGGGACACAAGCAGACAGACAGACAGACAGACAGACAGACAGAAGAGGCCACCATAAAGCAGCGGGTGGCGGACACAGACCCACCGCAGCCGGCCCTGGGGCGGGAAGCAGGGACAGGGAGGCCGGGGACGGCCTCCGGAATTCTGAGTGGGAAGGGCTGAAGATGAAGGTAAATAGACCCCCAGAAGACGTGCGTGTGGCCCGGCTCCCACGCGTGCCCACGGCGGGCTCACCCCCATCACCCGGGGCTTACTCTGTGGTCCTCCCCGGCTGCTCAGGCTGCTCCTGCGGGCGGACGTCCTCCTGTGTCCCCAGCGCCCGGGCTGAGTCTGCCCCTCCCTTTTATACCGGCTCGGTGACCCGGGGCCTGGCGTTCGCTCATCGCTGCGAAAGACGAGCTGCCTTCTGTCCAGTGAGACGCCTTCCGTCTGGAGACGTGATGGGCCCCGAGGGCAGCGGGGAGTGTGCCTGCGCTGGCTCCTGCTGGGATCCCATTAGCACCACTTTCTCCTCCAGTGGCCTGCTCCTGGGACCCCTGGAGGCTGAGGTTTAAAAGAAACAGCTGTCATCAAACCTCCTTTATCCTAAGATGTGTGAGCGAAGGTCTGCAAACAGTACAGGATCAGCTCTTAGTGAAGCAGCCAGGCGTAAGTAGCATTTTTCTTTTTTTTTAAAACACTTTATTTTATATTGGAATATAGTTGATTTATAGTTACGATAGTTATTGGTAGTTTCTGCTGTATAGCAAAGTGATTCAGTTATACACATACATATATCCATTCTTTCTCAGATTTTTTTCCCCATGTAGGTTATATCAGAATATTGAGTAGAGTTCCCTGTGCTCTACGGTAGGTTGTAACTAACAGAGGGTATCTGCTAATCCACAATTTCTAATTTATCCTCCCTCCTCCCAGCTCGCCCCTTTGATAAACATAAGTTTGTTTTCTATGTCTGTGAATCTGTTGCTGTTTTGTAAATAAATTCATTTGTATCATTTTAAAAGATTCCACATATAAGTGATACCATATTTGTCTTTCTCTATTTGACTTCCTTCATTTAAGATGATAATCTCTAGGTCCATTGATGTTGCTGCAAATGGCATTATTTCATTCTCTTTGGATCCACCTTCTAGAGTAATGAAAATAAAAACAAAAACAAATAAATGAGACCAATTATACTTAAAAGCTTCTGTACAGCAAAGGAAACCATAAACAGAATGAAAACAGCAGGATGGAAGGAAATATTTGCAAATGATGCGACTGAAAAGGGCTTAGTCTCCAAGGCACACAAGCAGCTCAGGCAAGCGCAACATCAAAAAACCGAACAACCCACAAAAAATGGGCAGAGAACCTGAATGGACACTTCTCCAAAGCCGGGGTCTGGGGGGCGCAGAGGAGGAGGGGGGCCCCCAGACCTGTGCATGGTTTCTGCTTTGAAATGACCCTATTTGAAGGTAGAAAATGGCTGAGATCAGCCATGTCATGTGGTTTGAATTAATGTAAACAAAGTGAGCTTTTCCAGGTGTTGGTGGAAGTGTCGTGGACATGCAGAACAGCGTCTGCATCCTGGACAACCAGGCATCTCCTCCTACTTCTCATTTTCCACCCGAAACTGGCCCGTCCTCTGACAGGTGCTGTGTCTGCCTGCTCTGAAGGGCACAGGTTGCTCTTCAGAGATCTCCTCCGCCACGTTTCCGGAGCCTGCTGTTTGACAGTCAGTATTAACCATGGAAGGAGCCTCCGTGGAAGGGGAGGCTTCCTCTGTTAAGCAAGGTTGCAAAGAGAGATGTGATCCTAATTGCCTGTTTTCCTGACAGATTCCCCATGGTGTCTTTGAAAATCTGAGGCCGGAACCACCTAATTCAGGGCGGGAGAGAGCCTGGACTCAGCACTTGCTGGCGAGGGCGAGACCTGAGCACTTTGGGGCAGCTTCCCCCTGTGTCCCTGAGGATCACTGTGACGCCATGTGCTTGTGGCTGAGTCGCAGCAGCGTCACCCGTGGACATCACCCGTGGACGTCACCCGTGGACGTCACCCGTGGACGTCACCCGTGGACGTCATGGTTGCCATCCACTGGGGTACAGTGCAGACTCTTGCACAAAGGAAGCCAGAGTGTTCTGCGTGGTCCTTTGGCATCCAGACCCTTGGCCTGTGTCTGTCAATGCCGCAGAGGCAGAACCCACAGCAGGAATGTGGCAGGAAACCCATCCTGGGGATGGACAGGGTTCCAAGTCCCCTTCTGTCTATCTGTCCCCAAAACCTGGAGTAGAAAAATCCCATCCCTTCTTAAAAAAGTGGAATTCAAAAAACAAAGCCCTACCTGCTGCTTAAATTCTCTGGGTGATTGCTTTTTTTCTTCTTGTAATTCCAAGCTAGACCCCAAATATTTCTTTGAAAGATGAGATAATTTCAACCTGCAAATGCTGATAAGACCTGTCTGCTCCTGGCCAGGATGACAAGGAATTCGTGGTGGAGCAGGGACTTGGCCATATCGTAAAACACGTCTGTGCTAAGGCCACATCCTCACCTGAGTTTTTAACAAGACTCAGTACCGCTCGCTAAGGCTCTGCTTCCTCCTGGGTCCTGGCAGCCACGGCCCACCCCTGAGCCAGCAGCTGACCCTAACCCTCCATGCACATTGCCTTGGCGATGGTGGCGGGGGGCAGGGGTGTCGAGAGGGACAGGATGCTCACTGTCTTAGTTGTGAAGTTTCCTGGTGCACGTGTGTCAAAAGCTAACAAGCTGCACACTTTAAACGTGGGCTACTTATGTCAACAGTATCCCAATAAACCTGTTAGAAAACAACAGAAAACCTCCATGGGAGCGGATCCAAGAGGTGAGTAGATGAATGGAAACCTGAGCCCAGTATCGATGGACAAGGTGAGGGCTTCTGAGTTCACAGGAAAAAGAGAGAGGGACAGAGAAACAGAAAGAGAGAGAGGCAGACAGACAGACAGACAGATGGCTCACGCACAGGGACTTTCACACACTCTAATGACCAAACCCAGCTCCCCTGGAAAATGAACGAGATTACTGTCTTTATTCTTATTATTTCACTTTCAAAGTCTACTGGTTTTGTAATTTTCCATTCCACTTCATTAAAAGGCGTTATGTGATAAAAGGCTGGGAAACCCCAACTCCCCAGGCTGAATCAAACTTGAGGCAGGACTGTGTTCAGACGGGAGTCCTTTCTCTAAGCTGGCCACAACCCACACTTACAAGAGGGTGGGCAGGTGCGGGGCACTCTGGGTTTGTGGGTCCACTGCAGGTGCCGAGGGCCTGGGTCTGGCTTCTCCAGAGATGTCTGGACTACAACCACCCTCTCCCGAGCCACCCTCCCTGAGTAGCCGCTGTCCACACTGGAGCAAGGACCCCGATGGTCTGACCCTAGGGCAGGGACCTCAGCATCCCAGCCTGGTCTACAAGCCAAAGACAAAGGGAAGGCCTGGGTCACAGGCTGAGGGGAGAGGGGCTGGGGGCAGAGCTTACCTGCTGAGTGCCCCCAGGGAGCCGGGTCTCCACTCACCTGGGTTGCTATTTGAGGGCGAGCAGAGCCCAGACCACAGGGTACCACTGCTCCAGGTCCTAGGAGAAGGCCTGCCCCTGCCTCAGCTTGCTGGATGCTGGTGATGTCCAGCAAATGTCCTGACAGTTGGGGGTCACTGGGGTGACTTACGGTGGCAAACTGGGGAGGCAGGTGCTTTCCTGCCAGCTCGCAGGGCTCATCAGTGAACAGGAAGGAAGCCAGGAACCACTTCACTGTGGATCTGCATTTCATGTGTTAAAGCAGGTGAGCCAGCTGCTGAAGCTGCATGGGCTCCCCAGGAGCCGGCTACCTGGGTGTAGGGTGGGGCGGGGCCTGGGGGTGCACGCCTGGGGGCGGGCCTGGGGGTCCACGCCTGGCCGTGTTCATCACCAGCCACCCGGAGCTGCACTGGTTTTGTTTCTCAGGTGAAATTTCATTTTTAAAAATGTACTTTATTGAAGTATAGTTGATTTGCAATGTTGTATCAATTTCTGCTGTACAGCAGTGACTCAGCGGTCTACATGGACATTCTTTTTCCTATTCTTTTCCATTATGGTTTAATCACAGCATGTTGAGCATCATTCCCTACGCTACACGGTAGGGCCTTGCTGCCAGTCCATCCGTCATGTGTATGATCGCATCTACTAACTCCAATCTCTCACTGCATCCCTCCCCACCATCACCCACGGGCAACCGCTAGTCTGCTCTTCGTGTCCGACATTCCGTTTCTGTTTCACAGACCAGTTCATTTGTGTCATATTTTAGATTCCACACAGTTCAGTTCAGTGCAGTCCAGTTGCTCAGTCGTGTCCGACTCTGCAACACCATGGACTGCAGCACACCATGCCTCCCTGTCCATCACCAACTCCCAGAGCCTGCTCAGACTCATGTCCATGGAGTTGATGATGGCATCCAAACATCTCATCCTCTGTCATCTCCTTCTCTTCCTGTCCTCAAACTTTCCCAGCATCAGGGTCTTTTCCAATGAGTCAATCCTTTGCATCAGTTAGCCAAAATATTGGAGTTTCAGCTTCAGCATCACCCCTTCCAATGAATATTCAGGACTGATTTCCTTTAGGATGGACTGGTTGGATCTTCTTGCAGTTCAAGGGACTCTCAAGAGTCTTCTCTAACACCATAGTTCAAAAGCATCAGTTCTTAAATGCTCAGCCTTCTTTATGGTCCAACTCTCACATCCATCCATGACTACTGGAAAAACCATAGATTTGATTATATGGACCTTTGTTGGAAAGTAATGTCTCTACTTTTCAATACGCTGTCTAGGTTTGTCGTACTTTTCTTCCAAGGAGCA
The DNA here is from genome assembly GCF_014754425.2 of Oryx dammah. Lineage (NCBI taxonomy): Eukaryota > Metazoa > Chordata > Mammalia > Artiodactyla > Bovidae > Oryx > Oryx dammah. Next base: position 118,404,492 of record NW_024070212.1, read on the forward strand.
AGCGTCTTTTAATTTCATGGCTGCAGTCACCATCTGCAGTGATTTCAGAGCCCAAGAAAATAAAGTCTGTCAATGTTTCCATTGCTTCACCATCTATTTGCCACGAAGTGATGGGACCGGATGCCATGATCTTAGTTTTCTGAATGTTGAGTTTTAAGCCAGTTTTTTCACTCTCCTCTTTCACTTTCATCAAGAGGCTTTTAAGTTCCTCTTCACTTTCTGCCACAAGAGTGGTATCATCTTCATATCTGAGGTTATATATATTTCTCCCGGCAGTCTTGATTCCAGCCTGGGCTTCATGCAGCCTGGCATTTCGCATGATGTACTCTGCATATAATTTAAATAAGCAGGGTGGCAATACACAGCCTTGACGTCCATGTCCTGGCTGCTGTAAATAGTCCTACAGTGAACACTGGGGCACGTGTGTCTTTTTGAATTACGGTTTGTCCGGGTATATGCCCAGGAGTGGCATTGCTGGGCCATATGGCAGCTCTACTTTTAGTTTTCTGAGGAACCTATATACTGTTTCCATAGTGACCACACCAGTTTAGAAGCTGCGTTAGCTAAGTGACAAAATGCTACCCTCTCTCCCTGATTTGCATTCAGTGGTCCTGAAAACAGACACAGACACAGGTGTACAGTTGAAGGTGGTCCCTCGTCACAGGCTTTCAGGACTAGAAGGGCTTGTAGGACCAGAGGGCGCTCACTCACCGAGGTTTTCACGAGCCTCCTTACAATGTGGGAGGGCCTGAGAGTCTGCATTTCTGAGGCTCTGGGGGTGCTGCTGCTGGGGTCACAGTTTGAGGATGGAGACTGTAACTGACCCACCCCCAGTCTGAGGATGGAGACTGTAACTGACCCCCCCCACCCCGGTACAGGCTTTCACAAAGGCGGAGCACTCATGGGCAAGGGGCTCTTGTGAGGAACTGTGGGCTCCTGGGCTCACTGGGCAGAGGTGGGCAGGCGGGGCAGCCCATCCTGTGGGGCTGGAGTCAGTCCAGGCCCCTTCCTTCTGTGGTAGAACCACCTGCCTGGGCGGTAGGGGTTGGCCACCACCCAGGCCCCTGCCCCAGATGGCCTCTGTGATAAGGGAGCTCTCCCACTTTTCAAGCTCAGGGTCCTGCCGGCAAAATTGTCATCACGCCTGAACCTGAAACCATGGTCCAGGTGTCTGTGGCCTCCACATTCCTGTGTTGGAATCCTTACCCTAAGGGCAACAGTGGCAGGAGGTGGGGCCTCCAGGAGGAGGTGGGGTCTTCGGAGGAGCCTCGTATTGGGATCAGTGCCCCATAGCAGAGACCCCTCCCAGGGACTCCCTCCCGCCCCTCTGTGAGGAACCCATGGAAGTTGATGGTCCTCAGCCAGGAGGGGGGCTGGCACCTCGATCTTGGACTCGGTCTGTGGTGCTTTCGTTACTGCAGCTCCCAAGGACCAGGACCCTGAGTGGCACATGGGCAGCCTCTGCAAATGGAGAGATCAAGAGGCTCATTACTGTGTTGCTACACTGAGTACTGGGCTCCAAAATCACTGCAGATGGTGACTGCAGCCATGAAACTAAAAGACGCTTACTCCTTGGGAGAAAAGTTATGACCAACCTAGACAGCATATTAAAAAGCAGAGAAATTACTTTGCCAACAAAGGTCTGTCTAGTTAAGGCTATGGCTTTCCCAGTAGTCATTCATGGATGTGAGGTTTAGACTATATAGAAAGCTGAGCACCGAAGAATGGATGCTTTTAACTGTGATCTTGGAGAAGAGTCTTGAGAGTCCCTTGGACTGCAAGGAGATCCAACCAGTCCATCCTAAAGGAAATCAGTCCTAAATATTCATTGGAAGGACCGATGTTGAAGCTGAAGCTCCAATACTTCGGCCACCTGATGTGAAGAACTGACTCATTTGAAAAGACCCTGATGCTGGGAAAGATTGAAGGTGGGAAGAGAAGGGGACGACAGAGGATGAGATGGTTGGATGGCATCACCGACTCAATGGACGTGAGTTTGAGTAAGCTCCAGGAGTTGGTGATGGATAGGGAGCCCTGGCGTGCTGCAGTCCATGGAGTCACAAAGACTCAGACACGACTGAGCGACTGAACTGAACTGAACATTGACTACAGACAAACTAGATGGGAACAGACCCTCCCATCACCTCCTTCCTGCTGAACTACGGAAACCAGTGCTGATCAGACCCTGGAAATCAACCCATTTCAAACTAACAGCCCCAATTTAAAGGCACGGATGATATTCTGCTGAAACTAAATTCTGATGTTGAATTTAATCACCAGTGTGTCTGGATTCTTTGTCTTATTGTGTCTGCCTGGATATTATTATTTCAGATACACAAATCATTTCAATTCTCTCTCATTATCATCAGTGCTATTTACTGTTTTTAATAGCTTGTTCATTTTACCAGTGGATACATCCTACTCATGGGGCAGTCAGCTGAGTGATGCACCCTAGATTCTGGGCTGAAGGGTGAAGACATCTCTCCAAGGAGACTTTGCTCTCCTGTTACTGCTCTGAGACCCATAACGCCGGTTCCTTCCTGACCCACCTGTCTTAGCAGTTCTCAACTGGGTGTGTTTATGGGGAATGCTGCTTACTCCAGGCTAGAGGCCCCTTCTCAGGCCGTCCTGGAGTGAGTAAGGGGGTGGGGGGGTGACAGCCGGGAGGACTGCCCAGGTGTTGGGTGCTGCTGTTTGGCACTGGGTTGGGGATATATCACCAAGGTCAGGAAGCTGAGCAGGAAGTGGGGCACTCATCCAGGTGGACGTCCAGCCCCCATCCACTCAGATGAACTTGTCAATGACAGTAAAGCCCCTGCCTGAGTGCCACTGCGGCTCTGCTCCACGAGTTCCCTAGGGGCACATCAGTCGGCTACTGCTGTGTAACAACCACTCCCCACTTCCCGCAGGCTTGCAGATGGGGCCACCTCCCGACTTCCTTCCCCACTTCATCCACCTGGACCCCTGAGCCCACAGCTCGTGTTGCCCCAAGCAGCTCAGCACCCCCATTTGCTCCTTTTCAGCCTCTTCTCCTTTGAGTTTCCTTTGAGGCTGAGCTGTGTTGGGACCAGACTGATCTGGCCTGTGGGAGTGGTTTTCTGCTGTGATTTCCAGCAGCGCTTTCACCTCTGAGCCCCAGGCCTCTGCCCTGCTGGGGTGGCTGAAGAAAATTTAAAGTTTAATTTTATCAGGTTTGTGACGCGGGGACTGGAACAGGTGGGCTTTCAGAGCTTGTCACGTGCATTTCTAAGGGATCTGGATTTTGTCCAAAAAGAGACTGAAGATTCAACCAGCTGATCGTGGGTGTTATCCTGAGACCTGGCTCTGGGTGTTTAGCTCTGCCCGCCCCCGCCCCCGCCCCCCAGGACTCACACACACAAGACAAGACGCGCATCTCCCTTCCAGAATGTCCCTCCTGATGAGAGTAAAGGAGACGCGTGAGTGTTGACTCGGAGGAGGAGTAGGGGGTGGGGGGCGGCCTCCCACGTCACAGGCTTCACTGGGTGAGCCCCCAGGCGATAGCAGTGCTCTCCCAGGCATGCAGTCAGCTGTGTTCTTCCTGGCCTGGGATGACCCTGTGGATGGCAGTCATCTCTGGGTGTGGACCTCGGAGATGGAGGAGGGGTGAGTCCCTTTTCATCGTAAACTTTTGGTCACAAAATTGCTTAAACAGGCATATGTGTTACTTTCGTGAGATAAAAATTACCTAAGAAGTGGGAATTGTAGACCCAAATCCTGCACTTTGGAATCTGCTATAAATGTCTTGGAAGACGCTGTGAAGTGTGACATAGGCAGGTGACTGTGTTTCCTCCTTCTGCTCTGGTCTCTCTTCTTCATCCTGTCTTGCTGAGGAGGAAAAATCTACCATTTTGCCCCTTTCTGCCCCCACATGACAGAGCACGTCCTCCCATGCTGCTCCAAGCTCTTAGACACGCTATAGCCCACACGGTGTTTGACGAGCTCCTGCTTCAGAATTCACGCGGCTTTGGTGGCTGTTTGGGTGATTTCAGTCTTCTGCCCCTCGTTATGGCCCTGCAAGGATGTGTCCCCAGCTCTCCTCTTGCCTCCTGGCTATTTTAGCTTTTGGTAGAGTCCTTCATATGGACTTGGTCTTGTGGGGATGAGGATATTTTGGGGCCAGATGCCCCAGGAGAGACCCCAGCAGACACCACCAGGGACTGAGAGCTGGGGTCTTGGAGCAGCCATGGCAGGAAGTAAGGCTGAAACCAAGCAGCTGAGAGGAGAGAATCAGGAACTTTGGGGTAAATTGTGAGATGTTGGTTGCTGTTTTCCATCCACCCAATGGTTAAAACAATAGAGTAAATACCCACATAGTCTGCCTCATTTAAAGGGACAGGGGAGATGGGAAGGCTGCTGGATCTTGGTTCTGAACCCATGTGGGTCTGGCTATTGGCCCTTATGCTGAACTCAGGGCTCATAGTTAACAATCAGTGTGTCCTGTTTTGATTGGCCGTCACCCTTTCAATCTGGTAAGCTGGGCCCATGGCCCCATGGCCCCATGCAGGGGCCATCCCTGAATGCGATGTCCCTGCTCCGAGTGCCTGGCCGGCCTCCTGGTCCCACCCTGGCCCAGACCCCTCTGTTTCTCATGAGCACACAGCCTGTTCACCGCTAAGTCCTTCACAGCCTGGCCACCACTGCGAATGGCTGCCACCTGTCAGCTCCTCTCTTTTATCACTGGGCAGCTCGTGCCTGTCCTTGGGTGCCCAGCAAGCTGGCCATGAACGTGCACTTGTCTAAGGTTGGTGCAGCCTTTAGTGGTGGGGAGGGGCTGACAGGTCAGTTACAGGAGCACAGATTCAAATGCAGGGCCAGGCTCAAGGCAGCTGTTTTCTCTGGACCAGAAGGGCTGGCCCTGTTCCTCAGGGGAGACCAGTGTGTCCTTTGCTGTTGGAGCATCTTCTGATCTGAGGGGACTTGGACCCTCTGCTGCCTCGTGGGGGCTGGAGAACAAGCAGGAGGCTGGGTCTGGGGTCTGTTTGCCCTGTGCCCCCCTGAGAGGGAGGTGGGGTCAGCCCCTGCTCAGGGGTGCCACTGGCTGATGAGCCTCAGAGCCTGGTTTTACTTTAAAGGAACATGAAAAAGTCAGAGGCTGACACTGCCCGGCCCCCACTCTCTCGTGTAAGTGGGGTTCACACTCGCCATTGTTTTTTCTGCAGGGGAGACACAGGCGGCCCTGGGAGCTGACCAGCTGGTGTCCAGTCATGGGCAAGCACAGCCATTAGCACCAGCTGACGCCTGGCCCGGCCGTCCTGACCACCTGAATTGGCCAGCACGTCCCACAAGCCCTTCAAGTGCATGAAGACCCCCAGACTGTTTCCTGCATTGGCTGCGTCCTGACTTAGGGAAAGAGTGAAGGACATTTTAGGCCTTGCAGTTCCTTCCAAGATGGAGTAAAAGCAACCAGTTCACTCTCACACTGAAAACAACCACAAATAAGGGGAAAAGTATGAAACTGGTTTTATACACTGGACACCAAGTAATGAAGGGCAGTGGCCTCTGGGAGAGGGGGAACAAATGAAGTGGGACCTACAGTTGGCACAGCTCCTCTCTTTGACCCCAAGAGACTGCAGGCCCTGGAGGAGGGGGTACTAATGCTCACCTGGGGGGCTGAGATGCTCAGACACCTGCAGACGGTTCCTCTGGAGTCTCTAGTGGAATGTTGATTGACATGTGCAGGTGAAGAAAGAAGTGTCAAAAGGATGTGTGCAAACAACTCTGAGACTCACCTGGCCTGAGGCTCACCTGGCCTGAGCTTCACCTGGCCTGAGGCTCACCCACTTCAGACCCTCCTAGCCTGAGACTCACCCACCTGGCACTCACCCGGCCTGAGCGTGTTTCCCACTGTCGCTGGCCAGGATCATACTGGATAAAGAATCAGCAGCTTATGAGAAACTATGAATGAAGACACGAGTGGGTGAAAAGCAAAACACAGGGAAAGATACACTGGGCTGACACTAACCAAACAGAACCTGGACTTGCTCTGTCGACATCAGACTCTACCGTAGAGACCATGGACACTCACTGAATGCTCACCTGTCAACAGCAGAAAACTCATTTCCAAGTACATGCATGACATTTACAAAGACAGATTCTCTCTTGATTCTTAAAACAAGTCAAAATAAGTAGAAAAAAGATCAAATCACACAAAGTATGTTCTATGCCCATGATGGAACTAAATTAGAAATCAATGTCACAAACTTATTCCAAAATTCCAAAAATTCCAAAATTACTTGGAGACCAATAACACGTTTATAACAACACGTGGGTCCAAGGAAAAATCATAAGAAAATTAGAAAGTATTTTGAGCTAAACAAAATTGAAAACCAACACATCAAAGTCTGTGGAATACCACTAATGCAGTGCTTAGGGGGATTTACAGTACTAAACACCAGTTTGGATCGAAGGAAACTCTCGAATCAATGACCTTGGCTTCTACCTTAGAAAGAGAAAAAACAGATTAAATACAAAGTAAGCAGAAAAAAGGAATAACAAAGACCGAAGGGGAAAATCAATGAAGTAGAAAATACAAAACAATAGAGAAAAATTAAAGAAAATTAGGTTCTTTGAGATCAATGCAGTTGATAAATACTTTGTCAACAAAAGTTCATCTAGTCAAGGCTATGGTTTTCCCAGTGGTCATGTAGGGATGTGAGAGTTGGTCCATAAAGAAAGCTGAGAGCCGAAGAATTGATGCGTTTGAACTGTGTTGTTGGAGAAGACTCTTGAGAGTCCCTTGGACTGCAAGGAGATGAAACCAGTCAATCCTAAAGGAAATCAGTCCTGAATATTCATTGGAAGGACTGATGCTGAAGCTGAAGCTCCAATACTTTGGCCACCTGATGCAAAGAGCTGACGCATTGGGAAAGACCCTGATGCTGGGAAAGATTGAAGGCAGGAGGAGAAGGGGACGACCGAGGATGAGATGGTTGGATGGCGTCACCGACTCAGTGGACATGAGTTTGAGCAGGCTCTGGGTGTTGGTGATGGACAGGGAGGCAGGGCATGGGGTCGCAAAGAGTTGGACACGACTGAGCGACTGAACCGAACTGGACTGATAGAGAGGAAAGAGGAAAGAGTATCAGAGAGACAGACATCACTACAGACACTACAGTTGGAAAGAAATGTTATGATCCATGGAGATTCTACAGCTTGGATGGCAAAATGGGCAGAATCCTTGGACGACACAAACACGGACAGCGTGTCTTGTTCACGTGTGACCCTCCTTGATGGCTTGGTGGGTTGATTTTATTTTCTGCAGACTGAGTGTGCGGTTGTGACCGTGTGATTTTGTGTGAGTGTGAGGCGAGAGCAGGGCAGCACCCCCTCCCCCCAGCCCGGGCTGGGATTCAGACCCAGTGCCTCCCCTGATTGCTCAGCTCTCAACTGAGAGTCGGGTAATCTCAGACCTGGTCCCTGGATTATTCTAGTGGACTGACCTGGGTTTGGGGCCATGTTGATTCTCCTCATGTGCAAGCTGGCTTCCCTGGGGCTGAGGTGAGCTGGGATATTTTTGCTTTTGTTTGTTTGTGTTTAAGCAAAAGTACAGGTGAAGAAGGCAGGAGGAGAAGGGGACGACAGTGGATAAGCTGGTTGGATGGCATCACCAACTCAATGGACATGCTTTTGAATAAACTCCAGGAGATGGTGAAGGACAGGGGAGCCTGGCGTGCTGCAGTCCATGGAGTCGCCAAGAGCTGGACATGACTGAGTGACTTGGCATGGATGCACACACAAGTGAACACACGTAGCTTCTGTCCAGGTCCTGACTCCCAGCAGAAGCCGACGAGCCCCGGCAGGAGGGTGAGGGGACTGGAAAAGGGGCCCCTTCTGTGAGCGGAGTGTCAGGCGGGAGCAGCCCAGGTGCCCCAGGTGAGTCCTCCCCCACCTCCCACCCCTCTAGGAGCTAAGACCTGGTTGCCTGGAGGCCACGGGCATCTGGTGTGTGTGTTCAGTCGCTCTGTCATGTTTGACTCTTTGCCACCCTTTGGACTCTAGCCCGCCAGGCTCCTCTGTCCACGGGATTCTCAGGCAAGAACACTGGAGTGGGCTGTCGTGTGCTCCTCTACTGGGCACCTGGGCCTGCTTGCAGCCCGGTTATGCAGGAGGGGAAACCATGGCTCTCTTGTGGGCTTGGGGAAGGGACCTGGGCCCAGCTGTTCCTGCCCACTGTCTGGTCACAGACCACGGGGTGGCTGTGGACTGGGCACACCCTGTTTCTGCCAGGAAGGCAGCTAGGCCGGGCCCTGGCTCCCAAGACGCCGATCTTGCACCATGCAGTGCCCGTCCACGCCACCCTGCCATGGGTGCCATGACTGCGTGTGGACAGACAGCGGGCATTCGGTGACCTCTTGTCACTGGCCTCACAGTTTCGGCTCTGATCTGCTGCCCACACTGAGGCCCTGTGCTGGGGTGAGAGTGGAGACCCCGTGAGTGTGCTGGGAGCCCTCAGAGCCTGTCTAGCCCCACCTCCCCTGGACACTGAGTCAAGCGAGGCCCCAGGTCCCTGGGCTTTGGTGTTCAGAATGGAGGTCTCTCAGAAAACCCCAGGTTTTGGAGGTGGGGGCCCATAGGCGGTGGCAGGCATCCTACTCGGGAGCATGGTGGCCCCTGGCAGCAGTGGCCGCATTAGGCTCTTGGCCTGGGGGCCGGGCAGCCTCTCTTCTGGTGGGTCCCTCATGACCAGGCCAGCTGGCTTCATCTGGGAATGTCTGGAGTCGTGCACAGGCCACTCTGTGACTCAGGGCAGCCGCATTTGCCAACGGTGGGGGACAGGGTGGCACAGGCTGCCCAGTCTGGGGAGCTGCTGACTTCAGAGTGGGTCTGAGGCAGGCACGTCCCACGTGGATGGTACCGGCCGCTGTGGGACGTTCAGCCTCCGCCCTGCCAAGCGGATAGTCAGCCCCATGTCTGCACCTGGGCATGGGGTAGGACCCTGGCTGCCGTGTAAGACACTGTGATTAGCTAGCTTTTTCTCACCCAGTGCTTGGTTTAATGGCAGGAGCAAATATTTTGGTTGAAGCTCAGAGTGAGGCACAGAAATTCGTCTTGAAGTCATGCTGCAGAAAGCCACCTACACCGAGGGATGTTTGGAGGAAAACATGGCTCATGGAAACATTCCCAAGCGAGTGCTGAAGCCACAGATGTGTACTTCAAAAAATGCATTCGTGCTATTTTCAGAGTTTATGCTGACAACTGTTATATGCAAGCAGGGAGGGAACACCACAGACATTAACAAAATGCTGTTTATTTTAGGTTTGTATTACTTTTCTGCTCAAAAGAACACCATGAACTGAAGGAGTAACATGTTACTTGTCCCTGGAATGCTGTAGCTATTTTGGTTAATGAGATTCTCAGCTTGTCTCCAAGGAGAGGTGACTCCTCCAGGGCCTCCCGTGAGAGTGGTGCCTAGCCCCCACGCCCAGAATCTGCAGACTTCCCACTTGGCCCCCCTTGGGGACATGAGCTTGTTTCCTCCAGTGAAGCTGAGCACTGCGTGTGCAGTGTCTGGACCCCGCGCCCAGAATCTGCAGACTTCCCACTTGGCCCCCCCTGGGGACATGAGCTTGTTTCCTCCAGTGAAGCTGAGCACTGCGTGTGCAGTGTCTGGATTTCCAGACTGGATGCATATTTCTTTGGAGAGGAGCTGGTTCCTTCAGGGGCTCCAGGCCTGAAATGAGAACCAAGCCTGTGGCCCTCGGCCCCAAGGCAGCTACAGACTCTCCAGTGGGATGAGAAAAATAGCCCCACACCAGACACAGAGGCCTAGGGACGCTTTCTGGAGGGGCTCTCAGTCCCCTGGCCACGTTCCTGGTCTAGAAGGTGGGGGGGGGCTCCCTTGGTCTCAGGTTATTGTGTCAGATCATGAAGTCAAGGCAATCAGGAAGCCCAAGGGGCCCCAGCTCCTCCAGGCTCTGCCTTCAGGGCACCAGAGCAAGGCTGAGGCAGGTGCCTTGATGGATTAGATCCCCTGGCTCTTGATTGAACTGTGAGTGCGTGTGTGTGCGTGAGTGTACTTGTGTTCATGCTACTATTAGACTCAGAGCAAAAGTCCAAATGAAAGAAAACAATGGAAAATTTCTATAGTGCACCTAGGTCCTTCCCTCGCTTCACAGATGCTCCCACGGGCTGACGGCCTGGACTGCCAGGCCCAGACCCTCAGGGCCCCACATCACCCATGTGGCTGGCTCACTGGGCTGGGAGGAGGGGGGCTGGGGCAGTATGGACTGGCGCTGGTATGGGCTTTAGGAGCTGCGTGTGTGCACGTGCACGTGATGTGAGCGTGCCCCCTGTGTCCTTCGGCCTCGTTTCTTCCACCTGCAGCTGGGGTCTGGTGTTCCTGCCCCCAGACTGTTCAGACCCTGAATGTGTACCCAGGGATGGGTAGGTACGCAGAGAAAGCCTCTTGTACCCCTCCTCCATGGGAGGCTGGCGGCCATGGTGTACGGAGGGGGCCGAGGGAGCGAGAGCACAGTTAGAACAGTTTTGTTGCAAGTTTTCAACTTGTTTAGAACCAGGAAATGATGACTTGGGTGAGACCCGGTATCACGGTTCCCGAGTCTCATGTGAGAGTGAAAAGTCTCATCACACACGACACACTGTATGTCACACAACGCAACACCCACCACTGTGTGTACATGTGTGTGTGACAGCACAGGCGGGCCCTCCCGGTCCTCGTCTGTGTACGTGTGTGTGTGACAGCAGAGGCGGTTCCTCCCGGTCCTCGCCTGTGTACATGTGGGTGTGTGACAGCAGAGGTGATCTCTCCAGGTCCTCCTGGGGTGGCAGCACCCAAGTGAGGCCAGGGGATGTGGTGGCAGGTGTCGTGCAGACAGTTTAACTCCAGCTCCACGTGCCCCACCTCAGCCGTGGGACGAGTGGGGTGGCTGTCCTGGGAGAGAGGCACTCTGACAGTCTTGGACTCTGATTATAGGCCCCCAGGGGCTTTCATAGCCCCCAGCAGCCACACTCAGCCCCCCGGGATCCCGCCTGTGGGTCTCCTGTGGGTGGCGTGGTCTGAACAGCTGCAGTCCATGCTTCCAGTTTCAAAAGAAAGAAAAAAATCTCAGTCATTGTCACATCTGCGTGAGGTGTCTGACTTTCTGAATAATCCACGGGGTCAAAGGAGAAATCACAGGAAAACTAGAAAACAAAGTGAAGTGAATAGAAATGAAATGCAACATTTCAACAAGTACAGGATGAAGTTAAAGTTGCTTTAGAGGGAAATTTCTGTACCACATGCTTATGTTTGAAAAGAGAAAAATCAGAATCAGTGATGCAATTTCAACCAGAAGAGGCTGGAAAAATTGAGTAAATTTATCTTGAACTGAGTAGAAGGAAGAAAATAACAAAGCCAATATATTGATTATATTTAGAAAACAAGTAAATGGTAAAATCAGAAATAGACAAAGAATTAACCAATCAATGCTGAGAGTGCTGGTTGCCTGAAACAGCCTCACAAGCCGGTGCACTTGGAGGGGGATAGCCAGGGCAGAGCTTGTGAATTTCACCCTAATTGCGGACTTCCTGCCGCTTGTGGCTGCTTTGTCTTTGGCTGTGGGGTGTCTTTTTTGGCGGGTTTCAGTGATCTTCGTCAATGGCTGTTCAGCAGGTAGTTGTGATTTTGGTGCTTTCACGGAGGCAGTGAGCTCACATCCTTCTGTATCAGCGTCTTGGCTGCATTCTCCCAGACTCGCTGTGAGGAGGGGGCCCTGGGGGACTGCGGTGTCTCTGAAGGGCACGATGGAAACTGGACTCGGCTGCTGCTGCAGGGAGGCTCTCCTGCTGCCACAGACAGACGTGAGGGCTGTCTGCAGTTACTCTGTGCTGAAGGCCCTGCATGTCCTTGGCCTAATTCACCTTCCTCAGATGATGGCAGCTTGTTGTCAGCACAAAGGCCACCTTCAGAATCTTCCCCTCCCTCAGGTGCTGCCCCCAGGCCCCTCCCATGGGTGCTGCCCTCATCCACCCATCCTTCTCTCCACCCATCCATCTCTCCATCCTTCCTTCCTTCCATCCATCTGTTCCCCATCCACCCACCCATCCATCCTTCCTTCTGCCCATCCATCCAGCATCCCATGTGTGGATCTGTCCATCTCTCCATCTAGCAGTTACGATTAGTTGCGTGCCCTTTTGGTCATAAGTGACTGCCTTCCTTGGTTAAGTGCTGGGTGATAAGAATGGGTGATTGATCTAACACGCTTACTGTGGATAACTCCCCTCAAAGAGCATATTGAAAAGTTCTTAAAAACAAAATCCCCTCAGCAGTTTGGCCAAAGATAACAGACGAATGTGCTGATTTTGGGGAAATTAGACCCCCTTGCCGAGTGCCAGTGCAAGCATGGAGTAATGCACAGATGAGGTGGAAAATGCGATTAGAGTGGAAAACACCTCCTCCTGGAGGAGGCTGCCGCTTCTTGCCTCACCCTTGCACTTCTTTTTTTTCTTTTTAATTTTCCAAGCTGATTTGTATTTTTACTCTAGGGAGTACAAACCACTGTGGAAAGTGTTGACAAATGTACTTCACTAAAACTGAGCACTTGTGTTCATATCCCGCCCCCATCAAAAGGAACTAGAAAGGCATTCAAGAGCAGCGTCACAGGTAAGAAGACATCGCCGTGCATGCGAGTCTCAGCCTGTCCCACAGCAGGCTTGAGCCTGGGGCGCAGCTCTGCTGCCGTTCCGTCACTGCGTCGTGTCTGACCCTTTGTGACCCATGAACGGCAGCACACACGCCGGGCTGCTCTGTCCTCCCCTGTCTCCTGGAGTTTGCTCAAGTCTGAGTACACTCAGTCTCACCACTGCGTTTCTGTGAAGGTCTGTCAAGTTAGTGCCCAGGCCGGCCCCTGCCCTGGGACCAGTCCTGTCCATGTGGTGGACTTGCAGCCAAGTCTCCATGAGTGCCGAGGCCACGTCCATCTCTGTTCAAAGCCCAGCTCTCATGCGTGGTGCCTCTCGGTGAGGAAAGGGGCTTCTGTGCGGCTGGAGGTGGTCCTTTCAAGAAAGCTTCCGTTACTGTGATGAACAGCAGCTGAAGGCTGACTCTTACGTGCACTCCTGTTCTCAGAACGTGTCCTTGGCTTTGCCATCCTATTAGTCACGAATGAAAGTGCACTGCAGTCCAGGAAGAGCAAAGAGAGGCAACAGAAGCAAAAAGTAAAAGAAGTGAGGAAGCCAAGATCAAAGGCAGTCTGGAATTTCCAAGCTTATACTATTTTTTCTTTTTTTATTGGTTGCTGCAGGAAACTGTGAAGCACCTGAAAGCGCACAGGAAGTCGGGGAGACGCCTCATCAGCAGCCCAGCAGCAGTGCTGTGCCGTTCAGAGCGCTGCCATAGACGGACACGCGTATAAGAGGGATCACACCGCAATACGCACCCAGCGGGAGGCCAGCCTGCACTGAGACGGTCCCACGGCACGAAGATCCTGGGTCTGCCCCAGGAAACGTGCTCCTGTGTGGCAGGAGCTTCTGGTAACTTCGGGCTGGGAGCCCTGCGCCCCAGCTGTGCAGGCGCCTCTCCAGTGATGACATCCAAAGATAAATGAAGTGTCCAGGTGTCCACGTCATCAGTCTGAACCTCCCTCCCAGGGTGGCTGTTCCCGAGGGGTCCTCAGAGGACCCAACCCTCCCTAGACGCCTGCTGTGCCCTTGGCAGGCCAGTGGCCCACGTGCCCCATGGTCTGGCTGGGAACTGCCCCCCAGCCTCTGGGCTGTGCCCGCTGGGTCCTCTGGGTCCTGGCCTTAGGCAGGCATGCAGAGTGGGAGAGATGAGGGGCCCCAGCCTTCAGGGGCCTTCAGGACTGAGGGTGGACACATGGGGGTATCCCCACCCCAGGAGGCTGCTGTCCCCTGTGCCCTGTCCTGACCCACCCATGCCCTTTTTGGCCAGGGGCCCAGCCCGGCTGGAGAGGGTCTCTTGTGGTCTCTGTGGCTCGTCTCCCCAGTGTGTCTCCCTCAGTCTCTCTGTTGCCAACGGTTTGTCATCAGGCTTTGACGGTTTCACGTGGTCGGATGCTTCCACTTTTCCCTGAGTGCCCACTGAGTCTGACCACAGTTAGAGGAGCCCTTCTCCTCCCAGGAGCAACCGCAGCTCCTTGCCTTCTCTTCTGGGAGCTTGTGGCTTTGTCTGGACACTTACGCCCCGGGCACACTGGCTGCTTTGCTGTGAGGTCTGAGGGTGGCCCTGGTCTGATTTTGCTTCAACGGCCGGCTAGGCTCCTCATTGTATTTCTCCAAAACCTCTTGCTTTTCTTGCACTGAATTCGGGTGCCAGTTTGTCCTTTACTAAGCTGTGAGCAAGGGATTAGCTTTCCCTGATTAACTGTTACACGGTTCTCATTTTTTTAGGACTAGTTCCAAATTTCCATCTTGTGTACTTTTCTTTTTTCTGGAAGAGTGTCTTTCAACTTTTTTTTTTTTTTTGTAATGAGAATCTGCTGGTGATGGTTTTTTTTGGCCTGAGAAGTTAATATTTCATTTGATTTTTTAAAAATTAAAAGCTATTTCTGCCGTTTTGGCTGCACTCGGTGTTCACGGCGGGCTTCTTGCTGCGGTGGCCTCTCTTGTCTCAGAACACGGCTCCCAGGCGTGTGGGCTGCAGTAGCTGTGCCCCCGGGCTCGAGAGCACAGGCTCAGTAGCTGCGGTGCACGGGCTTCCCTGCTCTGTGGATCTCCCAGGACCAGGGATGAAGCCCTGTGTCCCCGCTCTAGCAGGCGCATTCTTAACTGCCGGGCCACCAGGTAAGGCCTCCTCTTGTTGTTGGTGGGTAGGTTGGCAGCTGTCTTTGCTCTATGCTGTAAACATCTGGCTTCTTTCCCCGAACCTCAGACCACGTCTGTCTGTGGTGGGCCCCGATCTCCGCCTCCCCGCGGGTTCTGTGGGGAGGCCTCTGGGCTGTGAGGCGCAGGGGCTTTGTGCGCTTGTCTCCTTCCTGAGGGGTTGCACACCTGTGCCTTGGGCCGCTCAGTGCTGGGAAGCACTTCTCCACATAGTTTGTTTGATTTTATAATTGTAGTGAGAGATTAAGTCTCACTCTTGTTAAGGCATCTTACCTAAAAATGGAAGTTCCTTCTCACTCTTTGAATGTCTTTTAAAATTTATAAAGAGAAAAAATAAGCCAGCAATGTATAGAGTGCTTAGTCTGTGAAATCAAACAACAGTTTCACCTTCTTAATATGGAAATTAGTGGTATTTTACTTACGGAGCATCATGGTGCCTTTGTTCTTACACGAGCTCCTGGACGGAATCAGGTGTGCAAACACAAACACTGCAGGCTGGGATTATGTGTTTCCTTATCAGCTCAAGTGTCCTAAGAGCGTGCTCTTGGCAGATAAATGTTTCCTTGCATAGAAACAGAAACAGACAAAACATTAGCATGTGGTCAAATAAATCCTTCTTGTCTCAAAGGCCACAGAGACAGCCAGACTGTGAAGATAGCTGACACAGAAAACAAGTCAGTGCCTCGGCTTTGGACACAGAGGGCAGATGGCTCTGGAGCACGCGGAAAGCTGTCTACCACGGGGGTGGCGGCTGCAGCCCCTTCTTCAGGAACGGAGAGGTGATATTTCATAACGGAGAGGTGGGTAAAGACGCCAAAGCTGAATGGCCAGGGAAAACTCGTGGGCTGCTTGCTCTGTGTGAGCAACGGGTCTCCCTGACCTGTGAACCAGGTGCACCAGCTTCTCACGTGTGTGGGGCCGACACTCTGTTCCCCACGGTCCCCAGTCTGCTTCCCGCCTGGGTGCCCTAGCTGAAGCAGGGGTGCTTGCTTTTTCTCAGTTGCTCCCCAAGGTTTTCTGGGCAACGTGGACTTGGTCACAGGGTCTGGGCCCCCATCGGATGGCCACGGGCTGGTCTCTTGTCCTGTGCTGGTCCTGTCCTCCTGTAGCCAGGGGCGGAGACAGACCACATGCCCCCTGATGTGGCCCTTAAGCAGTCAGACCCTCCTGTTGGCAGAAGGTTAGCATGTTATGGTAGCATGTTAACGTGCCATGCCACGTCAACCTGGCGCAAACACGCACGGGACTACGTCCTGAAAACTCTTACCAAAGAGGAAAGCGTCATGAATCACGATTCTGGAAAGCTATTTTGGTTGACATTGGGCTGCTATTACTCATTATTTGTGGGCAGATATGAGAGATGCAAAAATCTCATCTTCCCCTGAGGGATGTACGAGGTGTTTCCATCACGTGGTGGAAATGTTTCAGGTACAAACACGTGTGTGCTAAGTTGTTCAGTCGTGTCTGATTCTGTGTGACCCCATGGACTGTAGCCTGCCAGGCTCCTCTGTCCATGGGATTCTCCAGTCAAGGATACTGGCGTGGGTTGCATGCCCTCCTCCCAGGGATCTTCCTCTTGCCTTTGGAGGTGGGTTCTTTACCACTAGCACCACCTGGAATGTGTGAAGTTTCAGCGCTGCTGCACGGCAGGGTGAACCCAGGATGACAGAAGGCTTTGGAAGAGAAGAGACTTCCAGGAGTTTCCAAGATGAAGGTAGCTTTCTGTTTCTGCTCAAAGGGCTGACCTTGTGTCATCAGAGCGTTCAAGGAGGAGAAATGCTCTTTGGGGCAGTGAGGGACACCATCTGCCTTCACTGTGCCCTCGGCAAGAGCTGCTGATTTCCCTCCTTGGGGGTCTGATGCTACCATAACTGTTCCTTAATCTGTCTTCCATAGAACTGTTAAATTGTTTTCTTTAAGAGTCCTTGATAACTTGTCTCACAATCATTAATACTTGCATTTCCCACGTCAAATGTGGGAAGCAGAGGACAGAGAGAGGCTGGCAGCACCTGTGTAAGTCAGCTGCTGAACTTGGGCCTCTCACAAGCTCGCTGCCTGCCTGGGACTTGGGGCTGAATTACGAGAACCCGTGACCGAGCTGCCCCATTACCTGCTGTCATCCTGTGGTGCCCACACCTAGTTTGTGAGCTCAAAGCAAGGACGCAATCAGGATGACCCTGCCGTCACTGCAACAAAGCAAAGCGGGGCTGGGGCTGCAGTGAGGCCTGCTGCTCTGGGACCTGGCATCGAGCGCCCTCCTGGAGGGCAGCTGGTTGTCCCGCGGTGATTTCCCGTCATTTCTGGCTGTGCCCCAGCCCTCTGAGGCCTCTCTGTGGTCGTCTGCACAGCACTGGGCCCGAGCACCGGCTCCTCGTGGTGTCCAGCCCAGAGCTGTGTGGCCAGTGCTTCCCTAGCAGGCACGCGAAGCTCCAGTCAGAAGCCAACCTGGCATGACGCAGGCCCTCCTCCACTGGAACTGGCACCCACTCCAGTGTTCTTGCCTGGAGAATCCCAGGGACAGTGGAGCCTGGTGGGCTGCCATCTATGGGGTCACACAGAGTCGGACACGACTGAAGCGACTTAGCAACAGCAGTAGCAGCAGGATCTAGCAACTTCACTCCTGGGTGTTTTTCTGAGGAAAACAAAAACACTAACTTGAAAAGACACATGCTTTCTTATGTTCTTTGTAGCACTATTTACAACAGTGAAGATAAGGAACTGACCTAAGTGCCATTGATAGGTGAACAGATAAAGAAGCTGTAGTACATGAATATAGTAGAATATTACTAACCCATGAAAAGAATAAAGCCTTACCATCTGTGACAACATGGATGGGCCGGGAGGGTTTCATGCTAAGTGAAGTATTAGAGAAAGACAAATAGTCTATGACTTCACTTATATGTGGAATCTAAAAAACACAGAAAGCAAACAGAAATGGAAACAGACCCACAGACTCAGAGGACGTACAGTGGTTGCCAGAGGGGAGAAGCTGGGGCACAGAGTGACACGGGTGATGGGTCAGAGGCTCAGGCCTCCAGGGATAAAGTAACTAAGTTTCGTGCAGGTGCCAGCATCGTAACAGCCTCGTGTGAAGACAGAGGGCAACTCCACTCACCGCCTTAGTCGACCTGAAACTGATACCGTTCTGTAAGTCAAATGTACTTCAAAAATGGCCCAGCAGTTTGGAAACAGTGATTCGTTTCTCCCCTTCCTGGGAGACTATTTGGCAAATAGTGTTTAGTTCCAAAAGAAGCTGGGTAATAAAATACGTGTTATTCATGCTTTCTAATATTTGTACGACCCCCCCTCCCTTCTTCACGCTCGGATGCCCATGTCGGTTAGTGGGTTTCGACAACGTTCGCCCAACCCCCACCCCTGTCCCGTAAACCCCTCGGCCCGCGGAGATGTCGTGGATTTAGTTTAGTTCACTCGCTGTTCTGTTAACTTGGCCAAATCATTCTAAGATCCGTCTCTTAGGGATGGGGGCTGGTGGGTGGAGACTGGCCTGACTGCGGCTCCGTCAGCTTCACCCCGCCCCTGGGCTGTCTGTCAGTGTCCCCCGCGGTGGACCCACAGATGGGTTGCAGAGCCCCTCTGGGATGTGGGGGCTCTGCATCACTGTCTGCCCCCGACTTACTGCACACGAGGTGTTACCAGCTGCACAGTGTGGAGGGCTGGTCTCCCTACATGGAGTATGAGCTTCAGCATCAGTCCCTCCAATGAATATTCAGGACTGATTTCCTTTAGGATTCACTCGTTTGACCTCCTTGCAGTCCAAGGGCTTCTCAAGAGTCTTCTCCAACACCACAGTTCAAAAGCATCAATACTTCGGTGCTCAGCTTTCTTGCTGGTCCAACTCTAATATCCATACATGACAACTGGAAAAACCATAGCCTTGACTAGACAGACCTTTGTTGGCAAAACAATGTCCCTGCTTTATAATCTGCTGTCTAGGTTGGCCGTAGCTTTTCTTCCAAGGAGCAAGCATCGTTTAATTTCATGGCTGCAGTCACCTCCTGCAGTGATTTTGGAGCCCCTCAAAATAAAGTCTGTCACTGTTTCCATTGTTTCCCCATCTATTTGCTATGAAGTGATGGGATTGGATGCCATGATCTTAGTTTTCTGAATGTTGAGTTTCAATCCAGCTTTTTCTACTCTCCTCTTTCACTTTCATCAAGAGGTTCTTTAGCTCCTCTCACTTTCTGCCATAAGGGTGGTGTCATCTGCATATCTGAGGTTATTGATATTTCTCCTGACAATCTTGATCCCAGCTTGTTCTTCATTTAGCCTGGCATTTCACATGATATATTCTGCATATAAGTTAAATAAGCAGGGTGATGATATACAGCCTTGATGTACTCCTTTCCAATTTGGAACCAGCTTGTTGTTCTATGTCCAGTTCTAACTGTTGCTTCTTGACCTGCACACAGGTTTCTCAGGATGCAGGTAAGGTGGTCTGGTATTCCCATCTCTTTAAGAAATTTCCACTGTTTGTTGTGATCCACACAGTCAAAGGCTTTAGTGTAGTTGATGAAGCAGAAGTAGATATTTTTCTGGAATGCTCTTGCTTTTTCTATGATCCAACAAGTATTGGCAATTTGATCTCTGGTTCCTCTGCATTTTCTAAATCCAGCTTGAACATCTGGGTGTTCTTGGTTCACGTACTGTTGAAGCCTTGCTTTGAGAATTTTGAGCATTGCCTTGCTAGCGTGTGAGATGAGTGCAATTGTATGGTAGTCTGAACATTGTTTGGCACTGCCTTTTTTGGGATTGGAATGAAAACTGACCTTTTCCAGTCCTGTGGCCATTGCTGAGTTTTCTAAATTTGGTGGTTTACTGAGTGAAGCACTTTAACAGTATCATCTTTTAGGGTTTGAAATAGCTCATCTGGAATTCCATCACCTCCACTAGCTTTGTTCGTTGTGATGCTTCCTAAGGCCCACTTGAGTTCACATTCCAAGATGTCTGGCTCTAGGTGAGTGATCACACCAGCATGGTTATCTGGGTCATAAGCTCTTTTTGTGTTGCTGTTAGGTTTAAGTTCGTTCTTTAAATTCTCTTAGGCAGTGCATGTCATGTGAGCTTTTTTAAAAATGGAATGCTGCTTATTGGAAAAGCAGCTGTTCAGAGCATATGGGAGATATTAAGAAATACTGAGAAACCAGAATTGAGTGTTGAGCTTTTGAAAAACTGTGCTTCGAGTCTTCATATGGGGAGGTGAAACTTGAAGCACCTCGTTACCCTTGATGTCAAAACCTGACAAAGACTTTAAATAAAGGAAAATTATGGAAACGTCTCTTTCACGATAGCAAACAAAATAATCCTAAACAAAAATTTGCCAAATTATATATGAATGCTAATATGTCATGATGCAGTGGGTTTATTCCAGGAAAACAAGGGTGGTTTAAAGCTAAAAAGTCAATGTAATTCAACACTTTATCAGATGAAAGAGAAAACCCCATCTCAATGGATGCAGGAAAAGTACTGATAAAATGCAAACTCCATTCATTGTGAAATCTTTTAACCGACACTAGGAACGAAGGGAACCTCCTCAATCCAATAAAGAGAGTAGGTAACTGTCCAGCCACAAGCAGCCTCAATCCAATGAAGAGAGTAGATGACTGTCCAGCCACAAGCAGCCTCGTGAGTTAGTAACGCTGCCACCATGTGTGTTCAATAGTTCCCTAGGGGAGAAAAACATGCCTGAGGATTTGGAAAGAGGAAATAAAATTCATAATGTGACTGTGTACAGAGAAAGAAAGAACACATTTTAAAACTCCCCAAATTAATATGGAAACAGATCAATATTAAGAAATCACTTGTACTTCTCAATACCAGCGACAAATAGACAACAGAATCCTAAGACAGCAGCCCGCTCAGTCATGCAAACAGCATCCAGCGGTATGTGGACGCCATGTGCACTGAGAACCAATCCCAGCTGAAGGCAATGAAAGGTGAGTGGGGCGAGAGGCCACACGGTTTTTAAATGTCAATCTTCCTCAAACTGACTATAAATTCAGTGTGATTCTAATCAATATTCAGTGTGATTCTAATCAATATTCTAGCTGATTCCTTTT
>NW_024070213.1:0-23721 GCF_014754425.2 Oryx dammah
AATGACAAAGGCCAGTTCCCAAAAGTCAGAGCAGGGTGGGCAGAGTGCGTCTTGGGTCTCAGCGGGTCCCTGTGAAGAGGGGTTCACTCCTGACTGGATCCTTCTTGGATGGTTCTCTGTGTTGTCTTCACATCAAATCTCACAAGGGCAAGGCAGTCAGCTGTTCACAGCATCACTGGCCTCCTTATGGTGTGTTTATTTTGGGCAGGGAGTCAGGGAGACAGGGTGGCTGGTGTGATGCTCCCCTGGACAAGAGAAGAGACCCCTAGGTTGTGTCTCTTCCACCTCCTGAGACCCAGGTGAGCACTGAGGGCAGCCCCTTCACCTGGGGTCCGGAGAGGGTGCTGAGTGGACAGGGCCTAACTGTTCAGTGTGGCTCCGGGGGGCACTGGAAAGAGGGGCACTAACTCCTTTTCTAAGTATTTCAGACAACCACTGAGTTCTTTTTGGTTTTTGGTTTCAGATCTTTTTAATATGGTCCATTTTTGGAGTCTTTATTGAATTTGTTACATTATTGCTTCGATTTTATGCTTTCATTTTTTTACTACAGGCATGTGGGATTGTTACCAAGTCAAGTTCGCGCTGCTTGCTGCACAACAGTCCAATAAATCAGAGGTGAGGTGCTGAGGCATGGAATACGACTTTATTCGGAAAGCTGCAGGCCGAGAAGATGGCAGACTAATATCTTGAAGAAACCATCTTGTTGGGGTCTGGATGACAGTGTCCTTTATAGAGGTGAGGAAATAAATTAAAAAGGCCATTCATCTGGCAAATATCTCCTGGAATGGCCAGCCTTGGGAGGCGATGTGTTACTTCCTGTAGCCATCCACAGGTGGACACGTCCTGAACAAAGGCAGAGGGGCAGGGTTTCCTGAGGCAGGCCATTATGTATGGACAGTATCCTCGTAGCAAACAAACCAACAGGAAGCAAAGGTTAAAGTAAAAGATTTAACTTTTAATAAAATTTTTTAAAACATGGAGTCAGATTTTGTTCTTCCCTGTAACAATTCCCCACTCTCGGTGTCCATTCCCCAATCTACTGGAAAAAGAGGTGATGGGATTGTTTTAACTGCTCATCAGTTGTATCTTTGGGGGAGTGTCCACCATTGGTGCCAGTGTTCCAAATGTCGAGATTTGTCTTCTTTTGTGGTTCTTTGGACAGTGTCTACTTCATATGTGTAGACATTAAAATATTTATACCCTAGGTGTTGAGAGTTAAGTTTTATTCAGCGAGAATCTAAAAGGACTTCAAAACCGGAAGCACCATCTAAAAATAAGGCATTTAGCACTTTTCTCTGGGTGGGAAGATGCAAGAGTCATCTCACTGAAATCATTCCTTCTGGTACATTCCTCACCATTTGGGGCCAGTATCCTGTCTTCTCCTTCCCGAGTTTCCTCAGGGCTCACTGTGGGGAGTGGTTGTGGTCTGATGGCTGCTAGAGAACAGGAGGGGGAACATGGGTCCCCCCGTGACCATCTCAGCAAAGACAGCGAGCCTGTCCTGTGATTCCAGACAAGCTTCCAGTGTTCAGGGTTCAGCGTTCAGCCTACAGGATCCAGAGCCACCAGCTCAGCCGCCATGCTCTGCACTTAGTTGCTATGTAGCCCTGAAACCTGCCCTGCAGGAGGCCTTCTAAATGTGGCGTCCTGTCCAGCAAACTCTTGGTCACACCCTCCAAGCCCGACCCAGGCCCAGCCTCGCTGAGAGGGCCTGAATGGGGACCTAGGCTCCCCCTCCTTCAGTTCTGTGTGATAGTAACTGTTTTCACAGCTGCATAATAATGTTGAACACACTACCTCGGTGCTGGCAGTCTCGGTCTTTTGTTATCCCACAGAGGTTCTGTGAAAACACGCCAGATGCTGGGCTAGAAGAGGGGGGGCAGGTCTGGTCTCTGCTGAGTACGGACGGTCTACTAGAAGGAGATCACAGCAGCCACCTCACGGGCTGCTCATTGGCTTTTTGCCTGATCCATGTACCCTGCAGTCAACTGTCCAGGTAAACCTGCTCCCTCCCCGCCACGCTCCTGCTGGTGAATTGGAATAGTTACCAGGTAGCTCACCTGAGGAGTCTGCAGGAGCCTAAAGGATGGGGAACTGCTCAGGAGTAAAGAGGGAATAAGCCCAGGCCTGCATAAAATGATACTGTAAAGCACTGATTTCTAAACACAAGTCCAGGGAAGCCCACATGTATTCTCCCCTTTTTCTTAGCTTTGCGTGTATGGGCTCCCTTTGTGCATGATTCTGGCCCATGCAGATGGGGTGAGACTCACACAGTCCCCAGACCCCCCACCTGGGGTCACACATCCCCTTGGTCAGGACACCACGGCTGTGGTCATGTGTAAACAGGCCCCCGATGTGTGAGCCAGGTCCATATGGTCAGAGTTGTGGTTTGTCCAGTAGGCATGTATGGATGTGAGAGTTGGGCCATAAAGAAGGCTGAGCACCGAAGAACTGATGCTTTTGAACTGTGGCGCTGGAGAAGACTCTCGAGAGTCCCTTGCACAGCTAGGGGATCAAACCAGTCCATTCCAAAGGAGATCAACTGTGAGTATTCATTGGCCAGACTGATGCTAAAGCTGAAGCTCCAATACTTTGGCCACCTGATGGGAAAAGCTGACTCATTGGAAAAAGCCCTGATGCTGGGAAAGATTGAAGGCAGGAGGAGAAGCGGACAACAGAGGATGAGGTGGTTGGATGGCATCACCGACTCAATGGCCGTGACTTTGAGCAAACACCAGGAGGTAATGGACGACAGGGGAGCTTGGCGTGCTGCAGTCCATATGGTCACAAATAGCTGGACATGACTTAAGAGCCTGAACAACAACCACCAGGTAGCCTATCTGAGGCGTCTCGGTGAGCCCCAGGGGAGGTGAACGTGTCATAGGGAAAGACCAAGAGCCCTGCCTTAGCACTGACCCCTGGGAGGGCCATGGAACCCCACGGTCACCCAGAGAAACCCACCTCAGCTTCAGACCCCAGATATCTGAGCATGGACATTCAAACACGGCACAGAGTTTTCCAGGACTGAGGTGAGGCCAGGTCTCCGTGTCCTGCTGCACAGAGAACCCAGCCAGGCGTGAACGTGCTCACTGTAGAAGCACGGGGTCTCACCTAAACATAATCTGTGTAGACAGGATGGAGAGGTCTGAATCCACCATGTAGACGGAACCTGGCCAGGTTCAAAGTAGCTGAGGGCTGCGCTCCCAGGAGGGGCACAGGCCACTCCCCCAGGGTCTCTCATCGTTGGACAGGGGCTCCGCCACGTGTGAGAACGAGGACCTACCTTCCTTGAAGAGGAAATCACCACTGGCTGCACACTTCACCCACATCAGGAAATGGAACACAAGCTTTGTCACCAAACATCTCCGCAGGCAAAGCAAAACTGTGACCGGGTTCTGCAGCCACGTAGTGGTCAGGGCCCGGGGAGAGCCGGGAACCTGGTGGAGCGCCGCCTAGGGTCCTGCGGACTGACCGGAAGTGGCCCGGCAGCAGCGTTCTGGGCTCCCAGCAGGAGGCGCTGCCCGCGTCACCCAGGCAGGACAGTCCTGCAGGGTCCGTGGGGAGAGCAGGTCCGTCCGTCCTGATGGTCAGTTAGGGGTGGAGTGTGCTCAGGTCCTGCTTCCCCGCAGCGTGGGAGAGGGGCTTGACACCTCCTAGGGTTCCGGTCAGGTGACTTCTTGCCGGGGCTGACGCCCACAGGGCACCGTGCTGCATCCAAGCGGAGAATGCGAGCAGAGGTGGGCATAGACGCCATCAGAGCAGAGCGCCTGCGGGAGCTCCCACCCGCACCTGCCTGCCCACCTCGGGCCCCAAGCCCCCACCCCATGACCCATTACCACACACACACACTCCCACGCCGCACACATATGCGCTGTGCTCCTACACCGTGCACACAAACAGCGTGTGTCCACCAACAGGCACACACACACACGGGGAATGAAATGGATACCCTAAAGTGCTCGTTCCTGAACACAAGTGAAGCTCACGTGCATTGTTCCCTTCTTCTGAGCTTTGATGGTTTCCAAACTAAAAAAGTTTATAAAATAGTTAATGGTGAATGACTCTTAGGTCATGGGACTTTCTGACGTCATTCCACAAATACTACAAGACGTGAGAGATGAATGTAGATATTCCCTGTGTCCCTCGACAGAAGAATGGACAAGCAGAGCATGGTCCATCCACACAACGAACGTTGTCCAGCCTGAAAGGAAGGCAGTTCTGATGCAGGCTACAGTGTGGATGGACCCTGGAGACATTATGCTCAGTGGCATAAGGCAGACACAGAGAAACAAATGATGTTTGGGTCCGCTCCTACAAGGCCCCTAGAGCAGTCAGCTCCATAGACACAGAAAGCAGGATGGTGGGTGCCAGGGGCTGAGGGAGGGGAATGGGAATGAGTGTCCCATGGGGACTGTCTGGGTTTTGCAAGGTAGAAGTAGCGCCTGAACACCACATGCAAGCACGCGCTGCAGCGGCCTCCACAGCAGCTGAGACATGGAAGTAACCAGAAGGTGCATGGACAGACAGACAAAGAAACCATCTGTGCACAGAAGACTGTGACTCAGCCATGAGAAAGTAATGCAGTCTGCAGGGGTGATCTGGAACTAAGACAATTATAGTAAGTGAAGCACTTCAGAAGGAGAAACTGAGACTAATGAGCTACTTTGTAAAAGCGAGATACACGCCCAGTCAGGAGACAGACATGGTTACAGAAGGAGAGTGCTGGGTGGAAGTGATAAATTAGGAGGTTGGGATTCATCTATCCTCACAAATACATATAGAATATAAAATCGACACGGGAGCCAGCACGAGGAGTCCCGCCCGTGGCAGAGGTCATTAGGTTAAGGGGTCCAACAGGCAAAGGCGAGTCGGGCCTTAAGGGAGCCTCGCTGAATTTTCTCGAACATCTACCCCAAAAAAAACCAGAGTCTGCCTGCCTTATTGTACTGTGCTTTCCACTCTTCTGATGTAACAGGGGGCCATCCCCGGTCACCTTCCTCTAAAAGGAATTAACTTAGAGCTCCAATTGACAGTCTCCTGCATATAAAAGGAGTGTTTCAGCTCAAACCCCTCTGATGGCTCTCTAACTTGCCCGACAGTTAGAGACTTCTACGACTTGTGATTGTTTACAGCCCCCCAACTGTGAGAGGCATGGGAAGCCTAAAACAAAGAGCCTTTCAAAGAGTTAAAAGTCATTAGAGTAGTGCTGGTGTGGGATTTCATTATTGGGCCAATGCTTGTTGCTAAGTTCCCATATCTCTTATCCACTGTGCACCTGGGAGCACATTGGTTAACATAGTTAGAATGTAAGAAAAACAAGTGTAGCCTTGAAACTAACCACATCAGACTTTTGAGCTAATTGGTTCTTTCTTTGTTGTAACTCGCTGCACCTTTGCTTCGTGAAAATGTAACTTTGTTTGATACTTTCTGAGGCTGACATAGATTAGAAACATAAAGAAAAAACACTTCAAGGGAAAATAAGTTTTCTGGTTTGGCAGCCTTTATCAAAAGAGGGTTTTAAAATGTTTCACAGGCCTCCAAGGCCAGAAGATAATGTACACAACATCATTTGTGGGAAAGGTATAAAAGTCCTTTTAAAAATAAAGTTATTGGGGCCTCGCTCACCAAAGCAACTTGGTCTTCCCGTGTCTTCTTTACTCTATTTTCTGGCTGAATTCCCATCTGGGGCGTGGAGGCTCACCATGTCTACTTACTTGCCCCGGCTTCTAAGACCCACGCGAGAGGGAGCCCAAGGCGGAGCACCCTCCACTATTCAAACGGGCGCCAGTGGCCTAACGTAGACGGTGCAAACCTCTTGTCTCGAGGTTTTATTAGTTCTCCACGTAAACCAAGTTATTCAGCCTCTTTTCTCCACTAATTTTCCTACTACACTATTCTCTCCTAATCTAATATTTCTAATTAAATAAATCTCTCCTCGCCGACTCCGTCCACCCTTCAAATTCCCTGGATCCACCGGGGCTGGACCCCAGCACTACTGTAGAAAGGGTGGTGGACTACATACTCTATAATAAGGTGTATGTGAAGAAAACAAAGAGGAATCAGAATGTGTATGGGGATAACTGATGAAGAATCTCTCCCAACAAACACAACACTGTAAGTCAGCTATCCTCCAAAGGAAGTAAACACTAATTTTAAAAAAGAAAAACAAGGGTTAATGAGCCACAGGCTTCTGGCATGTGCCAGAAGAATCCACGGACTAGGAGTTACCCTAAGGCTCTGGTTACTGTAGTAACAGGAGTAGGGCATGAAGAAATCCTGTCTCCTTGTGGCCATCTCCTGCAACAGAAACTTTAAAGCTATTGCTTATGCTGCAGTGAAATAAGAAAAAAGTTTCTTCTCTTTGGCCTTTTGATTCCTTCTCTACTTTAGCTGTTCCTTATCTACCGTCTGCATTGATAACTGTTTCCTTCTTTTCAGAAGATTAACCTATTGACTGTTTTGAAACAATGCAAAATGGAACAAGAACATCGGAACCTTATACCCTTGTGGAAATAAATGTTTTTTGGGGGGAAATAGACAGATGGTTTTAACCCCCAAGCCGGCAGAGGAGAGAACACAGTAGACTTGTGCCTCAAGATCTGTGTCTACCCTGATGGGGAATCAAGGGGATCACCCAGCTGGGGCTCGTGGTCAGAGGTTGGAGATAAAGAGAAAACATAAAAGGATCCTACAAGCTTTCTTTTTGCTTTGTTTCAAAGCAGTCAATAGGCTGGCATCAGGAAGCCCAGTAACTTGGGTCCAGCCTGCAGTTACAGGAGCTGGGGCTATTGTCTTCTGTAGATTGCACTGTGGCTTTCTTCCCGTACTGCAAAAAGAGAAAAACAAACTATAAGGGGAGATTTGCAGAGAGAGCACCATAAAGTTAAGCATCAGGCTGTGACTAGCGTAAAATTAAAAGATACCAGACACCAACTATGGCTCATGCAGTTAGAGGGCGAGAGGTACAGGACGTCCCTGGAGAAGGATGTGGCAGCCCCTCCATTACTCTGGCCTGGAGAATTTCATAGGCAGAGGAGCCTGATGACCTAGAGGCCATGCGATCACAAAGAGTCAGACACGACTGAGCGACTCTCACACACACACAGGTGCAGGATATAGCTTACACAACAGGCTAGTCCTCTGAAAAGAAGGAAACAATTATCTACGCAGGCTGTAGATCAGGCACAGTTAAAGTAGAGAAGGACTCAAAAGGCAAAAGAGGAAAAACTATTTCTCACTTCACTGCCACACTCATAAACACTTCCTATTCACAAGGACTGCTGGGCTCTAAATGACACGGGCACTTTAAAATTTCGGTAACTGAAGATAAATAAACACGGGGCAGACTATGAAGAAGAAAATTCGCACAGTCATTTTCATACACACTAGTTAAAATCAAAGTCCATGAAGGTGTGCTGCAAACCAGGAACTGTTAGAGACATACAAACCAAAACCACAGCGAGAGGACACTGCAGCTGTTTGAAAGGCCATCCTCAGTCTACAAAGGAAAACGGTGGAGAAGACGCGGAGGAAAGACAACACTCGTGGTGCTGATGAGATGTAGACGCTGAGGATCACTGTGGAGAGGAGTATGGGACTGCCTTTGTTAAGTTTTAGTAAGACAAACATATTGATCCCAGCCCAGGTCACAAGATGACTTAAAATATGCCCTGCTCAGCACTCCCTCATCATCAGCACCAGCAAGGGAAGAGGGTGCTGAACAGCAGCTCTGCCCAAAGAGGCAGACAGCCTCGGTCAGGGACACACAGTCAGGTCTCTGCCTCATCGGGTGGTTAATGAGGCTCCCCCGTCACAGCAAAGGGCTCTTAACTCCAAATTCATCTTGCCAGAGAAGAGAAAAGAATCAGACATAAACTGTAAACTAAATCAAGTATCTTTATTTTTAAATATAAATATAAAAAGTGAAGGATACAAGCAGTAAAAATTATACTTCAAGAGAATAAATTACAAACCACATTACAAACTATATTACAAACCAATATTACAACTATATATTCTGACGGAGGAGGAGGATGGAAGCCACACGAACTAGTGAGTGAGCGGCCCTTGACTGTGTGGGTACCACCCGAGTGCTCCAGTCGACTCCAGCCCCAGACTCCGCTGCAGACACCAGCCGGAATGGGAACTGCCCTGCCCGTCACACCGGGAGGAACCCAAGTCTGTGCCTTCAGGCGCCTCTTCTGCCAGGCTCCACGCAGAAGGCTCAGCCTGAGCCGCGTTCTTCATGTTCTTCTCCTGCAGGTTAATGGTGATAAAATAAGGCGAAGGAAGTGCCTAGAAGCCGGGCACCTCCCCTTTCTGCAGTTTTTTTTTTTTTTTTTCTCCTCCTTCTCTAAGTGACTCTTTTGAATAAAAGAGAAAGGTCATATTTCCACAGTTCTCACCAGGATTTGGGCTTAAAAGGTCCTCCATCATGGGGCTATTGTTGGGTTCTTATCACTGCTGACTGCTTCTCATCCTCGTCCTGATGGGTGCGTTTGGGTTCTCTTCTTCCAAACCAAGGCAGGAGTCCTGGGGACAGTGGGTGGACTTTCCTTCTCATCGGGACATGCACAGCACCTGACAAGATGCGAGAAGGGAAGGCTTTGCGTGAATTCAAACTGCTCATCCTGCAGTACGCTCTTTGCTTCTCGCTGTTTGATTCTTTTCTCCATTGCAAAATCAAAGCCAGTAGGCATGGTGGGTGTCTTCTCTGGCAGTTTCTTAGGGAAACTCTGTCCTTTGTAAAGAATTCCAGAATCCAGTTTCTGTGCTTTAAACCTGTAGAGCCCTGCGTCTACAGGATTACATTTCTTGGATTTTCCACTTGTTTCCAACACCTCCACCACCTCCTGCTGCGTTTTAATTCCCTTCTCTGACACTTATTTCTCACTACTTCTTAGGATCTTCTGTATATGGGAAGAAAAACCTGGAAAAGAACAGATATGCATTTATGCCTGGCTGAATTAAGTTCCTGTACACTTTATACAAACACAACGTTGGAGATCACCTCTATTCCAATATAAGATCAAAATGAAATTGCACCGAAAGGAAAAGAAAAAAGGGGCATGAAAAATGCTGCCACCTTGTGGCCGTTTTCCATAACAACAACATCAACGTCAAGAGCTGTGCTGATGGACACTTAATATGCAGAAGGCCCCCGGGGTTGTGACTAAACAACATCCGCCTTCAAGGAATGTTCTAGAAGTGTTTATCAAAACACAGGGCAGAGGTTCAAGAGTCAATTGCAAGGGGTTTCACTCACGCCCTTTAAACAAAGTCACTGGAAATGATGTCAGTCTTGCTAAATAGTCAGGCAGTCAGTTCAGTCGCTCAGTCGTGTCCAACTCTGCAACTGCATGAACCGCAGCACGCCAGAACTCCCTGTCCATCACCAACTCCCAGGGTTCACTCAGACTCATGTCCATCGAGTGGGTGATGCCATCCAGCCATCTCATCCTCTGTCATCCCCTTCTCCTCCCGCCCCCAATCCCTCCCAGCATCAGAGTCTTTTCCAATGAGTCAACTCTTCGCATGAGGTGGCCAAAGTACTGGAGTCTCAGCTTTAGCATCATTCCTTCCAAAGAACACCCAGGGCTGATCGCCTTCAGAATGGACTGGTTGGATCTCCTTGCAGTCCAAGGGACTCTCAAGAGTCTTCTCCAACACCACAGTTCAAATGCATCAATTCTTCGGCGCTCAGCCTTCTTCACAGTCCAACTCTCTCACATCCATACATGACCACAGGAAAAACCATAGCCTTGCCTAGACAGAACTTTGTTGGCAAAGTAATGTCCCTGCTCTTCAATATGCTATCTAGGTTGGTCATAACTTTCCTTCCAAGGACTAAATACTAGAGAAATCCAAATCAAAACTACAATGAGGTATCACCTCACACCGGTCAGAATGGCCACTGTCAAACACTCTACAAAGGACCAAGGCTGGAGCGGGTGGGGAGAGATGAGAACCGTCCTCCATTGAAGCTGCAATGTCGAGCGGGAACAGCCTCTGTGGAGACAGCGTGCATGCTAAGTCACTTCAGCCATATCTGACTCTTTTCCACCCCATGGACTGTAACCTGCCAGGCTCCTCTGTCCACGGGAGTCTCCTGGCAAGAATCCTGGAGGGGGTTGCCATGCCCTCCTCCAGGGGGTCTTCCTGACCCAGGGATTGAGCCTGCCTCTCTTACGTCCCCTGTGTTGGCAGGTAGGTTACCACTGGTGCCACGTGGGAAACCCCTGGAGACAATGTGAAAGCTCCTTAAACAATGAAAATGAGAACAAAAGTGCAATATTCCTGTCGGCTTAGAAAAGAGGCACAACCTGCAAGTTGAGAGTCACGTTTTATCCAGTGGGAATTTTTAGGACTTCAAGCCCAGGAGACACCATCTCAAGAAACCCTGAGAGAACTGTTCCCAGGAGGTGAAGGGAGAAGACAGGTTACAAAGCACTCTGCAACCAAGGGCAGGTAGTCTAAACATCAAAAGACCATTGTTAAAGAAAACCAGACATCCTGAGTTGAGGGATTTGGTGCGTTTGCATGTCTGGGAAGATGCAGGAGTCTGGGCTCACTCCTTCCATATGCACCTCGCCTGTCTGGGGCCACCATCCTGTTTTCACATCCTGAGCTTCCTTTCCTCAGGGGTCACCTTAGGCAGTGTCTGCAGTCTAGAGAGCAGACCCAAGACGGGCGGGCATGGTGGAGGGTCTGACGGAATGTGGTCCATTGGAGAAGGGAATGGCAAGCCACTTCAGTATTCCTGCCTTGAGAACCCCATGAACATATGAAAAGGCAAAAAGATAGGACATTGAAAGAGGAACTCCCCAGGTCAGTAGGTGCCCAATATGCTACTGGAGATCAGTGGAGAAATAACTCCAGAAAGAATGAAAGGATGGAGCCAAAGCAAAAACAATACCCAGCTGTGGATGTGACCGGTGATACAAGCAACATCCGATGCTGCAAAGAGCAATATTGCATAGGAACCTGGAATGTAAGGTCTATGAATCAAGGCAAATTGGAAGTGGTCAAACAGGAAATGGCAAGAGTGAACATTGACATTCTAGGAATCAGTGAACTAAAATGGACTGGAATGGGTGAATTTAACTCAGATGACCATTATATCTACTAATATGGGCAAAAATCCCTTAGAAGAAATGGAGTAGCTATCATGGTCAACAAGAGTCCGAAATGCAGTTCTTAGATGCAATCTCAAAAATTACAGAATGATCTCTGTTCATTTCCAAGGCAAACCATTCAATATCACAGTAATCCAAGTCTATGCCCCAATCAGTAACGCTGAAGAAGCTGAAGTTGAACGGTTTTATGAAGACCTACAAGACCTTTTAGAACTAACACCCAAAAAAGATGTCCTTTTCATCATAGGAGACTGGAATGCAAAAGTAGGAAGTCAAGAAACACCTGGAGTAACAGGCAAATTTGGCCTTGGAATACGGAATAAAGCAGGGCAAAGGCTAACAGAGTTTTGCCAAGAGAACACACTGGTCTTGGCAAACACCCTCTTCCAACAACACAAGAGAAGGCTCTACACATGGACATCACCAGATGGCCAACACTGAAATCAGATTGATTATATCCTTTGCAGCCAAAGATGGAGAAGCTCTATACAGTCAGCAAAAACAAGACCAGGAGCTGACCGTGGCTCAGATCATGAACTCCTTATTGCCAAATTCAGACTGAAATTGAAGAAAGTAGGGAAACCCACTAGGCCATTCAGGTATTACCTAAATCAAATCCCTTATGATTATACAGGGGAAGTGAGAAATAGATTTAAGGGCCTAGATCTGATAGATAGAGTGCCTGATGAACTATGGACGGAGGTTCGTGACATTGTACAGGAGACAGGGATCAAGACCATCCCCATGGAAAAGAAATGCAAAAAGCAAAATGGCTGTCTGGGGAGGCCTTACAAATAGCTGTGAAAAGAAGAGAAGCCAAGAGCAAAGGAGAAAAGGAAAGATAGAAGCATCTGAATGCAGAGTTCCACAGAATAGCAAGAAGAGATAAGAAAGCCTTCCTCAGCAATCAATGCAAAGAAATAGAGGAAAACAATACAATGGGAAAGACTAGAGACCTCTTCAAGAAAATTAGAGATACCAAGGGAACAATTCATGCAAAGATGGGCTCAATAAAGGAGAGAAATGGTATGGACCTAACAGAAGCAGAAGATATTAAGAAGAGGTGGCAAGAATACACAGAAGAACTGTACAAAAAAAGATCTTCATGACCCAGATAATCACGAAGGTGTGATCACTCACCTAGAGCCAGACATCCTGGAATGTGAAGTCAAGTGGGCCTTAGAAAGCATCACTATGAATAAAGCTAGTGGAGGTGATGGAATTCCAGTTGAGCTGTTACAAATCCTGAAAGATGATGCTGTGAAAGTGCTGCACTCAGTATGCCAGCAAATTTGGAAAACTCAGCAGTGGCCACAGGACTGGAAAACGTCAGTTTTCATTCCAATCCGAAAGAGAGGCAATGCCAAAGAATGTTCAAACTACTGTACAATTGCACTCATCTCACATGCTGGCAAAGTAATGCTCTAAATTCTCCAAGCCAGGCTTCAGTAATATGTGAACCATGAACTTACAGATGTTCAAGCTGGTTTTAGAATAGGCAGAGGAACCAGAGATCAAATTGCCAACATCCACTGGATCATTGAAAATGCAAGGGAGTTCCAGAAAAACATCTATTTCTGCTTTATTGACTATGCCAAAGCCTTTGACTGTGTGGATCACAATAAATTGTGGAAAATTCTGAAAGAGATGGGAATACCAGACCACCTGACCTGCCTCTTGAGAAACGTGTCTGCAGGTCAGGAAGCAACAGTTAGAACTGGACATGGAACAACAGACTGGTTCCAAATAGGAAAAGCAGTGTGTCAAGGCTGTATATTGTCACCCTGCTTATTTAACTTCTATGCAGAGTACATCATGAGAAACGCTGGGCTAGAAGAAGCACAAGCTGGAATCAAGATTGCTGGGAGAAATATCGATAACCTCAGATATGCAGATGACACCACCCTTACGGCAGAAAGTGAAGAGGAACTAAAGAGCCTCCTGATGAAAGTGAAAGAGGAGAGTGAAAAAGTTGGCTTAAAGCTCAACATTCAGACAACTAAGATCATGGCATCTGGTCCCATCACTTCATGGCAAATAGATGGGGAAACAGTGGAAACAATGACAGACTTTATTTTGGGGGGCTCCATAATTACTGCAACCATGAAATTAAAAGATGCTTACTCCTTGGAAGAAAAGTTATGACCAACCTAGACAGCATATTAAAAATCAGAGACATTACTTTGCCAACAAAGGTCCATCTAGTCAAGACTATGGTTTTCCCAGTGGTCATGTATGGATGTGAGAGGTGGACCATAAAGAAACTTGAGCACCGAAGAACTGATGCTTTTGAACTGTGGTGTTGGAGAAGACTCTTGAGAGTCCCTTGGACAGCAAAGAGATCCAACCAGTCTAGTCTAAAGGAAATTAGTCCTGAATATTCATTGGACGGGCTGATGCTGAAGCTGAAACTCCAATACTTTGGCCACCTGATGCAAAGAATTGACTCATTGGAAAAGGCCCTGATTCTGGGAAAGATTGAGGGCAGGAGGAGAAAGGGACAACAGAGGGTGAGATGGTTGGATGGCATCACCGACTCGATGGACATGAGTTTGAGTGAGCTCTGGGAGTTGGTGATGGGCAGGGAGGCCTGGCGTGCTGCAGGCCGTGGGTCACAAGGAGGCAGACACGACCGAGCGACTGAACAGGCCGTGCAGGCAATGGTCTTTAGTTGCAGCCGCCTCAACAGTCTCTGACGGCAAAAGAATTGAAAACTGCTCATATACGCACCAGGGAGCATACACGCACACATATGAGCATGTTCATGGCAGCATTATACACAACAGCTGAAAGATGGACACCACAAATGTCCGTCAATGGACAAACGGACAAACAACCTTTGTTATATAACACAACAGAATGTCATTCCGCCATAAAAAGGAGTGAACGAGTAAGACAGATACAAAAGGTCACATCAAGTTTTATTCCATTTATATAAAAAATCCAGAACAGATACAATCCATAGAGACAGAGTGTAGATCCGTATCTGCAAGGGGCTGAGGGGAGGGAATATTGGAAAGAAACTACTCAATGAGGAAGGTGTTTCACTTCCATGATGGAGATGTCCTAGAACCGGAGAGAAGTGACGGTCGCCCAGCAGTGTCCCGAAGGGCACAGCCTTGTGCACTCTAACCTGGGTAACTCCGTTCTGTACGTTTCACGTGTGTCACGTGTGAAGGAAGACTCAAGGGTGGTGTTCGTGTGAGAAATGGCCTTTCAGAAGCAGGTGGATCTGAGCGGTGTAGGGCTATGTGGCCGCGGATGTTGCTGGCACCCCCCCCGAACACTTCTCCCCTACCTGCTTCGAGTGTTGAACTCATAGCTGCCTTTTCCCCAGAGACGTCCTTGCTAAAACAGGAGCCATCTTGAGCTAGACACTACACGCCACCCCTTCCACCTCTTCCTCTTCACACACTTTCTAACTGGCACAAAAATCCCCCTGGTCTCAAAGTGGGATCACCCCTGCGGGACAGTCCGCCCTCCAGAGCTCCCTTAGGGAGAGGCAGGCTGAAGCTGGTCCCCAGCAGAGACAGAGAGCTGCCCCAAGAATTCACCCAACCAAGATTTGTCATCTTCTCAGGCTTTGCAAAATGGTTATGTAAGCCCAATACTCATGGTGAATTTTATGGTATTCGAATCATATCTCAACAAAGCAGTTCTTTCTTTTCAAAACACATTATTCATTTATAATAAAGGTTTTTTGTTGTTGTTCTTGTTTTTAAAAGCCCATCTCACCAGGGTAACACTGAATTCAGTTTACATTTCTTAAGTTGAAACTGTAAGCATCAATAATTTAAAGGGTAAAAATGTTTGTTCTTGATTCCCAAACACCTGTTCTTTTAAAACCCTAAATTCCACTGAAATGATCTCTGTGACAATAAGAGCCCCTGCTTGACAATCACAGCCATCTCTCCCTATTAACACAGCTGTTGGTCCACCCATTCTTTTGTGACTTTTTGCTTAAAAAAAATCCATACCCACAAAGCAGGCAATCGACTCAATGTTTATGTAATTCAATCTTTATTGTAAAAAAAAATTTTTAATGGAAATGATGTACCAGATGATCATAAAAGCATTCTAGTGAGCAACAAGTCCTGGAGAT
This sequence comes from Oryx dammah, assembly GCF_014754425.2. Classification (NCBI taxonomy): domain Eukaryota; kingdom Metazoa; phylum Chordata; class Mammalia; order Artiodactyla; family Bovidae; genus Oryx; species Oryx dammah. Next base: position 15,238 of record NW_024070213.1, read on the forward strand.
AAATGGAAAAGGCGGCAGGACGGATCTCAGCAGCAGACGCCACCCAAGGAGGCTCAGAGTCCACATCAGTCCTCAGAAAAATGATGACAAGCCTACGTTGAAACATGGGTTAAAAGAAGCCCCTAAAGTCACTCGCTTGTCCCGCACGCCTTGCGTGTGGCTGCACTGGCCCCTGGTGCTCACAGCGGTGACGCCTGCAGGTCAGTCTACGGCCAGGCCAGCCACCTGCTGTCACTTGATGCCAACAGCAAGCTTGGGCCGGTGACCTCGGCCTCGCTGTTCATCAAAGTGTTGGCCACACCCAGGAGAGCTCTAGAAAACTTACGGAGCAGCTCTCTGCTCAAAATCATTCTTAAGATGACTGGCTTAGTTGGGAGCCTAAAGAGGAGAAGTCAGGAATGAGAAATCACCCTCTTGGTGGAAATGCAATGAGCAGGCCCTGACATCAGCTCTTGGGGAGGGGGCGGGGGAAGACCCTAAACCTCCTTGATGAGACATACACAGAATATTCTGAGTCTCTTTACTGTCCCATGGCCTGGAGGGCCCGTCCCTCATTGGGCTTCAGGGTTTGCTATGGGCCTACGCCTGTTAGTGGCAAGTACTGAAGGGTCAGCTTGCCAGGGCCACGGAAGTCAGGGTGGGGGCTGCAAATGGGACAGCTGGGTTTGTAGGTGGTGTGGCAGGGATAGCCTGGGAGAGTGCCTCCCCTGAGAGCTGAGGTGCTGCCGAGGGAGGTGGGCCATGGAGAGGGCCCCTGTGGTCACGAGGGAGGCGGGCTCTGGTGGCGGCCTGGCTGCTCTTTGTCCGGCATCTCCACCTCCTCCTCCTCCCGCTTCAGGTCGATGTTCTGTGAACAAGCGGCAGGTGAGGTCTGGCCTTGCGTGTGCCCAGGTGAGACTCTGACACCTCCAGGGGCCATGCCACGAGAATGTGCTACTTGCCAAGCCAGGTCTGCGGGGCTAGCTCTGCACCCTTACAGAGAGAAGCTGTTCTCTCGATGCCATCTGACATTTGTGCCGGACCTACCTCCAGCTCCTGCAAAACCTCGTCCATGAAGTCCCGGGAGTTCTGTTTATAAGACACGGCTAGTCGAATCGCATCACTGAAGAGCTGGGGTGGTGGGAGGGGAAACGGGGCTGTGGGCACCACTGGCCGGGGCTCTGCCTGCCCTGTACCCGCTGGCCCACTGTCATCACGTGTCCACACGATACTCCACCCTGAAGTCAGCACCTTTTCCCATCCCCTGACCCCATGCTGGTCAATACGCTTTTTCTTCACCAACCTCCCCTTCTGTCGACACTCACAACAACCCCTTCCTGTCGCTACCAGGGCCCCCAGCAATGCCATCCTCACCAACAGCCCTGAAGCCAGCCCTTCTCTCCACCACATCCCCGGAAACGTCAGGCCTTCCCCACCTCACCAGACTATCTCTGCAGTCTCCTATTACCTTCACAACATTGGTACCATCAGCAGCTGAGACAAAGTACAGGGGCAAGGAGAACTTCTTGGCAAAATTGAAACTTTTTTGGGTCATCTTCCTGTCTGCTGTAGAGAGAAGGTAGGACATTGGCCTGTCTACCAAGGGAAAAGGAGTTTTGAAGGGCAGGTCACTGGAGGTCCCCATTCCAGGAAGTGGGACAAGCAGGGACAATCAGCAGACATGTCATATAAAGAGCTCATTCAACTGGGATCTGTGTCTCAAGGAGGCAGGTTGGCTCACATGGATATTACTGGAAGGGGAGTGACGGCAGGCCGCCAAGGGATCTATTTTGGGAGGAACAGATCACTGGTGGTTTGAGGGCCCAGGAAAGGAGGATGAAACGTGTGATGGTGGGCTCCCCCACGAATTGCCAGCACCCAGGTGTAGGGGTGGCCTCACCATCGATTTTATTGGCCACCACAATGCACGGAATCTCCGGCCTGAACTCCCGCAGCTCTGCGTACCAGGTGCTGAGGTTCCTATACGTGATTTTCCTCTGCACATCAAACACCTGAATCAGCAGAGGAAAGAAGAGAGCCCAGGTGCATCGACGTCTCTGCACATCCCCCCAGCTGACACACACACAAGCCGGCAAACACGGGCTTGGGAACTCAGACCACAGACCATTCTGAATGTGGCCCCTCTAACCACAAGCCTTGCCCACACTCCTCAGAGAATCCCTCCAGAACCTTCAGCTTGTCACCTAATTCACCTATTTTAACCAAAGAGTATCATTTTATTTATTGTACCATTGATAAGTCTGTGAACATTGAAAGTTTGTTGTTTTCTTATTAGTCTAATTACTGCCTATCCATTTTGTAAAAGCTTTTTTATGATAATCTTAAATGTTTGTAGAATACCCTTTCAGCTGCTTTACCTTAAATTATAAACTTTTAATTTTATATTTTAAACTTTTACAAAGTAGCTTTTATCTTTTATTACTTTACAGCTAATCATTTTATGAACTGTTTACAATTTATACTGTTTACCTATTTAAAAATAGCAAGAAGCATGAACACTGACTAGCTCTAAGGGTGAGGAGTCCAGAAGTCCTAAGATGCTTCAAGTGGCCGCTACAAGGATCCTGCCGGCTCCTCAGAGGAACTCCCCAAAAGGTCAGCTGCTTGCCGCCAAGCCATCTCCCAGAACAGACTCGCAGGTCCAAACTGCCCCAGCGCAACCATGGGTTGAGAGGGACAGCCCTGTACCCTGCTGGAGCGGCAAGTCTTACTTCGAGCCGACACAGCCCTTCGCAGGAGCAGCCATGCCTGGGGCCGGGCACCCCCCTGCAGGCAGCAGGCTCCAGACAGCAGCTGGCCGCCTGAGGCGGCAGCAGACCGGCTAAGAGGCTCTTGTGTGGTACCCCCAGGTCCAACTTCAACAAAGACCATGTTTTACTGAATTCCCAAAAAAGACGTCTTCTACAACACGCTTGTGGTGAAGCCCTGGAATCCGCCTCACTCCTGCCATGAGCGCCATCAGACCTTTTGCCCAGGTCTAGTTTCCTGAGCTTCCTTTCCTTGTTTCGAGCTGAGGAGGCGCTGGTTAGGCCGAGCAGCACAGCCTTCACTGTTTCAAAGTGGCGGGCAGAACCCCACCTCTCTCCGGGGCGACCAGGTCCCCACGTGGCCAAGGCCCCTCCAGTAGGCTGGGGCTGTGAGAGGCACGGGCAGACACAGGCATGCAGGCAGGCTGGCAGGCCAGAAGAGGGCCACAGGGGCTGAGAGACACGTGTCACGGGCAAGAGCCCACGCCTGCTGGCCCCAGCCTGCCCCGTCTGCCTCACCCTCGCCTGCTCCATTCGCTCTGTCCCTGCAGAGGTCGTTGCTGTTCAGCCAGGAAATCACATCTGACTCCTTTGCCACCCCATGGACAGTAGCCTGCCAGGAACCTGATGAAGCCCTGAACCTGCTCCCCCTGGTGGAAGGGTCGCTCCACACACCCCCTTCGCCCTCACCCCAGACGAGACGCCGGCCCAGGCAGGCTCTCACCCAGAACCTCTGCGGTCTGAAGCCTGCCCTGATCCTTCCCCCGGCACCCAGCGCTCGTGCGGAGGGCTCAGGCCCTCATCCCTTCACCCCTCAGGCCAGACCTGCCCGAGCCTCCGCCTCCCAGCAGGCCGCATACCATGATGCAGGCGTGGGCCTTGTGGTAGTAGGAGGCGTGCATGCTCTGGAACCGCTCCTGGCCTGCTGTGTCCCAAAAGTCTGCAGCAGGAACACAGCTCTGACTGCGCGCGGGGGCGGAGCATCTCCACAGCGGCGGGGAGGGCAGGCAAGCGCTCCGCTGGCGGCTGTGCAGCCGCCAGGTGGCTCACCCGGCCGTGCGTCGAGGCGGCCGAGGGAGACGGGGGGCCAGGAGGAAGGAGAACGCAGACAGGAGACCCCACGAGGGGCAGGCTCGGCGCCCACCCTCCCCACCCAGTAAGACGCAGGGCCCTCCACCGGCAAAACTAGGCCCAATTCCCACGAGCGCCCACCACAGAGGCCAGACGTGTGGCCTGGCCAAGGGGAAGGCTGTAGCCCCACCGGAAGGCAGACCTCTGTGGAAGGCAACACTCGGGCAACACCTGTTATCTTCCGGACTGAAGGGCACCGGCATAGAGCCCCGTGGGCTGCTTTCCGCCTCCCCTGGCGCCCACCGCCCCTCCTCTGAGCCTGGGGCCTCGGTTCCGCCGCCTGACTCTCCCCTCCGGCCCTCCCTCCCGAGAGCCGCTGCGGCTCAGCGTTGCGCTGCTCACCCACAAGGACGGTCTTGCCGTCCACCGTGGCCGTGTGCTTGTACAGGGTCAGGGCGTATGTGGACAGCTGCTGGGGCTGACTGCATTTAGGTTAAGGAAAACAATAAAAAGAGACATAGAAAGGTGCTGGGGGTGGTTGCTGGCGTGACGGAATGGAGGCTCCCTCTCCTTTTTTAGAAAGTTATTCAGATTTTAAATTGAATGAGTGTTGCAGACAGAGGACCAACCTCAGCCTCAAACATCACAGGCACAATCCCCATGAAAAGTGAGGGGCAGGAGAGGCTGGGATTATGTCCTGGCCACCTGAGAACAAGGGAGTACACAAAATGGGCTTTTACAGAGCAGCTGTCCGAAGCGGCATCATGTCGTTGGCAAATGCCACTGTGGGTGCCCCAGCTCTTTATGGATGGGGCTCTTGCAGGCAGAGAGCAAACCCAGCCATAAGAAGCAACATAACAGTTCCAGGGAAAACCAGTCTCCTCAAGCCAGACAGCTAACTGACAAGCTGCTTATGAACTGCTGTTTGTGTATGAAACCCTATCAAAAAGCATGAGGAATACGACTTTCTGAAGTTGCAAGAAGCTGTGTGGTTTAACCGTCAGAGTTGGGTCAACACAGGTGGGTGAGTGCATAGAACTTAGGAGAAGGTGAAGTGAGGTAGACTCTGCCCTGAGAGGCTGAGGCCCAGGGCTCTTCTTACCCACAGTTCTCAGTGGACTCACCTGGGACGATTTTTACAAATCATCTCAGTTGTCTGATTCCAAACTTGCATAATAACGACAGTTCAGGAAAGGAGGGTGGGGCTGGCAGATCCTTCTTCAGAAAGTTGGTTCACACCAGAGAATTCTTAATTTCTCTGTAGAGAGCTCAAGCTCTGAGGTCAGAGATGTTAAGCGACTTAGCCACTGCCAGAGCTACTGAGGAGGAGGTGGGGTGTCAGTCCAGGCATCGGACAAGGTAGGGTTAGCCATTCCACTGCCTTCCTACTATAAAGTAAATCCAGATGTGAGTAAACTTCAGAATATACTGCAGCACACCATGTAGGTCAGCTGGTGAGAGACCAGCATGAATGAACTGTCTGCACTTGCTCACCTGCCCCTTCCTGGACCCCTAGAACAAAGCAGGGGCAGGGGCGCAGGGGGGCTGAGTCGGCATGGGAGTGGACAGGGCCACAAGGAGCGTTTCAAACTTGAAGGATACAATCCATCCATGAGGAACCGCTCCATGAGTCTGTAGGGAGAACGTGCAAGGTGGTCAGCCGCATGCGCAGCGCTCTTGCCTCCTCCTCACGCTGCTGCACCAGCCAGGGCTGGGACACTTGGAGGCCAGCTGTGGCTCCCCCCAGTCCCTTCCTCAGCTACCAGCTCCCTTTCAAGGACAGTGCCCAGGGACCACCCATCCACCCTCTTCCTGACTCGGGCTGAGTTCCTGACACCCTTTGGCCGTAACACTGACCAGCACCCACAGGTGCTTTTCCTGTGAGCAGGGACCCCAGTTTACTCCTTTTAGGGAATAAACAAACTGTGGTACATCTACAACAGGGACTACCACCTAGCAATAAAAAGGCACAAATTACTGATCTACCCAACAATTTAAATGAATCATAAGGGTATTACGACGAGTGAAAAAGGCCACACGTCATATAACTCCTTGTATACAATGTTGCCAAGATGACGTCACTACAGAGATGGCGTCTGTGAGCGGAGGCAGGGCGGGGCTGGGAGAGGGTGAAGTGGGGTGGGTGCGGTGCAAACGCGCAGCAGGACCACGGCCTCCACTGTGCTGGGACAGCTGGGTATCTCGACTCCAGTGATGCTGCCCAGATCTACGCGTGACGAAGCGACACGGAGTTATACACAGGCATTGGGCAAAGGCTGGCTTCCTGCGCTTGACCTTGTACTCTGGGGACGGCAGGCGGGGGACACACGGGCGCTCTCTGGGTTCTCTTTGCAAAGTCCTGTGAATCTGCTATTTCAGAATGAAAAGGTAAAGAAAAAACAAACAAAGAAACAGATCCCTTCGCAGACTGGGAGAGACTCGTACAGTGGCAGTCACTGACGGAGAATCGGCACACAGGAACCGTGAACAGCTCTGACACACAGGAGGACACCCACGCCTGGCCCTAAGCCCGCGGACGGGCAACTCAGATGGACAGCTGCCGACACACGAGAAGGCACCCGATCTTCTCGCAACTCTATGCGAACTGAAGACGACGGAGCAGCACACTCGTCTGTCGAGAGCAACGGAGCTGAAAACGCCACGTGATGGCCACAAAGTCGGGGTTTTCGTGAAGCAGCAGATTCCTATGCTGTGCTGTAGGGGTGAGAATCTACCACACTACTTTGGAGAGAAAACGGGATAACTCAAAATCTGAGCTAATGCTATAACTGGGCAGTTTCACGCCAGCTGTAATAGAATTTGTGCCCAAGATGACAGGCGTAAAATATTCACTGCAGTACTGTATCTAATATCAGAAAAATGATAATTTTTCATAACTGCTCTTCAAGAGAACAGACAGATACAGTTTAGTACAAAAAAGTAAAAAAAAAAAATGACTGAGTGCCTGCCATATGCTGGATGCTAGGCTAGGCACCAGGATATAACACTGAACAAAAGAGATGAAAATTCCTGTCTCTGTGAAGCTTACATTCTAGTAGGGAAGACAGACAGGCAATAAACACACTCTTAACATATGTATAGCCATGTCTATGGTCAATGGGTTTAGGACAAAAGCATTACTGCAACTCAGCGGGGCAAAGGATTGTTTTTGGAGAAGGAAATGGCAACGCACTCCAGTCTTCCCGTCTGGACAACTCCACGGACAGAGGAGCCTGGTGAGCTACAGTCCACGGAGCTGCAGAGTCGGGCGTGACTGAGCGCCTGAGCACACGCACACGCAGAGGGGCACTTCACCAGAAAGCGGTGCGGGGACAGTGGGGCACGTGTGCACGGAAGAGCGACCCTTGCGGGCACTGCACAGACTGGGGTGGCAGGAGGCTCAAGGGGTCACTCCCTCAACTGGAAACGGGAAACAACAGCCGGAAGCAACCATCGCAGAGCTCTGGAACCCACTGGACTCAACAGCCAGGAGCGCGCTAGATGCAAGGCGAGGGCTGGGCTCGTGCAGAACAGCATGCACAGACCAGCAGCAGCAGCGCACACCACAGGCCCGCCCGAGCGCACAGTGCCCACTGCGCCGCGCATCTGGCTGGCAGTGGGGACACTGTCCTCAGAAAGTCTGCCTCGCGTGCTGTCATCAGCTGGCAGATCCCCAAGGAGCCAGATCTGAGCTCTCTCAGGCTTCAGAGGCTTCCCCTGCAACCACTGGAAATTTAACAGGATAGGACCATCCCGTTTTTTCTTTCCCATTTTGGAGGAAATTTTTATCAAGTCACTGTCTGAGCACAGATAATGGAATAGAAATATCAATGACCACACACAAGAAGGAATAAACACTTTGTAAAAAGTATCGAAAAGTTACCAGTAGACACTCAAGCCCTAAACACGCAGAAACCAGCCATACCCGAGGAATGGGAATATCTGAGTTCCAAAGTCGCCACTAGAGAAGGGAATGGCAACCCACTCCAGCATTCTTGCCTGGAGAAGCCCACAGACGGAAGAGCCTGGAGGGCTACAGTCCATGGGGTTGCAAGAGTCGGACACGATTGAGTGACTAACACACACAAGTCACCACAGTAAAGTACTCAGAATGCCTAATTCTAAACCGGATAATTACAAAGCATACAAACAGGAAGGCATAGCCTATGCACATGATAAAAAAGAATTTGACAGAAATAACACCTGAAGAAGTCCAGATACTTGACTAATCAAAGATGTTAGATCAATATTCTTAAATATGCTCAAAAAGCTAAGGGAAACCATGGACAAAGAGCTGAAGGAAATTGGAAAGCAACACACGAACAGAATGAGAGTATCAATAAAGAGACAGGAAATATGAAAAGAAACCGATATCCTGGAACTGAAAAGTACAATAATTTAGGTGAAAAACTCACTAGAGGGTTTCAGCACCACTTGAGAAGGCAAAAAACAGCTCATCTTCAGCAAACCTGAAGGAAAGACAACCAAAATCATCTAGTGTGAGAATCAGAAAGAAAGCAAGTGAAGATGACCAGTGCCTAAGGATCCGTGAGGCAGCATCAGTCACCCTGAGAGGCGTCACACACAGAGGACCGGAGGGGGCCTGACAGGCATCACAGACAGACAGAGGACCGGAGGGGGGCAGACAGGCGTCACAGACAGACAG
>NW_024070213.1:23731-32522 GCF_014754425.2 Oryx dammah
CAGAGGACCGGAGGGGGGCAGACAGGCGTCACAGACAGACAGAGGACAGGAGGTGGGCAGACAGGCATCACACACAGAGGACAGGACTGGAGGGGGCCTGACAGGCATCACAGACAGACAGAGGACAGGAGGGGGGCAGACAGGCGTCACACACAGAGGACAGGACCGGAGGGGGCAGAGAGGTTATCTGAAGTCACAACGGCTAAAAACTTCCCAAACCTGATGCAAGACATGGATGTACACACCTAGGGAGCGGAACACACTCCAGGCAGGATGAACTCACACTGCTCCACATTGCAGGCAAACTGTAGGAACTGAAAGACAAGATCCTCAATAAAATAACTTTCTCATCGGATGCCACTGAGACCAGAAGGCAGTGGAAACATAACTGAAGTCCTGAGGGGGAAAAAAAACTGTCAGCAAAGAATTCTATGCACAGCAAACTATCCTTCCAGAAGGAAAGCAAAATTGGGACAACTCCCAGATAAATATAAGCTGACGTGGCTCATAAGCAGTAAATCTGTCCTAGAAGAAACAGTACAATGAGTCCTCCAGGTTGAAATGAAAGGACTAAACAGTAATTTGAAGCCCTATAAAGAAATAAAGATCTTCAGTAAAGGTAGCTACATAGCAAATATAAAAACAATACTCTCATACTTTCAGTTTATAACTCTTTTTTTCTCCTATATGATTTAGAAGACAAATACATAAAATTATAGTTATAAATCTATGTTAATGAACAATTAATGTATAAAGATGTCATATGTGACAAAACAATATAAAAGGAAGGGACAAAGTGTTTGTATACTATTCTAATTAAATTGATATTCAAATATGCTGTTATAAATTTTAGATATTAATTATAATCTTCAAGGTAACTGTTAACAAAAAATTTTAAAAATTATACATGAAAGAAAGAGATTTAGAACAGTATCCTACCAAAAATCAACTTAAAAAAAAAGTGTAATGGAGTAATTGAGAGATAAAACAGGAGACATATAAAACAAATAGTTAAATGGCAGAAGTAAATTCTTCTTTATCACTAATAACTTTAATTACTGTTGTTGTAAATGGGAATAGATAAAACTCTCCAATTAAAAGTGAGAAACTGGCAGAGTATATTTTAAAAATATGTACCAAGTATGTGCTAACTGTAAGACACTTGCTTTAGATACAAGGTCAAAAAGAGGCTGAAAAAAAAAGGATGATAAAAGATATTCCCTGCAAACAGTATTCAAGAGAGAACTAGGATGGCTATACTACAGCCAGACAAAACACACTTAAGTGACAAATGTAACAAGAGATGAAGGACATTAGATAGCAACGAAAAGTTCCATCTGTCAAGAAAACAGAAAAGTTATAAACATGTATGTAAAGAACAGCAGAGTTGTTGCAAAATATATAAAGTCAACACTGACACAACTAAGGGAAGACATAAACAGCTGGACAATAATACATTAAGGTTCCAGCATCCCACTGTCAGTGATGACCAGGGCAGTGAAGCAGAAGCCTTGAACCACACTGAAGACCAAGCAGACCTACACACACCCAGAACACTCCAGCTAACAGCAGGGGAACACATGCTCTTCTCGAGTGAACTCAGCGTAGGCTACAAAAATGTCAATAAGAAGACTGAGATTACACAAAATATCTTTACAAATAAAATGGAATGCAACTAGAAGAACAGAAGGAAAACCAGACAATTCACAAAACAGTGCAAATTAAATCAACAATATAACTGTACATTTTAAGGTAGTAGATATGAAAGACCACACTAAACTCAAAGCTAGCAGAAGGAAAGAAACAGCACAGGTGAGAGTGGAGAGTCGCAGAATACTGAACAGAAAGACAGCAGAGAGTGTCAGTGTAACCGGAAATGAGTTCTTTGAAGAGATCAGCATCAACAAACCTTTAGGTAGACTAAGAAAAGAGAGAGGACACAAATGATCAAAATCAGAACTGAAAGCTGGGAGAGTAACATCAGTCTCATAGAAACAAAAAAATTACAAGTGAACACCGTGAACTACTGCCTACCGATAAGCTGGATAACCTAGAGGAAGTGCACAAATTCCGAGAAACACACGAACTTCCAGGTTCAAAATGAAACAGAAAATCTGAGTAGACCTATACCAAGTAAGGAGATTACATCAGCACTCAAACACTCCCTGTAACTAAAGGTCCAGGACTGAATTACTTCCCTAGTGAATTCTACCAACCGTTTCATGAACAAACACCAGTTCTTCTCAAACTTTTCCCCCAAACTGAGGAGGGAACACTTTATAATTCTTTCTCTGAGGCCAGTGGTACCCTGATTCCAAGACCGGACGACACTATTAGAAAAGAAAACGACAGGCCAATATTCCTCGTGACTTTAGTTGTAAAAATCCCCGCAAAAATCCACCAGCAGACTTCCCTGGTGGTCCAAAGGTCCAGAATCCACCTGCCATGCAGAGAACGCAGGCTTGATCCCTGGTCCGGGAAGATTCCACGTGCTATGGGCAACTAAGCCATGTGCCACGGTGAGCCTGCACTCTAGACCCCACGTTGCGCGACACGAGGAGCCACTGGGAGCAGAAGCCCGCACAGCTCAGCCAGAGAGCAGCCCTGCTCGCTGCACCAGAGAAAGCCCACGCACAGCAACCAAGGCCCAGAACAGCGCAAAAAAGCCACTAGCAGACCAAATCATATTAAAGGGATTATACGTCATCACCAAATCATATTAAAGGGATTATACGTCATCACCAAGGGAGATCTATTCTCAGAATATAAAGGTGGTACAACTTAAGAAAATTAATCAAACATATATAAATAGGATGAAGGGAAAATTCCACATATTCATCTCAATAAATGCAAACAAAGCAACTGACAAAAACCAAACACCATTTCATGACAAAAACACTCTATAAACTAGGAAGAGAAGGCAATCACCTCAGGATAAAAGGCCACACAAGAAAACCCCAATGCTGTAAAGAGCAATATTGCATAGAAACATGGAATGTCAGGTCCATGAATCAAGGTAAACTGGAAGTGGCCAAACAGGAGATGGCAAGAGTAAACATCGACACTTTAGGAATCAGTGGATTAAAATGGACTGTAAGGGGCAAATTTAATTCAGATGACCATTATATCTACTACTGTGGGCAAAATCCCTTAGAAGAAATGGCGTAGCCATCATAGTCAACAAAGAGTCCAAAATGCAGTACTTGGGTGCAATCTCAAAACCAACAAAAAGATCTCTGTTCACTTCCAAGGCAAACCATTATCACAGTAATCCAAGTCTGTGCCCCAACCAGTAATGCCAAAAACGCTGAAGTTGAACGGCTCTGTGAAGGCCTACAAGTGCTTCTAGAACTAACACCCAAAAAAGAAGTCCTTTCCATCACAGGGGCCTGGAATGCCAAAGTGGGAAGTCAAGAGACGCCTGGAGTAACAGGCAAGTTTGACCTTGGAGTACAAAATGAAGCAGGGCAAAGGCTAACAGAGTTTTGCCAAGAAAACACACTGGTCATAGCAAACACCCTCTTCCAAAAACACAAAAGAAGACTCTACACATGGACATCACCAGATGGTCAATATCGAAATCAGATTGATTATATTCTTTGCAACCAAAAATGGAGCAGCTCTAAACAGTAGCTGACTGTGGCTCAGATCATGAACTCCTTATTGCCAAATTCAGACTTAAATTGAAGAAAGTAGGGAAAACCACTAGACCATTCAGGTATGACCTAAATCAAATCCCTTACAATTATACAGTGGAAGTGACAAATAGATTCAAGGGATTAGATCTGATAGACAGAATGCCTGAAGAACTACGGACAGGGGTCCATGACATCGTACAGAAGGCACTGATCAAGACCATCCCCAAGAAAAAGAAATGCAAAAAGGCAAATGGTTGTCTCACGAAGCCTTTCAAATAGCTGAGAAAAGAAGAGAAACTACAAAGGAGAAAAGGATATGCCCATTTGAATAGAGAGTTCTGAAGAACAGCAAGGAGAGATAAGAAAGCCTTCTTCAGTGATCGATACAAAGAAACAGAGGAAACCAAGGGAAAGACTAGAGATCTCTTCAAGAAAATCAGAGATACCACGAGAACATTTCATGCAAAGATGGGCACAATAAAGTACAGAACTGGTATGGACCTAACAGAAGATATTAAGAAGAGGTGGCAAGAATACACAGAAAAACTACACAAAAAAGATCTTCATGACCCAGATAAGCATGATGGCATGATCACTCACCTAGAGCCAGACGTCCTAGAATGTGAAGTTAAGTGGGCCTTAGAAAGCATCACTACGAACAAAGCTAGTGGAGGTGATGGAATTCCTGTTGAGCTCTTTCAAATCCTGAAAGATGATGCCGTGAAAGTGCTGCACTCAATATGCCAGCAAATTTGGAAAACTCAGCAGTGGCCACAGGACTGGAAAACGTCAGTTTTCATTCCAATCCCAAAGAGAGGCAATGCCAAAATGTTCACACCACCGCACAATTGCACTCATCTCACACACTAGCAAAATAATGCTCAAAATTCTCCAAGCCAGGCTTCAGCAGTACATGAACCGTGAACTTACAGATGTTCAAGTTGGATTTAGAACACGCAGAGGAACCAGAGATCAAATTGCCAATGTCCACTGGATCACTGAAAAAGCAAGAGAGTTCCAGAAAAACATCTATTTCTGCTTTATTGACTATGCCAAAGCCTCTGACTGTGTGGATCACAACAAACTGTGGAACATTCTGAAAGAGATGGGAATACCAGACCACCTGACCTGTCTCTTGAGAAACCTATATGCAGGTCAAGTAGCAACAGTTAGAACCAGACATGGAACAACAGACTGGTTCCAAATTGGGAAAGGAGTACATCAAGCTTGTATACTGTCACCCTGATTATCTAACTTCTATGCAGAGTACGTCATGCAAAATGCTGAGCTGGATGAAGCACAAGCTGGAATCAAGACTGCTTGAAGAAATATCCATAATCTCAGATCTGCAGAAAACACACCTTTATGGCAGAAAGTGAAGAGGAACTAAAGAGCCTCTTGATGAAAATGAAAGAGGAAAGTGAAAATGTTGGCTTAAAGCTCAACAATCAGAAAACTAAGATCATGGTATCTGGCCCCATCACTTCATGGCAAATAGATGGGGAAACAATGGAAACAGTGAGACTTTATTTTCTTGGGCTCCCAAATCACTGCAGACGGTGACTGCAGCCATGAAATTAAAAGATGCTTGCTTCTTGGAAGAAAAGCTATGACCAATCTAGACAGCATATTAAAAACGAGAGAAACATTACTTTGCTGACAAAGGTCCATCTGGTCAAAGCTAGTTGGAACATAAAGAAGGCTGAACGCCAAAGAACTGGTGCTTTTGAAGTGTGTGTTGGAGAAGACTCTTGAGAGTCCCTTTGACTGCCAGGAGATCAAACCAGTCCATCCTAAGGGAAATCAGTCCTGAATATTCATTGGAAGTACGGATGCTGAAGCTGAAACTCCAATACTTTGGCCACCTGATGCAAAGAACTGACTCAATGGAAAAGACCCTGATGCTGAGAAAGATTGAAGGCAGGAGGAGAAGGGGATGACAGAGGATGAGATGGTTGGATGACATCACTGACTCAATGGCCATGAGTTTGAGCAAGCTCCAGGAGTTGGTGATGGACAAGGAAGCCTGGCGTGCTGCAGTCCGTGGGGTCGCAAAAAGTCGGACATGACCGAGTGATTGAACGGAACTGAACTGCTGAAAACCCCAGTTAGCACCACACTCAGTGGTGAAACACTAAAAGCTTCACCTCAAAGTGAGAAATAAGAGGATGCCTGCTTTTGCCACTTCTATTCAACACAGCACTGAGAGTTCCAGCCAGAGCCCTGTGATAAGGAAGTCGTTAGTTTGAGTCCCATCCGAGGCGTTTCACAGTGGCAGCCCTGCTCCCACCTAAAGCTTGGGCACTGAGGTGAGGGCTCAAGCTTAGAGCTCCTGCTATAAGTTCCTGTCTTGCTTTTCCCAGGGCATCTTTTAAAATAAACAGAGCTGAGGTTGAGAAAAGTTAAATTACCTCTGTGCCAACCAGCAAAGCCCCTAGGGAATTATTCACAGCTCCCTGATTCCAAGGATACGTCAATAAAAGGTAAAAGTGGGAAACAAGGTGGACACTAAACAAGGAATCTGGTCGGGGCAGAAATGGCTGTGCACCCCACGGCCCCAGAAGCCGAGCGACAGGCTCAGCCCCGTGCAGACAGGCTGCCGCACTGCAGAGCCTGGCGCAGGGCCTCGGGGGCCCGCTGCGCACAGACGCACCAGGGTTACGGCCGAGCCCATCTGTACGCTGATTACAGCCAGGCATCACTCCCATCCACTCTTCTCCGAGAGTTCTTCCAAGGAAGTTTCCTCACCACCTTTCTTCAGCCTGCTGCTGGTTATGCTAGTCACACTTTTCACACTTTCCTCTCCCCGTTCCCACTGTCTGCACCTTGAAATCTCTCAGCCCACACACCACATACAGGAAAACCCCAGGTCTCACCTGAACTGGTCCAGCAGTCTCTGCCAGGACTCACGGGTAAAGCTCACCTCTCTCAGTTCTGACTCAGCCCTCTCCAGCCCTCCTCCCCAGACACACACAGCTGCTGATGGGAGGCTCCCGTGTTCCCCCATGCCTGGGCTCCCTCCCCACACTCACAGAAGCCATGCTCCTCTGTGCCTCTGGAGGCACCGAGGCACAGGTTCTGCCTCTAAGAACCCAGATCTGTTCTGGGCCTGGCTTTGCCCCCCGAATCCCCCAACATACTTGGACTTGCCCACAGCGCTGTCTCCCAGGCAGATGATCTTCACGTTGTCGTCAGCGTCATATTTCTCCTGGTCCAGCTCACAGGGTTTGGCTTTGTCCCTAGCCATTGGCTCCTGGCTGTAGAAAGGGCATCAGCTCAGGGGAGGGGGATCTTGTCACTGGAAAGATCGAGAAGAGGCTGTTGGTAAAGAGATGAGAAGTCCCCTCAACCAAATCCCCTTCCTCTTCCTGGACAGGGGATACAATGAGCTGATGAGAGAGGAGCCCCAGGAAACACTATTCTGTTCTATTCACCACCCACCTGGCTAGCGCTTGCTGAACCGTGGCGTTGTAATCTTGTCCCCAACAAGATGTTCTTAGAGTGGTTTACCCTGCCTATGCTCAGGACCACAACTCCCACTCCCACCTAGAGAGACTATTCTAAAACCATGTTGAAGTTTTACAAGTTTTATGTACAAACATTTGCTCACTTGTAAAGCAGGAGCAAAAATCAATGCTTACATCACATAATCAATTTGAGACATTGTGTGGGCCTGAATTATCATCGCAAATGACAGACCACACAGCCAAAGACGGCTCTTCCGGGTCCTCTACCTCATGCTTCTCACCTCCACCTCATTTTCCATCCTCCTGAAATCAGTAGCTATTTTTCCCTTTCCCAAACCTGGCATTCCCAGGCCCTCTTCTCTAGGGTTGTTTCAACCTCTATTAGTTTCAAGGATCTCCTAAATGCTGATGATGCCAAATCTGCATCTACACAGAGACCGCGTGCCCCTCAGTGCCAGACTCAAGCATGCAGTTGCCTACCGGGTTTTGACTAGCAAACTACTGCACACAGGCAAAAATGAGCTGTGAAACCTAAGCCCCGCCCACCCCAAACTCCCTCTTCACATCCCTTGTCTGTACATCAGCAGACAACCTGGGCCAGCCCCGGCGTGTGACACAGTCTCGAGCTCTATCCCACTATCCTCAGGCCATCACGCCCAACTATATTACTAACTTCACAAACATCACTGAGAATGTGCCACAGTCCACACTCTGAGCTCAGCCACGCAACAACGCAGCAGCAGCGCCCACACTTACGCAGCCTTAAATACGGGCAGATCTTGCACAAGACACGGAGGAAAACTCTCCTGTGGCAAGAGGTATGGCCGAGGTGCACACAGGGTGGAGAATACCAAGAGGACCCCTCAAGTAGGGAGTCAGCCTTGTTCACCGAGCACCCTCAGCCTCCAGGGCAGGGACTGGGAAGAGGCAGGGGCTCAATAAGCATAGTAAGGGGCTGCCCCTTCCTCCTCCACCCTGCAGCTGGAGCCGAGCGCAGCCAAACCTATTCTCGAAGACCTTCAATGCTTGTCGATATTCTCGCGACCCAATGGATAAGCTCTCTTTCACTCAGTTTTCCAGCACCTCAACCTCTTGGCCAGAATGGGCTCCCTTCGCCTCCCTCCTCCCACCGTCGCCAGAACCACTGCCCCGCTCTTTCCCCCCCACCGGGCCCTCCGTCCAGCTGAGGGCCCGAGGACGGCCTTGAAGGGGCGCTTCCCACAGGCGAGGCCGCCACTCGCGCGGTTTCATCTCGGCTGCTCCCGAGCGAGGACTGGAGACTAGAGGCGCCGCATGGCCAGCCGCCCTCAGGGCCCCCGGCCGCCCTCGGAACCCGCCCGTCCCGGATTCCCTCCAGTGTCGGACCCTGACAGCCCGCCCAAGGCCCACCGCCCCTCACTCGGCGTCCAGCTCTGCCCGCGTCCCCGCAGCTGCTACGCAACCGCTCAAGGACTGCAGGAGGGCTGCCCGGCCGAAGGCCTGAAAGACCCCGGGAGGCTGGCTCGTGCGATGCCGGGCCGGAGTACCGCCGGTGAACGAGCATCCGGATCAGGCCGGTCTGGGGTTTCCAACTGCCAGAGTCTGGGTGGGCTTCACCTGGGGACTGAGCCAAGATCCAGGCGGCTTTAGGTCTCGGGGAGTGACTGGAAAGCGGGAGACCGGAGTCTAGGGAAGAGGGCCTGCGGC
>NW_024070213.1:32922-96613 GCF_014754425.2 Oryx dammah
AGGGCCTGCGGCGCGGGGCGGGGCCTGCGGCGCGGGGCGGGGGCCAGGCGTTGGCCCCTGGTAGGCGGCTGAGGTTAAGCACCGGGTCTCCTGTTGCAGGCGGACTTTTTACCAACTGAGTTATCAGGGAAGCCCCGAACAACCCTAGAATCTCTATATCCATATAGAGATGACATCTCATATACATAGAGGACTGATTATACAATGGATAATGCAAGAGACAATCTTATAAAATGGGCAAAATAAATGATACAGATCACTAGTTGTCATCCGGTCGAAATAAACCATCAAGTCCACAGGAGAGCCAACTGGAGAATCCAAATTCTGGATCAGGTAGTGAGAAAAACATGTATCATCTTTGTTTTCGAAAATATACTGTAGAGATTTGTTGATACCTACTTAAGTATGTATCAGCCTATACATACTCATGTGCACTGGTCTAGCCTATTTCAAGTCCAGTCATTCCAAGCATAACCCTCCAATGTGTTGCAATTCTGTCTAGTCATTTGTCTCAATTTTACAGCAAAAGGACAGAAACCCGAGTGCATTCATATCGACCAAAGATGCTAGGACGGCTCAGTCTAACGGGCTAAAAGTACATATTTTGTCCAAATTTCACAAAATGTCATGCCAATGTCCATTATTTGTTGTCATATCTTATTCAAGATTCCATATCATATTTAGTTGCATTGAGTAGCATCAGCTGCATGCAACAAGTTCTGATAAATACTTTTTTCATTTTTATTCTGTTACAAATATTTTCTAATTTTCCTTGTTGTGGCATCTTAGATACACCCGTCATTTACCAGTGCACATTTAATTTCCAAATACGTGTGTTTTAAGTATCTTTGACACTGATTTCTCATTTTGGTGTATGTTTCTCATTTAACTGCTTTCTTCTCTGCAGTCACTCTGTTTTTTCAGTCTTTTAACTTCATTGAGACTTTCAATGGCTGAGTCAAAGATCTCTCTTGGTAAATGTCACCTTGCACTTGAAAATATGTGGGTTGTTTTCAAATATCTTTTGACATTACTTTCTAGCATCATTGCACAATGATAATAGAACAGACTGTGTATGATTTCAATACCTTTAAACCATGGAATTTTTGCATCCAACTTTATGTCCCTGTACGTTCCAGGGTCTCCTGGTTTATAGTCTTTGGGAACTTGAATAGAGTTTGTATCCTGCTTTTGTATGCACGCATGCTAAGTCGCTTCAGTCATGTCCAACTCTTTGCACCCCTATGGACTGTAGTCCGGCAAGCTCCTCTGTCCATGGGATTCTCCAGGCAAGAATATTGGAGTGGGTTGCCATGCCCTCCTCCAAGGGATCTTCCTGACCCAGGGATCAAACTCCTGCGTTGGTAGACGGATTCTTTACCACTGGCACCACCTGGGAAGCCTGAAAATTTATCTGTCTGGTTGCATTAGGTCTTAGATACAACACGCGGGATCTTTAGTTGCAGCCAGGACTTTTAATTGCAGCCAGGACTTTTAATTGCAGCCTGTGGGATCTACTTCCCTGACCAAGGATTGAACCCAGGCACCCTGCATTGAAAGCAAAGAGTCTTACCACTGGACCTATAAATCTGAATTATGTTGAATTGGTTCATACTGCTTTTCAGTTCTGTTGTATTCTTCTATTTTCTGTCCATGCATTCTGTTAAATTTTGAGAGTTTGGTATTGAAACTCCAATTAATTATCTACTTAAAAAATAATTTTAATATACAGTGGAATTGTGTGTAACTTTGTTCTGTTTTTTCCAAGTCTCCTGTAAATGTGTTACCATACTTTCATAATTTAAAACGTTTCAAAAATACATTTACCAAAAAAAAGCAATTGAAAAGTGGGCAGAAGAACTCAATAGACATTTTTCCAAGGACAAAACGCACATTAAAGAAAACGCCATCAGGGATATAAACAGATGCTCAACATCAGTAATCATGAGGGAAATGCAAATCAAAGCCAGAGAAATCGCCTCGCACAGATCAGAACTGCCGTCATCAGAAAGAGCCCGGGGGGCCGGTGTTGGCGAGAGTGTGGAGAAGAGGGAGCTCGCGCACACGTAGGTGGGGCTGCAGAGGTGCTGCAGCCACTGTGCAGGCAGTGTAGGTATGAAAGCCGAACAGAAACCATGTGGCCTGATGCTCTTTCTTTTATGAGCCTTCTCTGTTTAGCCGCTCAGTCTATGCAAGTACATACATTCTCGGTTTTACCGTGAGAATTGTGGGTCTCGTCTCAAATTACTGACTTGCCTTTACAACTATACTTATATTTATTTTATTTCCATATAAGGCACTTTAAAAATGACCTTTCTAGTGGTATATTTTAGAAAATGTTGGAAGTGATTTTAACATAATACACTAAAATATTTTTAATTTTTAAAGATAAAGTCTTTTTAATAATATCTCATGATGAATTTAACTTGACAGTTGAAGCATGGTGCGGTAACTATGTTATACTGTTTAATTCACAGATTTAGGAAAATGTTTGATTTTAAAAATATAACTAAGCTGAAAATAAAATTAAATATAACCAGGTGAGATTGCATAGTTATGAGCAGTAAAATACTAGGAAACAGTAACTGAAAATATAAAATTATCTCTCACCAGTGGTCACTCATTATTTTGCTTTCAGAAGCCTAGAAGAAATTGTCTTCGTGGTTTCACATCTAGTCTGGTAAATCTAGGCATTTCGTAGCTTACTCAGTATGACCTCGAATTGCTGAAATAAGGGAATCTAAAGAGCCAAAGGTTTTCTCCTGCCCGAGACAGCCAAAGGGGGACATACTGAGGATTTCCCCGTAGACGTCCACCGAGATGGGCTGTCAGTGAAAGGGAAAGGGAAATGGCCCAGTCGTGTCCGACTCGTTGCGACCCCAGGGACCGCAGCCTACTGGGCTCCTCCGTCGATGGGATTTTCCGGGCAAAGGTACTGGAGTGGGCTGCCATTTCCTTCTCCAGAGGATCTTCCTGACCCAGGGATCGAACCCAGGTCTACCTGCATTGAGGGCAGACGCTTTACCCTCTGAGGCTCCAGGGAAGCTCGATAGATGATCAGGTACGCCTGAAATCAGTTTCCACGGGCATTTTATATTCTTGTAGTGTGAGTTCCAACCTATGCTCACCACTGTCCAATGGACATCTCCACTTCCAACACCGGTCCAATACTACCAAATGTCAGTGGATACATAAATAGAAAGAAGGCTGCTTGCTCAGGAAAGTTAACTGTGGAGATGCCTAACTACTTGGGGCTGCAACCAAAGTCCCACACTACGTAGCCATGGCAGAAATACGGCAAGTGCCTCAGAACACCTCCCGCTCAGCGCTGTGGCCCTGGCCCGCTCCAGCCCAGCCCGGGGACACACCATGTGGAGCCTGTCCACAAAACCAAGCCAGCACCGCCGCCACAAGCCGATCTGGGGCTTTTCTGCCCTGCTTTCCTCCATCCTGCATTCTTTTGAATTTAGTTGATTTTTTGGTACTATAACTTTTTTCACTTTTTAAATGTTAAAATGTATATAACAAAATTAACCATTTTAACTCATTTCTAAGTGTACAATTCAGTGACAGTAAGAACATGCATATGTAACCTTCAGTTCAGTTCAGTCGCTCAGTCGTGTCCGACTCTCTGCGACCCCATGAATCGCAGCACGCCAGGCCTCCCTATCCATCACCATCTCCCGGACTTGACTCAGACTCACATCCATCGAGTCGGTGATGCCATCCAGACATCTCATCCTCTGTCGTCCCCTTCTCCTCCGGCCCCCAATCCCTCCCAGCATCAGAGTCTTTTCCAATGAGTCAACTCTTCGCATGAGGTGGCCAAAGTACTGGAGTTTCAGCTTCAGCATCATTCCTTCCAAAGAAGTCCCAGGGCTGATCTCCTTCAGAATGGACTGGCTGAGCACATCATGCGAAATGGCAGGCTGGATGAAGCACAAACTGGAATCAAGATTGCCGGGAGAAATATCAATAACCCTAGATACGCAGATGACACCACCCTTATGGCAGAAAGTGAAGAGGAACTAAAAAGTCTCTTGATGAAAGTGAAAGAGGAGAGTGAAAAAGCTGGATTAAAACTCAACATTCAAAAAACAAAGATCATGGCATCTGGTCCCATCACTTCATGGCAAATAGATGGTGAAACAGTGGAAACAGTGACAGACTTTATTGTCTTGGGCTCCAAAATCACTGCAGATGGTGACTGCAGCCATGAAATTAAAAGACTCTTGCTGCTTGGAAGAAAAGCTATGACAAACGTAGACAGTGTATTAAAAAGCAGAGACATTGCTTTGCCTACAAAGGTCCATGCAGTCAAAGCTACGGTTTCTCCAATCAGTTCAGTTCAGTTGCTCAGTCGTGTCCAACTGTTTGTGACACTGCAGCACGCCAGGCCTCTCTGTCCATCACCTACTCCCAGAGTTCACTCAAACTTATGTCCCTTGAGACAGTGATGCCATCCCACCATCTCATCCTCTGTCGTCCCCTTCTCCTCCTGCCCTCAATCTTTCTCAGCATCAGGGTCTTTTCCACTGAGTCAGTTCTTTGCATCGGGTAGCCAAAGTACTGGAGTTTCAGCTTCAACATCAGTCCTTCAATGAATATTCAGGACTAATTTCCTTTAGGATGAACTGGTTGGATCTCCTTGCAGTCCAAGGGACTCTCAAGAGTCTTCTCCAACACCACAGTTCAAAAGCATCAATTCTTCAGTGCTCAGCTTTCTTTATGGTCCACCTCTCACATCCATACATGACCACTGGAAAAACCATAGCCTTGACTAGATGGGCCTTTGTTGACAAAGTAATGGCTCTGATTTTTAATATGCTGTCTAGGTTGGTCATAACTTTCCTTCTAAGGAATAAGCGTCTTTTAAATTCATGGCTGTAGTCACTATCTGTAGTGATTCTGGAGCCCCCAAAAATAAAGTCTGTCACTGTTTCCACTGTTTCCCCATCTACTTGCCATAAAGTGATGGGACCGGATGCCATGATCTTTGTTTTCTGAATGTTGAGCTTTAAGCCAGCTTTTTCCTTCTCCTCTTTCACTTTCATCAAGAGGCTTTTTAGCTCCTCTTCACTTTCTGCCATAAGGGTGGTATCATCTGCATATCTGAGGTTATTGATATTTCTCCTGGCAATCTTGATTCCAGCTTGTGCTTCATCCAATCCAGCATTTCTCATGATGTATTCTGCATATAAGTTAAATAAACAGGGTGACAATATACAGACTTGAGAGACTCCTTTTCCTATTTGAAATCAGTCTGTTGTTCCATGTCCAGCTCTAACTTACTTCCTGACCTGCATACAGATTTCTCAAGAGGCAGGTCAGGTGGTCTGGTATTCCATCTCTTGAATTTTCCACAGTTTGTTGTAATCCACACAGTCAGAGGCTTTGGCATAGTCAATAAAACAGAAATAGATGTTTTTCTGGAACTCTCTTGCTTTTCCAGTGATGCAACGGATATTGGCAATTTGCTCTCTCATTCTTCTGCCTTTCTAAATCCAGCTCGAATATCTGGAATTTCACAGTTCACGTACTGTTGAAGCCTGGCTTGGAGAATTTTGAGCATTACTTTGCTAGCGTGTGAGATGCGTGCAATTGTGTAGTAGTTTGAAGATTCTTTGGCACTGACTTTCTTTGGGATTAGAATGAAAACTGACCTTTTCCAGTCCTGTGGCCACTGCTGAGTTTTCCAGATTTGCTGGCATATTGAGTGTAGCATTTTTATGGCATCATCTTTCAGGATTTGAAAGAGCTCAACTGGAATTCCATCACCTCCACTAGCTTTGTTTGTAGTGATGCTTCCTAAGGCCCACTTGACTTTGCATTCCAGAATGCCTGGCTCTAGGTGCCTGATCACACCATCGTGATTATCTGGGTCATGAAGATCTTTTTTGTACAGTTCTTCTGCGTATTCTTGCCACCTCTTCTTAACATCTTCTGCTTCTGTTGGGTCCACACCATTTGTGTCCTTTATTGAGCCCAGCTTTCCATGAAATGTTCCCTTGTATCTCTAATTGTATTGAAGAGATCTCAAGAAAATGAGCTTACAGTGAAACAATCAACACAGAAAACGCACAAATACCTTGAGAGATGCTGAGAAACTTTGTGTTGGGTTTGACTGTTGGAGTCAAGTGACTGGCAGTCGCAGCAATCAGAGACTTCCTAACCTGCTGCTGCAGTCTTTCTTGCTAAGGATGTTCCTGTGTACCTTTTTTCAAAATAACTTCCTACACCTCTTAAGTACCCGATGCAGTCCAGGAGCTCAAAGCAGTTGGAGGTGTGATTATTGCCTTTCACCACGGCAAAGAAGACAGTAGACAAAGGGTGTTGGGAAACTGGTGTTTAGATCACATCTCACGACAACACGTGTGTGCTCAGTCAGTCTTTGGACCCCATGGGCTGTAGCCCAGCAGGCTCCTCCATCCATGGATTTTTCCAGGCAAGAATACTGGAGTGGGTTGCCATTCCGTTTTCCACCTCATGATAAAGAAAATCCAAAATGTATAGGGGATTGTGTGGAGCCCTGGAATGGTTCCTGGAATGATAATTTAGTGGATGCCAGCTTACTGGAGAGAGACCCTCTACAAGACATTTATAAGAGACAAATGGGAGATCTTAAAAAACAATGATTTTCACAGGGAATCAAACTCAAAGACCACCTTGAAATCTGTTCATATATCATTTCATCGGCCAGACATGACTATGTGCAAGTTGACTTTGCAAGTGTTTGGTTCAAAGTCTCCAGTTCCATGACCAGAACAAAACATCCTGATTCTAAATTTTCCACTACTTAATGCCCAAATAGGAAGAAGGAGAATCTGTGCTGGAAATTTCTCTGAGACTGGCAGAGAAAGAAAATGCTCAGATATGCTATCCACAGCTTCTGACGCAGATGAGCCGGCAGAGGCAGAACTTCGGGAGGATGGTCAATGGAAAGTTTTCACAGGAAATGAGCTAGCAACTTTCTTTGCGGGGAGGGGTGAATATTTGGTTGCTGGAGGAAAAATCAATCAAGAAATTCTGATGTGAATAACTATATATTAGCTACCACAGTCTCCTCCAAAATTTTGAATCAATTGCACTTTTAAAAAAATTTATCTTGAAAAAACATTACCATATTTAAAATGGATTAGAAGCAGGATGAATGACCTAGAAAATGGGAAAGAAATCATTTTTGAACTTTAAGAGTCTTTTGGTTTTCTGTGTGGAACTTCAGTTTTCAATAAAAATGGGGTGAGTACAGCTGTTGTTGTTGCTGAGATGTTATATTAACTGGAAACCATAACCGTAACATTGAGCCAGTAACCCATTAAGGTTTGTGAAAGATAGTCATGTTTCCAAAACTTCATCTATCTCGTGTTATGCTCTGACTACCAACAGAAGTCTATTTGAAAGTCTTCACCATATTGATTCTCCACAAGAATATCTACTATGTTGCATACATGGGACATCATTTCTTAATATGACAGCAGAAAGCCTAATAAGAAATCTGTGCTGCCTGGGAATAAAAATAAGCAAATGATTACATTCGTTACCAAATTCAGGTTCGGCCGTTCAGTGTTCCAAAGACAGTAATCAAGAAGCAAGTGTCAGCAGACAAGAAAGATGTTTTAATTGGAAAAGCCAGCAATTGTGGAGAAGATCTGCGGAGTAGACTCATGTCCCAAGACCAAATCCAAAGATTCCACTTGGCCATGACAGCTTTTAAAGGGAAAGGATACTCTTTCCTGCAGGGGAGACAATGTCAGTGATCCATTGAGGCAGGAGGCTGGGCTCCACAGTACTGTGTGCAGGCTGCCTGACTCTCCCTTCAGCTCTTGTCTCGCCTACCTGATCTACCTGCAGGATTGCTAACGGAGTTTTTGGAGGTAGAGAGTTAGTCATTTTTAACTACTTGATTCTTTATTCTTACTTCTCTTTATCTAGGAAAAGAATAAACAGGTTGATTGGGTTCTTTACAGGTTAGAGGGGAACAGAAATGGGCAAAAGAGCTGCTTTCACAGTTGCTTTTCAAATGTCTTCAGACAAGCAGGACAAAACCAGTGGTCTCTGTGCAGAGACGTGCACGTCACCCAACCAGAGTGACACTACCTTCCTGAGAGAAGTGTTGAAGAGACTCACTGAGGCTCTTCAGTTCATTAATCAAGTAATCAATAGTTGACCGAAGAAAGAAAGGGACGGTTCTACCTGAGCCAATTTCAGGATTATAACCCAGGAGAGAGTCTTTCAGAAAGCTTTGAAAACTATTCTGCCTTCTAGAGGTCCAAGAACAGTTATGTACGTTTCTGAGACTAAGGGTTACATATCAGATGACGCGTTCATAGTTTACACAGTCCAGACCTGCCTGCACGAGGCAGTAGTGGGTCATCATTGCTGTTTACAAGATGAAGAAAGGTTCTCGCCTAAGGAGGTCCACTCAATGCAGACTCATAGCACACACTAAAGGGCAGGAAGATGCCCCGATTGGGAGAATTTTCATCTTTTTCCTGTCTTACAACAAAACGTGAATTTTATTTCATCACTCTGATTAAAGCTTTATTGAGCCCAGTAAGAATAAACCGGCCTGGCGCCCCTTTCGGGTGTGACCAGTTAGTCGCTGGCACAGGGGACAGAGCGATGGAGGCGCCTGGGCCTCGCTCAGCATCTGTCTCTACCTCATCTCCCTGGGTGTCTCTTCCCCATGTTATTTTATTCAGTTTTGGTCAACCAACTAAACAAACTGTGTAAATTTGACATGAAATGATCTGAAGGGAAATGACTTAAACTTTTCATAATCTTGACCAGAAGTCACTACATTTGAAGTAACATAACAACATGCTGTTCTTCCTTTAATAAAAACATAACAATACAAAAGTGAGTGTACTAGTTAAAGTATGATTAAGTTTAGTTTCAGTGTTGTAGTTGTGTATAGCACACTTTAAAAGAGGTATGTGTTCTGTGTAATTGCAGAGTTAGTTAAGGAAATTAATCCAATTAGCAATTGATGCTTTTGAACTGTGGTGTTGGAGACTTTTGAGAGTCACTTGGACGGCAAGGAGATCAAAGCAGTCCATCCTAAAGGAAATCAGTCATGAATATTCATTGGAAGGACTTGATGGTAAAGCTGAAGCACCAAAACTTTGGCCACCTGATGCGAAGAACTGACTCATTGGAAAAAACCCTGATACTGGGAAAGACTGAAGGCAAGAGGAGAAGGGGACGACAGAGGATGAGGTGGTCGGATGGCATCACCAACTTGTTGGGCATGACTTAGAGCAAGCTCCAGGAGCTGGTGATGGACAGGGAAGCCTGGCGTGCTGCAGTCCATGGGGTCACAGAGAGTCGGACAGGACTGAGTGACCGAACTGAACTGAACTGACATAGTGCTCAACACTAGGCTCACAGGACAAGTCCAGTACCCAGGCCAGCCAGGAGAGAGAAGCTGTCGCTAGCCAGTCCCAGCCTTGCTTTGTCTCTGTTTTTCTCTGGGAACAGCACCACGGGAGGGAATGTGTTCTCCCCGATTATGCATCGCAGAGCTCAACTTTCTGGAATTTGGGGGAAAGGAATAATGACTGGGGCAAGATCAAAGCATATATTAGAAAGTAACAGTGAAAACCAACAGGACAAAGGTCAGCAAGGCCATACAGGACATGCTTCTTGAAAAGGCTAAACCTACCACCCACCCAAACGCAGGGGACAGGCAGACTGCGGGCAAGGTGTTGGCTTGTGCTTATTTGTGGTTATAAGAGCAGAGAGTGAGTCGATTGTTGTCCTTTATTAGCAATCATCAGAGAGAGACCTCGCTTTAAGAGGTGGTGTTTTTTGTAGTTCAGTCGCACAGTCGTGTCCGACTCTTGGCAACCCCATGGACCGCAGCACACCAGGCTTCCCTGTCCTTCGCCATCTCCCAGAGTTCCCACTGAGTCGGTGATGCCGTCCAGCCATCTCATTCTCTGTCGTCCCCTTCTCCTCCTGCCCCTAATCTTTCCCAGGGTCTTTCCTAGTGTGTCAGGTCTTTGGATCATGTGCCAAAAATTAATGGACCTTCAGCATCAGTAACAGTCCTTCCAGTGACTATTCAGGGTGGGTCTCCTCTGGGAGGTCATAAATTACAAATCCAGTCCCTGCTGGCATGTCGTCCGTCGCTTAGGGTCCTATAGGAACTCGGAAGGAGATTTAGGAGAAATAAAAAGGAATGAAATACAGATTGTAAAATAAGATCTCTGAGAAAAAGATCAAAAAGTTAAGACCATTTTGTTCTGGAGAGGAAAAAGCTGTAGATGTGGTTTCATGTCTTGTTATTGAGACTTCTATTAAAGGACTCAGAGTAAGAAATAATAAGATAAGCTGTGCTCTATCTCCAGTGAGGACAGAAAATGAGGGAATCTGGATCTATTTTACTGGGGGAGAAAAAAAGCATGAAAATTTGAGATTTAACTTAACCAGGAATTGTCATGAAGTCTTCTATTTGAAGTCTTTTTTATTTTAAAGACAATAAACAAATTAAGAACTTTCCTGGTTGTCCAGTGGTTAGGAATCTGCCTTCCAACGCAGAGGACACAGGTTCAGTCCCTGGCTGGGAAACAGATCCCACAGGCCACAGGGCAACTAAGCCTGCCTGCTGTAACTACTGAGCCCACACACCACAACCAAGAACTGGTAGAGCCAAAAACAAATGAATAATGCTTTTAAAACGGAAATAAAACATTGAAGACTTAAGAAACATACTGAATGACTTTTGAAGGTTCCTTTCAACTCTTGCTATTTTAAAAGCTCCTGTGGGAACAAAGATGATGTTCTACAGAGCACTGAATGTGTTAGTAGACTTTTAGCTCCGTATCCAGAAGGGTTAGCCCGCAAAATAGGCTTGCATATTCTGTGTAGTACATGCATGAGTGTAGTGAGTTAAGACCTGCTTGGATGTTGCTTTTAATTTAACCTGGCAAATTGAGACGTGAACACCATCTCATTCACCTTGAAAAATGTGGAGCATTAAAAGGACACCTGAGGATTTAGTTTCAAATATAAAGTGTTATTTGGATGTAGTAACATCAGCAGACAGAGGTTCCAAGAAGTTGGATATTTTGGAATATCTTTCTTTATAAGAAACGGATCTCTCATTTCTTAAGCAGGTTGCTTCTGAAATTAGTGTTGTACTATGAACTGTTCCTATCATTATTTCTTTCAGTCTTCCATTGATGTTTGTGATGCTTCAAAAATCTAAATTCTGCTTGGATATATTTATTTTATGTCTTTTTCTACCTAACTCTTTCCCGAGGAGTTCTTCCATATTTTGCTCTAGTATCAAGAGTTATTGCCCTATTACATTACTGATAACAAATCTTAGCTGTGTTCATTTAGAATGCTTTAAACTTACTGATGTTTCAAATTGCTGTTTCAAATCCTGAAAGATGATGCTGTGAAAGTGCTGCACTCAATATGCCAGCAAATTTGGAAAACTCAGCAGTGGCCACAGGACTGGAAAACGTCAGTTTTCATTCCAATTCCAAAGAAAGGAAATGCCAAAGAATGCTCAAGCTACCACACAATTGCATTCATCTTGCATGCTAGCAAAGTAATGCTCAAAATTCTCCAAGCCAGGCTTCAGCAATACGTGAACCATGAACTCCCTGATGTTCAAGCTGGTTTTAGAATAGGCAGAGGAACCAGAGATCAAATTGCCAACATCCGCTGGATCATGGAAAAAGCAAGAGAGTTCCAGAAAAACATCGATTTCCGCTTTATTGACTATGCCAAAGCCTTTGACTGTGTGGATCACAATAAACTGTGGAAAATTCTGAAAGAGATGGGAATTTCAGACCACCTGACCTGCCTCTTGAGAAATGTGTCTGAAGGTCAGGAAGCAACAGTTAGAACTGGACATGGAACAACAGACTGTTTCCAAATAGGAAAAGGAGTACGTCAAGGCTGTATATTGTCAGCCTGCTTATTTAACTTCTATGCAGAGTACATCATGAAAAACGCTGGACTGGAAGAAACACAAGCTGGAATCAAGATTGCCGGGAGAAATATCGATAACCTCAGATATGCAGATGACACCACCCTTATGGCAGAAAGTGAAGAGGAGCTAAAAAGCCTCCTGATGAAAGTGAAAGAAGAGAGCGAAAAAGTTGGCTTAAAGCTCAACATTCAGAAAACGAAGATCATGGCATCTGGTCCCATCACTTCATAGGAAATAGATGGGGAAACAGTGGAAACATGGACAGACTTTATTTATTTTCTTGGGCTCCAAAATCACTGCAGATGGTGACTGCAGCCATGAAATTAAAAGACGCTTACTCCTTGGAAGAAAAGTTATGACCAACCTAGATAGCATATTCAAAAGCAGAGACATTACTTTGCCAAGAAAGGTCCGTCTAGTCAAGGCTATGGTTTTTCCTGTGGTCATGTATGGATGTGAGAGTTGGACTGTGAAGAAGGCTGAGCACTGAAGAATTGATGCTTTTGAACTGTGGTGTTGGAGAAGACTCTTGAGAGTCCCTTGGACTGCAAGGAGATCCAACCAGTCCATTCTGAAGGAGATCAGCCCTGGGATTTCTTTGGAAGGAATGATGCTAAAGCTGAAGCTTCAGTACTTTGGCCACCTCATGTGAAGAGTTGACTCATTGTAAAAGACTCTGATGCTGGGAGGGATTGGGGGCAGGAGGAGAAGGGGACGACCAAGGATGAGATGGCTGGATGGCATCACGGACTCGATGGACGTGAGACTGAGTGAACTCCGGGAGTTGGTGATGGACAGGGAGGCCTGGCGTGCTGTGATTCATGGGGTCGCAAAAAGTTGGACACGACTGAGCGACTGAACTGAACTGAAACTTATTGATAGACTACATTTGTTTATGGGGAAAACTCCCCAGATGAAATATTACTACACATCTCTCAGAACACCTACAATTAGAAGAACTGATCATACTGAGAGAGTTAACTTAGGCAGGTTAATAAGGAGTCCAAGCCTAAGGCCCCTTTAAGGAGGAGGCAAACATTCTTTCTTTTTCACATTCTTTGCCTTAGACAGGTAAGCCTTGTAGGCAACAGTATCTCTTGTTCAAAGGCATGCCTTTTTTTGAACTTTATATATGTTATGGGGAAAGCTCTGGGTAAAAACTTCCACAGCCTTGAGCTTGGGGTTTACCTGTTCCTTCTGACTAGTCTCATGCTGATGTCTTCCCAGGATGTATGTTACAGGAAAGGGTTTGAACAAAATGCTCACAACCTTGAAATATTTTTCATCTATTCTCAGCAACTAGTTGAGAAGTATAAACCACTTAAACTAGTGAGGCGGGGACTCTCCTGTCCCCTTCTGATGTCTATGTCAAAAGCTTTTTCTGTCACTTTCACTTTAAATAAAATCTACAAAAAAAAAAAAAAAAAAACTCTGAGTGACCGAGAATGTCTTTGGTCCCAGAGTTAAATCTTCTCTTTCAGAGACCATAAATCCAGTGACACCGTTCACCATTCACCACTAAGCTATCAAGACCAGGCGTTGGTGAGGAGTTCAAGAACTGAAACGCTCTCCCACTGCTGGTGGAAAGGGAAATGTTGAAACCATTTTTAAAAAACACTTAGGCAGTTTTAAAAACTGCTAAGCATACACCTACCATAAGATGCAGCCGTTCCACACACACTCAGCAGAGATACGAAAGCGCGTGTCCATACAAGGCCTTGTACACAAACGCGCATCGCTGCTCCATCTAACAGGACCGAAGGTCCAGCAATGATGAGCGGAAAGCTGCGCTATAGCTGCGTGATGAAAAGGCCGGCGATAAAGAGGAACGAGCTGCTGCACACACCGCCATACAGAGGGGTCTCAGAGTGCTTCCGCGGAATGAAGCTAGACAGAAAGAACTACTTGATGTGTGACTCCATTTGGATAGAATCTTTAGAAATCCAACTTAATACATAATGAGAAAAAGCAAGTTGGAGACTGTCTGGAGCCAGGGGGCAAAGGGCTGGAGGGATTACAAGGTCCCACAAGGAAGCTTTGGGGAGTGGTGGGTATGTTCACTATGTCGATTGCACTGACGCCTTTGGGGTGTAGTCACAGAGCAAAGCTTACACCTATCGTGCCGCCCAGCCATTCCACTCCGAAAGCACGTCTCCATGCAAAGACTCATCTGTAACCAGAGAGGGGGGTCAGTGAGGATTCTTTACCAAGAGTGCAGTTTCTTCAGAAAACATCAATAAGCTAGCGTCTGTTTCTTGATCATATTAAGAATGAACTACCTCCATTTTTTACACTTCCATTTAAAATGTACTACCATTATATTCATTGGTTCATTCAGCTTTTTCTTTGTGAATATTAGATTTCATGTACCAAGCAAATTCACAGCTAGAACTTCTGCCCCTTTACATGTTATCCCTAATATGCCTGGTTTTCCAGTGTCTGAGTTTTACCATGTGTGGGCTTAGCCATTGTCTAATCATTTTCTGCTATTCTTCCCAGCAATGTTTCATTACGAATTCTAACTTTTGAGAATATTGGTCATGCCTAACAATCCTGGAAGGAAGTGAGCATATTCCTCAAATGCCCGACCCCTTTGGTGGTTCTGCACACAGCTGTTCCATTTCCTCCCTGCTCCTCCTGTCCCTGTGCAGAGGTTTCTGCTCCAGAATCTGTGAGCCGTTCTCAGGGCTAGGGTGTCCACAGGAACATGAAGGCAGATCAAAGAGTCTCCCTTCACTTACAAACAGCTTCATTCATAATTTTTAAAATGAAAATGTAAGCATCAATTAGGTTGGCAAGGATTGATGAATTTGCTGTGAACCAGTGCTGGCTTAGGTGTGGGGAAATGTGTTGAAAGACTAGAAGTCCCCTTCTGGGACACCACGGGCTCATAAATGCCCCTGATGTGCAGCACAGTTAGAGACAGGGGTCCACGTGTGCTAATATGGAAATGTCTGCATTTGATACATGGAAAAGGAAGTCAAAGAGTAATATGAACAAAGAGAATAGAAGAAGGGATTAGGCTCCACTCACGTGCGTGCGAAGCTTGCACAAGGCGCACGAGAACCCGCTGCCTGTTCTCTGCAGGCTCCCATCAGAGTGTCTCCTGAGCTTAGCCCTGTCCCTCCAGGAAGGAGACCCAAGCGTCACCTGCAAATCACAGGCCCAGGGGAAAACTTTCCACCTCAAGGAGGAGAGAAGAAACAACTAAAGACAGATTCCTCTCGTGGGTCTGTCTCTCTGCACCAGGAGAGCATGGCCTCCAGCAGACTTGGACGCACACCCTTCATTTTCAGTCAGCTCACCTCAAGGGAGCTGTGCGGCCCCTTGATTTAATATGCAGAGACACCAGCATTTAATAATTACCTGGACTATGACCCCAGGTCATCTTGTCCTAGTTAAAAACCACAACTGACTTTGTCAACTACAAACTGGCACTTGCCATCCACCTCTACAAGAATGAAATCAGGTGCCGCTCCAGCTGCTGACTTTCAACACCCTCTGAGAGGAGTTCAGGGTGGAAAGCAGAAATGAGGCTCTTGGTGCTCCAGGAAAAGTAACAGGACAGGTCTTCAGACAGTTAGATATTTTCAGGAGCTAGCTTTACGAACCCAATTCTTCAATCTCCTCATATCTAGAAAAGCACTAAAGTCCTTCAGGATGCTGTCTGCTCCTCATGACCAGCACTGATCTTCAGGAGGCCAGCAGAAACCTCTAAAAAAAAAAGTGTGCTTGATTGCACGTACTCCCCCTTCACCAAAAATCTCACATTTACTGACCTTCCCCCACTGCCTCTTTGGGGCAGTTTCTCAGAGCTATCTGAAGTGCCGTTTCTCAAGCTAGAGTCTTCATTTTGCCCCAAATAAAACTTAACTCACAACTCACGTTGTGCATTTTTTTTTTTTAAGTCAACATCATTAATACAATACAAGGGTGAACGGAGGCAGGGTAGATTTGATGAGTGATTAAGTTGGGGAGGGCATATAGGAAGAAGTCTAGAAAGCGTCTCTTAGTGTATATATATTTATATTTGTATTTATATCCATTTATTGCGTCTTTTTTTCCCTCAGGAGTGAGGGCTTCACTGGGTCCGTCGAGAATGGGCTCAGATCAGGAGGCATGTCGTCCTGGAAGGTCTGTGGTTTCCATTTCATAATTGCTCTTTTCATTCAGAAAGGCCTTTCCCTTCAAGACCTCTATGAGCTGCTGCAGTCGCTTGGCAAAGGAGAGTGCCTGGGGAGGCCTAGTGGAAGGCTGCGGTGGGGGTCGTTGTGGGGGTGGGGGGGCAGATGGGACTGAGGGTCGGAGGCTTGAGGGATTTGAGGGTTGGGCCACGGCAATAGCTTGCTGAGAGGGAGGTGGTTGAGGAACGTGTTGGAAGAACCAAGGTGGGCGAATGGAAGGCTGGACGGAGCCAGGGCTCGCCTGGGCTACTGGAGTAGACGCGGGGGAAGCAGTGGGCAGCTGAATCATGTGCACCGCGGTAGAGCCTATCTTGGAGGCAATCCAGTTCAGATAGGACCAGGTAGACGTGTAGACTCCGGGGCGCTTAGCTCGGGCACAGCCTACCCCCCAGCTTGTGATTCCCACGATCACATAGCTGTTTTCCACGCTGTCTTTGCACATGAGAGGCCCGCCGCTGTCCCCCTGCCCAGAAGGATACAGAAGTCATGCTCTGCCCGAGCCACTTTCCCTGCCCAGAAGGGCCGTAGCCTCTGGGCAGGCAGTGTCTGCAGTCACGTGGCCTCCTGCTGCCATGAACACAGGCAGTTATGGCAGAGTTTGAGGTGGTGCCAACAACTTCTTTGGGGCTGTGAGAAGGGTAGGGATTTCCATGGGTTTTCTTGCACTGATAGGGAGGAAACACAAACCCATGTGTCTCTGTGTATGGTTTACGTGGGTGCACGAGCGTGTGTGTACACGTGGGTGCACGAGCGTGTGTGTACACGTGGGTGCATGAGCGTGTGTGTACACGTGGATTTGGCCCTTCTGCATTATGGTGAAGAGAGGTAAGCGTTCTCTTCCGAGCAGTGTCCAGAGGACATGCTCTCTGTGTGAGGGTGGAAGAAAGCTCTAACTATGGTGGCTGAGTCGTTGTTGGGCAGCATATGCGTGTCACCACCCAAGCGCATAGTGACTACAGACAGTGGGAGACAGGACCAGGGAGGTTTGCTCAGGGATCCAGAAAGGAAGTGTCCACGAGCACACCCGGCGGAGAGTTACCTGGCAGGTGTCAATCTTGCCTTCAGGGTACCCTGCGCAGACGTTGGTTGAACGAATGCGCCCATTGTACCATCTGGTCGAGTTACACAAGTCAAGGTCGATGAGGTCCACGCGCGCCTCCTGCAGCATAGGGGATGTCCTGCGGGCTACAGCCAGGCGACTCAGTGGTCAGTAAGCACAGAAGACGTCTGGGAAAGCCCTGCCTTCCTCCCGCCACTGAGCCCCCAACGGCCTCAAACGCTCCACTTGAACCTAAGAGCCACGGAAGCCTACGGCTTCTCCTCATCCTCCTTCCGGCCTCTCCTTATCCACTCCTGCAGGGAAGAAAGCACAGCTGGAAGAGCACACGAGACTTGGGAGATGGAACTGCAGGAGAGAGGAAGGAGGGGCACTGTGGACAGATGACAGACGGAGGGTGGTGGAGGCAGCTGAAGGGGCATATACGTTAAGGGTGCACGCTGGCCTATGGAAGTTTGCCATGATATTAACAATTATAACAAGGACATGCTGAGCACTTACTTTGAGTCACACAGGCTTCCTCTCATTCACTCCTCACAGGCACTTCATGAGTTAGAAACAGTTATTCCCCTTTTCTCCAATCAGGAGATTGGAAGACCACTTCCTAAGGTCACAGTAGGGAACCTTGGACTCACACCAAGGGTTTTCCTCTCTAGACTCGAGTCCAGGACACGCCTTTCATTCTGGCTATAGGTAGGTCATCCCCTGCATTCTAGCCTCCATCCAGCTGTGGACGGGACCCGCAGGACTTGGGCTGATGAGTCCCTCCCATATGTCTCATATCTTTATCCAGATATGGAGGCAACAGACCTACGGTGATGCCTCCACACACAGCAGGCCTGTCAGGGCACAGGTGGTTGAAATGACAATTGAGGCCAGGTCAGAACTCCCTTTATAGCCTCAGATGCTTGGCCATGACCAGGGGTTAAGAAAACCTCAGCCTGCACTGTGGCTGGAGCAACTGACATTGCATCTGGCCTGGAGCCCAAGCCCAAGGCCAGGTCCTGAAAGGTGATGCTGTGAAAGTGCTGCACTCAATACGCCAGCAAATTTGGAAAACTCAGCAGTGGCCACAGGACTGGAAAAGGTCAGTTCTCATCCCAGTCCCAAAGAAAGGCAATGCCAAAGAATGCTCAAACTACCGCACAATTGAAGTCATCTCACATGCTAGCAAAGTAATGCTCAAAATTCTCCAAGCCACGCTTCAACAGTACGTGAACCATGAACTTTCAGATGTTCAAGTCGGATTTAGAAAAGGCAGAGGAGCCAGAGATCAAATTGCCAACATCTGCTGGATCATGGAAAAAGCAAGTTCCAGAAAAACATCTATTTCTGCTTTATTGACTATGCCAAAGCTGTTGACTGTGTGGATCACAACAAACTGGAAAATTCTTCAAGAGATGGGAATACCAGACCACCTGACTTGCCTCCTGAGAAATCAAGGTCAAGATATTCAGGTCAAGAAGCAACAGTTAGAACTGGACATGGAACAACAGATTGGCTCCAAATTGGGAACGGAGTGTGTTAAGGCTGTATATTGTCACCCTGCTTATTAACTTATATGCAGAGTACATCATGTGAAATGCCAGGCTGGATGAAGCACAAGCTGGAATTAAGATTGCCAGGAGAAATATCAGTAACCTCAGATATGCAGATGACAACATCCTTATGGCAGAAAGTGTAGAAGAACTAACGAGCCTCTTGATGGGAGTGAAAAAGTTGGCTTGAAACTCAAGATTCAAAAAAA
This sequence comes from Oryx dammah, assembly GCF_014754425.2. Classification (NCBI taxonomy): domain Eukaryota; kingdom Metazoa; phylum Chordata; class Mammalia; order Artiodactyla; family Bovidae; genus Oryx; species Oryx dammah. Next base: position 51,861 of record NW_024070213.1, read on the forward strand.
GATCATGGCATCTGGTCCCATCACTTCATGGCACATAGATGGGGAAACAGTGGAAACAGTGACAGACTATTTTCTTGGGCTCCAAAATCACTGCAGATAGTGACTGCAGCCATGAAATTAAAAGACACTTACTCTGTGGAAGAAAAGCTATGACCAACCTGGACAGCATATTAAAAAGCAGAGACATTGCTTGGCCAACAAAGCTCCGTCTAGTCAAAGCCATGGGTTTTCCAGTAGTTATGTATGGACGTGAGAGGTGGACCATAAGGAAAGCTGAGTGCCAAAGAATTGATGCTTTTGAACTGTGGTGTTGGGGAAGACTCTTGAGAGTCCCTTGGACTGCAAGATCAAACCAGTCCATCCTAAAGAAAATCAGTCCTAAATATTCATTGGAAGGACTGATGCTGAAGCTGAAACTCCAATACTTTGGCCACCTGATGTGAAGAGCTGAGTCACTGGAAAAGACCCTGATGCTGAGAAAGATCGAAGGCAGGAGGAGAAGGGGACGACAGAGGATGAGTGGTTGGATGGCATCACTGACTCGATCGACATGAGTTTGAGCAATCTCCGGAAGTTGGTGATGGACAGGGAGGCCTGGCGCACTGCAGTCCATGGGGTCGCAAAGAGTCGGACACAGCTGAGCAACTGAACTGAACTAAACAGGAGCCCAAGAGCCAAGGCGACTGTACCCTCTGAATCTCGTGGTCCCACGGGCGGGAGAATCCCAACAGCCGTGCCACAGCAGCACCCAGAGCCCAGCCACCGCCCAGAGGGTTTGAATGCCGTGTGCCGTACGGGCGGGAAGCGGCAGGCTCGGAGCGCACGGCCAGCAAGGAAGCGCGTGGAGCACCGTGGCTGGGGGGGCTCCAGCAAGCATCCGGTGGATGGCTGCTGAACGCATGTCTGCGAGGCCTAGGTCATGTCCCCAGCCTCCTTAGCCCCCACTTTCCCCTCCCACCTAAGCAGGGAGGGGCTCGTGCATTCCCTGCCCTTTAGGCACAGGTGACACGGAGCTAACAAGTGCAAGCCTGGCTTGCTGGCCATTAAAGTGACCCTTTAAATCTATGGCAGAGCCCACAGCCTCGGAAGCCATGCGATTCACTGTTAAGAGACAGGTGTCCTGAGACACAATAAGAGCTTTCTCAATCTCAGCACCTTGGCTTTAAATATCAAATGCCCAAAAGCCTGCAGAAACTAATGGAAAAGAAACTAATGGAAAAATGATGGAAAAAGAGACTGATTCCCAAAAGTACTCTTCCAGCCCCGAAGCATCTGAGTTCAAGGAAGCAGTGGGTCCAGATAAAGAAAGGTCAGAAGGAGTATCACAGGAGCCTGGGGGTTTCTTTAAGACTTGGCCCTGGGAGGCCCAGGTTCAATCGCTGGGTTGGGAAGATCCCCTGGAGAAGGGAATGACTACTCGATCCAGGATTCTTGCCTGGAGAATTCCAGGGACAGAGGAGCCTGGCGGGCTACAGTCCAGGGGGCCCCAAAGGGTGAGACACAACTGAGCGACTAAACACTTTCACTTTTTAGGGGATGGGTTTGCAAAAACAAACAAACAGAAAGGGATAGAAACTGAATTAAATTCAAGGTGATTCTAGAACAAAGAGGCCTTGTGTGACATCCAGGATATAGATGGGAGCCTACAATTCTCCTGAGCAAAAGGATAGCAGAGGTGGGGTTGACGGGTGGAAACCCTGAGATCAGCCTCCCAGGGACTGCAAGAATCCCCCGAAAGCTGAGGACAAGTTTGGAGAGGTGGACAGAGCAGGGCTGGGGGTGGAGCAAGAAGAAAGTGTGCGCTTGCTCTGGGAGCCGCAGCAGAGCCACCGACACCAGCAGCCAGACAGAGGCTGACACCCCAGGCCAGGGAAGAGGCTGTGAGACACCCTTCCCCCAGGGCGGCACAGGCAGCAGTCCTACCGAAAACCAAAGTGAACTTTGAGAGAGGAGAAGAGTAGAAGACACAAAAAACACTGAGGTTTAAACCCCAGGAGGCCCAGATTTTCCATCAGTGAACAGAAAGGAGACTGAGCGCCAAGTCCATTTCAATCATACGTTCACACCCCTGACACGGCTGGTGAAAATTCACGTGCCCACCCATGGGAAGCTGAGAGCGCGGCTCACGTACAGAGGCCTGTTCTACTTGGCCTTGCCCCACTGCCAGAAACAGGCTGCCCAGGTTGCCAACCCGCACAAAGTCCCGCCCAGCAGCAGCCCCTTTCACGGTCTGCAGAGGATGCTCGCAGTAACAGCTGGGTGGGGCTGACGGCCAAGGGTCGGGGGCCGCGGGCGGGAGTTGGAGAGCATGGAGACCGTGTGACCCGGCCCTTCCATTTACAGATGGGCAAACCGAGGCACAGAGAGGGAAATCCCATCCAGAGCCCTTCTCCACATGCTGCCTGCCTCGAGGCATGACTCCCACTTCCAGAGGCAGCCCTGGAGCTCCAGGCCCAGCCTTGACCCCGTTCCAAAGATGCCGAGGCGCTCTTCCACACCTTCCACCCCTGGTGGCCACACCAGCCACTGGCCAGGGGCCCTGGACACGGAGCTTCACTCTCAGTTTCTCTGGCTGTGAAAGGGGACAGCAACAGGGTCCACTCACAGCACAGGGCTAGGGACTGGGTAGGGCTCAGGCACGCAACAACGCATTTCCCTTTCACCTAAGACCACATCGACGGGGTCTGCCCAGCCATACTCACCATTCTCTTGTAAGAATCCCCAGCCAGCCACCCAGCATGTCTGGGGAACTCTGGGTGGGCCTGCCCTAAACTGAGGCAGGCATCCTGGTCCAATGAAGTGCCCACAGGTAACAGGAGGGGTGATCTTCATGAGAGCAATGTCGTTGGCCTCTGAGCTCGCGGAGTATTTCTCATGAATGATGATTTTCTCAACATATCTCTCCTGCAGAGGCGGCTTCACTGGCTTATTGGTCCCCCACTGAACTTCCTTAGCTCCGAAGATCAGCCTCCAGTCGGTCACTTTTCTGTGGGCACAGAGGTAGGCCAGGTCACACTGGCTGCAGACTGGCTGATGACCGTGACCCTCAGGTCATCCCCAGCAGGTCCAGGCCAGCCCCACGGTCTGGTTGCTACTAGGCCCAAAGCCTCAGGGACCCTTGGCACTAAGACCCTTAGAGAATGCCCAGTTCTGAGAAGAGCCTTTCTGAAGACCCCTTCTGCGAGTTCCCGCACATACTTTTTGATCCTGAAGCAGTGAGCGGCAGTCAGCAGCCAGTGGGAGTTCAGCAGGGAGCCCCCACACACGTGGTACCGCCGGTTGTTGTGGTACGTGAAGATCTGGAGGCTGGCCATCCAGGGCCAGGACCCGTGGGCGGCGTCTTGCCCGCCGATGACCCGTACGCCCCCCTGCCGGTTCTGCCTGAACCGTATCCCACAGGGGCCACTGAGGAGAGACCACGGGCACGGTTCAAGTGGAGGCCAGCCCAGCACCTCTGCAGCGAGGGGAGAGGGGCCTGAGGCCGGTCACAGGGGGAGCAGCCGCGGGGTCCCGGGCCAGCAGGGGCAGCCCCAGGGCGGGGGTCCGGGGGGGCACGGCTGAGCAGCGGTGCTGGGGGTCGTGCCGGGACAGGCGGCCAGGGGCTCCGGGAAACGCTCAGCCAGGGGGGTTTCTCGGGTCTTAGAGGGGCCACAGGCAGGTAGGACAGACCAAGGGCCCTAGCAGAATGGGAGATGGCTGGGCAGGAGAGGGAGCCAGCATGGGCGTGAAGCGGGTGACCCTGGTGGAGGCTCAGGAAGGAGCCCGAGGGGCTCGGAGCTGCAGGGCTGGGCCGGGCGGCAGCAGGAGGAGAGCAGCGCAGGTGGAAGTGACCCGGGGGGAGGGGGGCGGGGCGGGCGGGGGTGGACGTTCAGGCTCTGTGTCGCTGGTGAGAAGGAGGGAGTTTCTGGGACTGCAGGGTACCTTGGGGGCTTCGGAGTCTACACATGGAGTGGGGTCCCCGAGGTGCTGCATGAGGACGCCCTGGGATCTCTGGGGTCAGCGCAGGGCCGGGGGACGTGTTTCCCAGGCTCTGCAGGACTCGATGTTCAAGAGGCAGTGAAGCCGGTCACTGGTGGGGCCGGGGGGGGCAGTGCTTTGCGGAAGCCCCAGAGTTCCTCTCGGGAGGGAGCTCTAGATGCCAGGGGCCCTGGGGGCTCTGGGCTGAGGGTGGTGGGAGGAGGGAAGGTCCGAAGTGGCGATGTGGGGCACAAGTGCTGTGAGACCCAGGGGAATGCTAAGGCCCCGGCTTGGCTTTCTGCAGAGCCTCAGACAGAGGGAGTCTGGACGGGGTCTGTTACTCAAAAGACACCCTCCCCGCCCCGAAGTGGTCTGACACTTACTCACACGTGGTGTTATCTCTGGCGACCACAGATACTGCCAAGACCAGCAGAACGGCAGTTGGCAGCATCTCTGCCAAACGCCTGCCCCGGCCAGGCCTGGAAGCCCAGTGACCTCACAAAGCTTCACGGCCTTCCGACCAATCAGCAGGGTGACGTCCCACCCCCACCCTCCAGAAATCAGGCCAGGCGGTTCGTGCTGCAGCGACTTCCCGACGTCTTGCGCAGCCTCCCCCAGCCCTCACGCAAACTGTAACCACGGTCAGCCCCTCTGTGAGAAGACGGTCCTGCATGTCAGCAGCTCAAGGGAGTCGGGCTCTACAGACTGACAGACCTTAACCCTGTAGGAGTCGAACGCTTTCCCTCTTCCAAGGGCGTGCTCTCAGCACACTTTCTGAAGACCATTTTGACTTTCCCTAGCTTAGAACTCGGAGAAGGTGATGGCACCCACTCCAGTGCTCTTGCCTGGAAAATCCCATGGACGGAGGAGCCTGGTAGGCTGCAGTCCGTGGGGTCGCGAAGAGTCGGACACGACTGAGCGATTTCACTTTCACTTTTCACTTTCATGCATTGGAGAAGGAAATGGCAACCCACTCCAGCGTTCTTGCCTGGAGAATCCCAGGGACGGGGGAGTCTGGTGGGCTGCCGTCTATGGGGTCGCACAGAGTCGGACGCGACTGAAGCAACTTAGCAGCAGCAGCAGCTTAGAACTATGAAGCCCACTTTTCTGTCCACAGAGTCTCGTATCTTCTACCCGGATGTCTCCAGGTCTCCTTTCTGGGACCTACGCAAAGCAGAAAATTGTCTTCTGTACCTGAGTGTCAGGAATTCTCAGCACAGTTACCTGAATGTCATGAAATAATGCTTCTTCTGCTTGTCAGGAGACAGCATCTCATATCCCAGAACAGAAAAATGCTCAACTCACCTACCTGGATGTTAAAAAGTTCTACCTTCCCTGCAAGAGCGTGATGAGGTCACATCTCGACCTGCTGGAGGAGCAGTCTCAGCACCTGTACCTGGGCACAAGGTCTCAGCTGGCCTATCTGACTGTCCAGGAGTCACCCCTCACTTACGTGACGGTCATGAGGCACCACCTGCCTCTCCTGCCCAAGTGTCAGGACACCTCCTCTTCTCTTTCCAGGTACGAAGCGCTTCAGACAGTCAGATGACCTCACTTCTTCTCCCTGAGCGTCTTCTCTAACTGAATGTTCTAATTGCGAGGTGGGGGGATGGCAGCACCAACTTGATGGACGTGAGTCTGAACAAGCTCCGGGAGTTGGTGATGGACAGGGAGACCAGGTGTGCTGGGGAGTCCACGGGGTCGCAAAGAGTCGGACACGACTGAGTGACTGAACTAACTGAATTCCTCATCTCATGTACCTTTCACGTCACACCCCCTCAACTGAACGCCCAGGAGGTCACACATGTCTTACTTGCTGATGGAAGCTCTCATCTCCTCCCCCTGACTGTGGGGATCTCTCTTTTCTTCCAGCTCAGGACCAAAGACCTCAGACGGAAGAGTGACTCTGTCCCATCTTCTCTACCTGAGAACCGAAAGGTCCCACGGCCGCGGAGTGTCAGGCGGTTGCGTCTCCCCCCTGTGAGTGCTCTGCACCTTCAACTGACACACTGAAGTGCTGGGGCTCCCGTGTCCACACCTGACTGCCAGGCCGTCCCCCGGCTCCTGCTGGAGGAGGTCCCGGTCCCCCTGTCGAAATCCTAAGCTTTCATCTTCTCCACCTGAGCACCTCGAGGTCTCCTCTCCTCTACGGAAGGGTCCGAATCTCCCAACTCCGCCCCGTCTGAAGTCTTTCCTGCCCTTCCTGAGTGTCTTGAGGTCTCATCTCCACTATCTGAGGGCCATGAAATCTCGTATCTCCCATTCGAGCACAAGCAGGTCTTACAGGCCCTGAGTGTCGGGGGGTCTCGTCTCCACCTGACACGCCTCATCTCTTCCGCTCTGTATCTGGAGGCCCTGCCTCTTCTGTCTGAGTGGCCAAGGGGTCTCCTCTCTCCTGCTGTAGCACAAGCACGGCTCATCTTCCCTCTGTGAGCCCTCCTCATCCCTGGGCATCAGGCATCTCCGTCTCTCCTATCTAATCGTCAGGACATCTCATTTCCTCTCCAGAGTCCAGAGACAACCTCTCATGCACTTCGTTGTCAGGAAGTTACCATTTTCTCTACATGACTGTCCCTAAAATCTACTCTCCCTGCAGGTCAGAAGGTCTTGTCTCTCTTATTACAAAGCCAGAGCACGCCTTTCATCGTTATTCACTAGGAAGTGACAAGGACTCAGCCCCTGGTGAGAAGCAGGATGATTTCATTTCCTTACTTGAGTTCAGTGTTCATCACTTCCCTTCCTGTCAGGCAAGAGGTCTGATTTCCCTGATAAGGATGCAGTCGGGTCTCAAGAGTACCAGCTATTTGAGTGGCACAAGGTCTTTATCCCTGCTGCTGCCTGTCGAGGTCTCCTTCTCCTCACCCTGAGTATGAGGGGATTTGTCCCCCCTCCACCGGTCTCAGGACTCTTAGGCGCCGTGTCTGTTGGGGGTCTCTAACTTCCCATGCCTGAGTGTCACAGGACTTGTTTCTGCTACTTGAGTTTCAGGAGGACTCTTCTCCCATACATAAGTTTCCAAGGTGTCTTTCTGTCTCTTTCTCATGGCAGGTGGCCTCACCTCCTCTATCTGAAGGCCTGCAAGGTCCTATTTCACCTACCTGAGAACTTGCTTATTTTAACTCAGTAACAGATTGTGCCTAATAAAGTAATCAGAAAAGACTTGGAAAATATAGTTCAAGAAATGGCAGCAGGAATTCAATAAGTGATGTTACAGTTTTGACTGTGAAAGACTATCCAGGTGTTTTTATAAGATTTTGATGGGCATAAAATTGAAATGGCACTTGGATTCATGTGAATCATGTAACAGAATGATGTCACCACTGATTTTAAATGTCAATATGTCCAATTTTCTGGAAGTCATCACATTTGCAAGTGTTTGCAAGCTTTTTAAAATATAAGATGAAAATGTAAAATAAAAGCTTTAAAATGGAAAGGGGTACCCAGATTTTCAAAACATTCAGGGGTTATGGAATAACAGAGTGTGAAGATCCGGCGTCTAGATCTTAGAAGAAACCATTGTGTGACTCTGCACAGCAGCAGCCACTCCTGACGCTTAAGCGGGCTCTCGTCCCTGCTCCCAGACACAGTCATACGCCGAATGTCACACACACAGACCAGCAGGTTTAGCTGTGTTATTAAATCTAACGGGAGAGTGACTTCGTTTGCCTTCTCCACACTGTCCTGAAGAGCAAAGGAGAGACGGGAAGGTACAGGACAGTTAGGCTTCTGGGAACACAGGGTGGGGTCTCCATGGCCCCTGGTGGCTTCGCTCAGGCCAAGGTGGAGTTCCCAGCACGGGGGGCAGGACAAGGGGTCCCCCCTCCTGAGGCTCCTTCTCCCCGTTCTCGAGCCCCACCCTCCCCAGCCCCGTGAGCCCCTCTCGCTTCCCCAGCCTCCTTCCCGCCCTGGCTCCCTCTGCATGCCCCCACCTGGGCCGTCCTGTGCCCACCCCCAGCCCAGCCCCAGCCGGCTCCCGCCTCACTTTTCCCAGCCTGCTAACTCCCACCCGCCCGGTTATTCTCCAGCATAGGATGCTCCCTGCAGAGCAGGGCCTTCCTCATCTGTTCAGCCTCGGTGCCCAGAGCTGCCCACAGGACCTGTAGGGTGGTCAGTGGTGAGGGCCACCCGCAAAGCGCTCTCTGCTCCAGGCTGCAGACAGCGTGCTGGTGAGATGCTTAGGGCCCCTGAGGGGATAATGCTGGGACATTCTGAGGCCGTGAGGGGGCAGGAGGAGGCAGGGAGTCCACCGTCCTGAGTGAGAAAGTGTTTGCCCAGAGGCACCGGGAGGCTGCAGCTCACTCAGTGCCACGACCCTCTGCCATCGCACCACCTGCTCTTCTGATCAAGGCTTCTCTCACCAAGTCCTGGTCTTGAAGGTTCTGACTCATTTTCTGAGGCACTGAGGTGTCTTCTGACCCGTGGGATATCCGTCTTCTCCCCAGGACCCAGGGTCAGTATGGCACTACCATTTCCACGCCATGATCCCACTGCCATGCCTGCTGGACTGGCCCCCAGGTCCGGGCCCGGTTCCAGCTGGACGCAGGGTCCCACGCGCGGCTAAGAGGAGGCCAACCCGTGGCTGCTGCAGCGCCTGAGCTCAGGGGACTCAGAGACCCCCCTGTGCCTCCACGTTCAGACCCTCCCAGGTCCCCACTTCCTTCTAGGCCACTTCTGTGGGACGACCACAGTTTCCAGCTTGAAAATGAAGCCAAAACTGTGAAAATATGAAACTTAGAAATTGTGGGGCTTTCTAGACAGAGTGCAAGCCCCGCTCAAGGTCCCACTGCCAGTGGTCACCATCTCAGCCTCAAAAGGGCCTTTGCCTTCCCGAGCAGGCCTTCCAGACATCCACCTGCTTCTTAGAGCTGCTCTGCCTTCCTGCCCGCCCCGGGTAACGACACCTGAGTTCACTCCCTTTCTGCACACAAGGCCTCACTCCATCCACCATTCTTACCCTTCCCGGCATCTTCTCGCTTCCCTGGAGGCATCACCCAGGCCCAATCCCGAGTTGAGGTCTGTATTTGCCATGCGTGATGTTCACGCCCCACCTTGACCTCAGCATGGCGTGGCTCTGCACACACTGCCCTCCTAGAACCCCACCAGGTGCCCAGCTGGTCTGATGGCCCGCCTCCGCGGCTTCTGGCCCTCTGTCAGACCTCAGCGACGCAGTCTCCACCTCCCACGGCTCCCTCTGGGTCTCTTTTGTCCACTCGCCTGACTACCCCGCCCCCTTCACTCTTTGAGGTGCCCCTGCCCGTCCTGGGAGCTACTCCCCTCCCCACCGGCTCCCCTACAGGCTTGGCCCCCTCAATGGCTGCTGGCAGCCGGCTCAGGGGAGATCTGAGCTTGGGCAGGAGCTGTTGGGGCAGGAGGACACAGGTAGACAGGAGAGGGCTCAAAGACAGGAGCAGCAGGACTTAGGGACAGCTGGATATGAGCGGGAAAAGTGGACAGAGGCTACAGAGGGCGCCCAGACTTCTAGCTCAGGAGGGGCCATTCACGGGGCTGGTGAGCAGAAAGAGAAGCTTCCAGTTCAGGAAGCACGGGCTCAGGTCCAGCACAACTCGGAGAGGGCGAGCCACAAAGAAGGCAGGCGCGCGGGCATGGAGGTCAGCAAAGAGACCAGGTCAGAGACAGGATCCGCAGGTCATCAGTGTAGGCGGCCAGATGCCTGCTGAGGGCCAGGGAGGTTTGTGTGACCTGTCCATAGGAGGGCAGAGTCTGCGCTTCCAGTATCTCCTCAAGTAGGCAACTGAGAAATGGTTTCATTTCTTATAAATTTATTACATAATAATATTATAATTATTATCAATAATAATAATATAAGAAACATAGATCTCTGTGGGGTGTATCACAACATCAGGGTCAGGAGGCCTCGGGGCTGGAGCAGGGGGAGAAACCCCCCAGGTTGAGCTCCGTACAAAAGGAGGGGCGAAGCGGAACTGACCCTGTAAAGTTAAAAACCCAAACTGAACGGAACCAAAACCCACAGGTGAGTGAGACGAGTGTGTATGCAGCAGCCTGTTACAGTGACTGCTGCCATGGGTGTGACCTGGTCTGTTGGTGAAAGGGTTACTGGGTGTGAATCTGCCCAGGGCATGGGGCCGGTGGGCCGGGGCAGGGTGGGTGGGCACAGACCGGCGTGCCAAGCCCCTGGGCTGTGAAAACTTCTGTTTTCTGGGTTTTTTTAATTTTTATTAAAAAAAGCTAGAAATATAAACAGAAACTCGTGAGTGACGTGGATGGAGCTTAGTCCAGACTCCAAACCCTAGGTTTAAAAACGTCCCGGGCCCCCCACCCCACAGGTCATTGCTGAGTGTGAGGAGTCACAGTAAGGGGGCTGGGGTGCCCACTGGGGTCTTTGCCTCTCCCCAAGGCTCGCAGTGGCCTGACTCTAGGGGTGCCCCTATGATCCCCCCTAGAAGCCCAGCGGGGGCGGAGCACTGCCTCCAAGGGCCCTTGGGGGCCTCTCCCAAGCAGCAAGGCTTCACCAAGAAGGCCCACTCAGGCTCCACGAGGCTCTGGAGGGACAGGCTATGCCAACAGCAGGTCCCAGGGTGCAAGACGACCTCTGACTCTCTTTGGAAGTGGAGACGGGGCGCTTCCACAGCACACACCCATGCACGCACCCTGTGCAAGCTTCCGAAGCCCCCACACTAGTCCAGAGTGGCCCCGTGGGGCCACCCTCCAGTCAGGCACACAAGGGGCTCCAACGCACTCAGGCGCACCCCGAGTTTCACACACTCGCACATGTGCGCACACACACACAGGGCGGGACTGGCGACTTCAGGTCTGAGGCAGGGAGGCTTCTCTGCTGTAGTCGCCCAGCAGCGCGGAGAGGAGGCTAGACCCCTGCTGGGTGGGGGGAAACCCTGTGAGGGAGTCGGCTGAGGGCAGGGGCCAGGGCCCTGCGCCCACACCCGCCCCGGGCGGCGCTCCCAGGCCGCGTGACCGAGGGAGGGCCCACAGGAGTCGCCGCCTGCCGCCCCTCCTCCACGCAGCACCTGAAGGGTCGGTGGGGAACACCATAGCTCAGCGAGGGGAGGGGGCCCAGCGGGGCCCCGGGGCGGGTACGAGGACCCTGGCCAACCCCAGACCAGCTGGAGCGTCCCCTGCCCCATGTGGGGCGGCAGTGGCAGTTGAGGGGCCAGAGATGGAAGACTGGGCAGCCGCAGCGGAACCGGGGGCTGGAGGGGAGAGGAAGGGAAGCTATTAAGGACAGAGATATTTGTTCCTTTTCTTGTTCCAAATATAGAGTGGATTAAAATATGCAAAACAGGGGGCTCCTTGGCCCCCAATCGAGAACCCCAATGTCTTCCCCCCTCCCCCCGAGTCACCAAGGTGTGTCTTGACCTCGCATGCTGGACTAGATTATCCCCTCTGGGAAAGTAGCCACCAGGAGCTCAGCGGGAGATGGTCAGGCTGGAGCACCCCGCCCCCGACCCCCTCCCGCTCCAGCCCCCTCCCCCCCCCCCCCACGGCCCGCGCCCTTCCTGACCGTGTGCTGGGTGGGGCTTGACGGCCTGGGAGGGCGCTAAGCAATGTACAGGGCAAGTCTCCGAGCGACAGCGAACAGGACGATTCATGCAACATTCCTGGCCCGGGCGCCGGTAGGGTGGGGGCTGGGGAGTGGGCCGAGCCCGCAGCCCGGGGCGGAAGGGGGGCCCTGCCCGCAGGGCGCGGCCGGGGCGTGGGGAGGGGGCGGGGGGCGTCAGCTGCCGTCCAGCTGCCTGAGCGCGCGCTCGATGTTCATGCGGTGGCCCACGCGCGTGACGCCCAGCTCCACGAAGTCGTCCTTGGTGAGCGCCGGCAGGTGCGCGCCCTCGATCTCGTGGTCCTCGAAGCGGTCGCGGTGCTCGCCCAAGTGAATGCTCTCCAGCCAGTCGCCCACGTCGAACTTGCTCCAGAGTTGCAGGGGCTTTTGCTGGAAGGGCCGGCGGGGGCTGGGGGCCCCGGAGCCCGGGCCGGGCGCGGGCGAGGGCAGCGGCGAAGGCGAGGGCGAGCGGCTGCGTGCGCTCACGCTGCGCACCACAAACCGCACCTCCTTCGGCTCATGGGGGATGGAGAGGCTGGACGACTTGAGGATGGTGGGGGGCGCGAGGCCGAAGGGCCGCCCCGCGCCGCCCGCCCCCGCCCCCAGCCCCTCCACCCGCTCCAGCGACGCGGGCTTCACCGGGCTCGGGGCGCGCCGCGCCACAGGGTAGCGGCCGCCGGGCCGCACCGGGTAGGAGGCCCCGCCGCCCGGGCCCCCAGGGCTGCGCTGCTGCGCTGAGATGGTGCTCAGCTCACCGAGGCTGCTGAAGAGCCTGCGGAGGGAGAGGGGGTCAAGGCCAGGTGAGGGGTACCAGGCAAGGCGGGGCCGGGCGGAGGGGCGCGGGGCCAGCGGCCAGGAGGGACGCTGGGGGCGGGGGCGGGGCGGGGGCGGGGCGGGGGCCGGTAGCCTTGGGGCCAGAGGGAGAAAGGAGGATAGGATCCTGTGGCTCCTCCGGCCTGGCCCCCAGAGTCAGTCAGTGCCCTGCTGGGGGATAGAGAGCCCTAGGCTGCATGGAGTAAGAGCCGCCCGGGCCCTCTACTCCACGGGGGCTCCGAGAGCAGGCTGCCTGAGCAAGGACAGCCTCTGGGGCAAAGGGCTGACCCATTCCTGACAGCCTGCGACACCGGCTCTGGACACCAGCCCGTCCACCCATACCACGGAGAGTAGGGCTGGCAGTACCCCTCAGCACTTCCCGCTCTGTCATCATGAGGCCCAGAGAGACCTGGGCCGGCTGCAGGGCTGGCTGGGCCCTGATAAAAGGCTGGTGGCGGCGCAAGACTGGACTGTGCATGAGGCCTGAGACAGACAGCAGGCGGCGTTCACACCCACACCGAGCAGCAGCACGTGCAGGCAAGCACGCAGCAGCGGCGGCCACGTGTGTCACATACACGCAGAAGCAAGGGCAGCAGCAGCCACGTATGTTACATACACGCAGCGGCGGCAGCAGCCACATGTGTTACATACACGCAGCGGCGGCAGCAGCCACATATGTTACATACACGCAGCGGCGGCGGCAGGAGCGGCAGTGGCCTGCCCACGACGGTGACAAGCAGCACGTGTGCAGAAGCAGCGCGCACTGAGACACACGCGTGCGCAGATGGTCTTCACTCCCCAGCGTCAGCTGACAGGACCGGCCTTCAGCCCCTCCACCCCCCAGCATGGCCGCGGTGGGAGGCCCGGCAGGGAGGATCCTCCAGAGAAAACCCACTCCTGTATCCCGCCTCGCCCCCGCCCAGTGTCTCTCCCTATGCCCCTGCTGTGGCCAAGCGGCGCCTCGGGGGCCGTGGCAACGGAGCCCCACGAGGCCAAGCACAGCAGAGATCCAGGCGGGCAGCGCGCGGACAGTGAGAGGCATGGGATGGGCATGCTCACTTACACAGCCGGCGCTCGGGACCACCGCGCAGCTAGACAGAGCAGCCACATGCAGATGGGCAGGAGAGAGCAATGAGAGAGAGAGTTAGCGCCAGCCCTGAGCGAGCAAGGCCCCGGCAGGACCACAGTCTGCCACAGTGCGCAGCCAGGTGGGGGCCTGCTGGCCAGACGCCCAGGAGGAGGCCCGGAGGCAGGGTCCGCTGCCATGGGAGGGGGCACGCTGGAGCTGCAGGGCGAGGGGAGTGCAGGCCAGATGAGGCGGGTCTGGGTGGGCCGCTGGCCCGCCTGTGCCCTGTTCTCCGCTTTGTGGCCCTCATCCACAGGCTTCACTCGGAGCCCTGGGTGCCAGATGCTCCATAGACACCCAGCCCTGGGGGTGCTTGTGGCCTTGTGCTGCTGCTGGCCCAAGGGCTTCCCTCCAGCTGCCGGCCCGCCTCCCTGTCTCTGCCCTTGCCTGAACTGGGCTAAGGACCTCGCCCCTGGGCTCCCCCGCTTTGGTGCCGTCCTGCCTGGCACCTGCCCCGCATTGCGGAGGGCGTCCTGAGCGTCACTCGCCCCTGAAAGCAGGCCTTGTCTGCTCCTCCCTCACCAGTGCAGGGCCAGCGTCTCCCAGGAGACCCAGCTCTGTCCTAGTCGACCTGCTTTCTGCTGCCTGGCTCCCTCTCCTCAGCCTCTGTCCCCACTGCCTCGCCCAGCTGCTCAGATCCAGAGCAGAGCCTCTTGAAGAGGCCAGACCATGCTCTCCCCACCCCAGCAGAGAGGGTCTCCAAGAGCACCTGGGTGATGGCTCAGGGAACAGGCACCGATCATTAGAAGAAACCCTCTTCTCCCGCACATCTGGCCTCCGGGGTACCACCTGGATTTCGGGGCAAAGTAGGGCAGCAGTGGAGAGTGGGGTAGACCTCAAGGGGCTGGAGGGAGCCCAAGAGGTAGAGACTGCTAGGTAGGGCAAGGGAGCGGAGCTGGGGACAGCGCTCCCGTCCGTGCGCCCAGGCGCCCACACATCCCACCTGGGCCCGGGGGCCTGCGTCTCAGGATGGAGCCCTGTGTGCCCCGCCTAGGTGTCTCCTGGAGCGGGGTCAGGAGCCCTGGCAGGAGGTGAACTGAGGCCAAGGATGAGGGCACACTGGCTCAGAAGCGCCAGGGAGACCCTGCCAAGGAGAGATCCTGGGTGTGGAGGCGCGGGCTGGTGTGAGGGAGGGGCTGAAGGGCCGTGATCCCCTGGGGCCTCGCGGGGAGAGGGCTCCTCACGACCCGGCTGTCCCCCCGAGGCCCCAGGGCCTGGCAGGAAGTGTCCAGGGATGCCGCAGCCGGGGCTCTGCCCCTCCTCCCCTCCCCCTCGGGAACAGGGAACTGCCCACACTGTCCCGGGCCAGGACCCCGGGGCGTCCGTGGTCGGGCCCACAATTCCACACCTCTGCAGAGCCGCCACTGTCTGCCACCGCTCTCCACGCTCCGATGGCCTCTCCGCCAGGCCCTGACCAGGGCACGGCCCGGTCACAGCCCTGACAGCCTCCCAGAGGGCTTCCAGGAACAGTCTCTAACACGCGTATCTCACTAGGCACCTGCACCCCTGGACGACGCCTAGTCTTTCTCCAGACAGCTTAGCCAGGCTCCACAGTCCTCGGCACCCTTCCCAGCGGCGTGAGTCTTGTCCTATCTGGCTCACTCCTGGCGCCTGGACCAGTGAGGTCTGCTGGCGCGCCTCCCCTCCCCTTGCCCAGCCCTGCAGTTGCCAAGGATGTCAACAGGATCCCCTCGCTGACCTGCCCACCAGCTTCCGTGCTAGGTGCCCCTCCACTTCCTTCCTGGATAGGTCCCCCGATTAGCCCACACTTTCTCCCAAGCCGTGTCCTCCACTTCCACCCTGTGCTATCACCAGTGTGTCCACGAATGCCGCCTGCCAGCCAGGCCAGGCTCTCCCGAGCCCCAGGCCTCTGCTGGGTCCCCACACATGCTCTCCTCCCCGAGTCCCTCTTGCACCAGGGGCCTTGGAGCCCCATCAGCTGCCCCATCTCTTCACCTGCTTGGCTCATGAACCGGGGCCTTTGTCCTCATCCCCCAGCTACCTCTGATCCCAGACCTCTCATGGTCTCACTCAGGACCTCCTGCCTGGCTTCCTAATTGTTAGCCTTGACTCCTGGTACCTGGCTTAAAGCCAGAAACACAATATGCATGAGGGGAAAATGCTGTAAGAGCAGCGTGACGTCTCACTCTCAGGCTTGACCGCCTGTCAACCCAGCGGCACCAGCAGGTGAGAAAGAAGCAGCCCGGCCCGGCCCCAGCCTCCGCCTGGGACTTTCTGCCACTACACTCATGCAGGGCAGGTCTAAGCCTGTGGCCTCCTGCAACTTGAGAGGCTCACAGAGGGAAGTAGCCCTCAAGAGGAGCTCAAACAATTTGGGCTGGGAGCACCACGAGGCCCCCTCTCGGGCATCAGCATCTCACCCCGGCCCTGACTTCTCACTGCCCGCACCAGCTCACAGCTCCAACCTCCAACACCCCAGATGCCCCTGGACCCCTGCCGTGACCCCTTCCCACTCCTCCAGTGGAGTTCATGGCTCCTGAGGCCCTGACCACGGCTCCTGCAAACACACCTCACGGGTCCCCCACCTGTGAGGACCTCCTCAAGGAAGGAACACATCCCGGCCCCTGTGTCCTGCCCTGGCCAGCACACGACAGGTCCAGTTTCCAAAGAGCAACTCCTGTGGGCCCTGAGGCACTGCAGTTACGGCAGGCTCTGGCCAGACTCCCGGATGCGAGCAGGACAGGGCCCACAGGGCTGGGCTCTCCATCACCGCAGAAATGTGCGTCTTCTGTGGGATGACAACTAGTGACCCCCTAAGGAGACGGTCAGACCACAGCGCGCCACACTTCAGAAGTTCTGAGAAGCACCGCTGAGAAGAAACCTTGCCAACTTTGTGTCCAAGAATCTTTTTAGGTAAAATCAGATGTGCAGGCTCAGACAGGAATAAAGCTGAGAGCCAGAGCAGAACCAAGTGTTGCTGTGGGGCTCAGAGACGGGCAGCCCTCAGGGACACACGGACTCAGATCCCACACGGGGTCTGGAAGACGGAAGGAGTTTAGAGCAGATGTGTGGCTCTGAGATGTTCTGCTTGTCAGGCTAGACTGAAAGCTAGAAGCACAGAGAACTGGTCTGGGATCAAAGTTTCCGGGAGCCGAGTCCATGGGCCTTCCAGACGCATTTCCACAAGTTACCGAGCTTCAAGTCCTTGACGTTAAGGGGTAACCTCTCCTTCCCCTTCTGAGATCTTTTCAGATCTCCAGGCCACAGAGTGCCTTGCAGCTAAAGGGACACAGAGCCTGGACTGAGCTATCAGTGGAGAAGGTGGGTGGAGTGAGTACTGCTTCCCTTGTGGGGTCTCTGTGGTGAGGAGACAGGCAGGTCTGGGGCCAGGCAACAAGGCTTGGGGTGTGACCCACCGAATGGCCGTGGCAACTGCCCTCAAGCTTCAGCTGGGATCAGTCCCAGAAGGAGACAGCCCCACCTGGACACCAGAACTTCCGACATTTGGGACATGTCTCCAACAGACAGTGTCAGCAGCAGCTCTGTCACGACGTGAGAAGTGAGGGCCACACTCTAGCCACTGCTGGCTGCAAAGAGCTGCCCAGCACCCCCACCCGGCAGCACACGCAGCCACACGGGGGGCGGACTGCCTGTGGTCTCACCCAGGGCTGAGGGCACAGAGGAGGAAGGACGAAGTGTGAGCCTGAGCAAGAGGGAACACAGAGGGGAGTGGCTAGGGCAGGGCGGGGCACACGAGGGTCAAGGCCGCTAGGCCT
The DNA here is from genome assembly GCF_014754425.2 of Oryx dammah. Taxonomy (NCBI): domain Eukaryota; kingdom Metazoa; phylum Chordata; class Mammalia; order Artiodactyla; family Bovidae; genus Oryx; species Oryx dammah. The sequence continues at coordinate 69,028 of NW_024070213.1, forward strand.
GCCGGGGGCACTAACTGGGCTCAACTGTAGCGACTTCAGAATCCATGTGCTGTTCGTCCTACACCGGTTGATAAACGTAGGTACTGGCCTACAGAATGAACACAGAGGCATTTCTGCGGGAGGGAAATCGTTGTTCAGTTGTGACCCCATGGACTGCAGCACGCCAGGCTTCCCTGTCCTCCACCATCCTGGAGTTGGCTCAAACTCGTGTCCATTGAGTTTGTGATGCAATCCAACCATCTCATTCTCTCTCACCCCTTATTCTCCTGTCCTCAATCCTTCCCAGCATCAGAGTCTTCCCAGTGAGTTGGTTCTTCACATCTGGTGGCCAAAGTATTGGAGCTTCAGCATCAGTCCTTGCAATGAATATTGAGGGTTGATTTCCTTTGATTGACTGGTTTGATCTCCTTGCTGTCCAAAGGACTCTCAGGAGTCTTTTCTAACACCGCAGTTCAAAAACATCAATTCTTCAGCGCTCAGCCTTCTTCACAGTCCAACTCTCACATCCATACATGACCACTGGAAAAACCATAGCCTTGACTAGATGGACCTTAGTCGGCAAAGTAATGTCTCTGCTTTTTAATATGCTATCTAGGTTGGAGAATCTTCTCCAGCAACACAGTTTGAAAGCATCAATTCTTTGGTGCTCAGCCTTCCTTATGATCCAACTCTCGCATCCATATATGACCACTGGAAAAACCACAGCTTTGATTATATGGGCCTTTGTCAGCCAAGTGATGTTTCTGCTTTTTAATACCCTATCTAGGTTGGTCACAGCGTTCCTTCCAAGGAGCAAGTGTCTTTTAATTTCATGGCTGCAGTCATGGTCCACAGTGATTTTGAAGCCCAAGAGAAGAAAATCTATCACTGTTTCCATTTTTCTGTATCTATTTGCCATGAAGTGATGCAACTGCATGCCATGACCTTCATTTTTTGAATGTTGCGTTTTAAGCAAGCTTTTTCACTCTCCTCTTTCACTTTCATCAACAGGCTCTTTATCGCCTCTTTGCTTTCTGCCATTAGGGTGGTGTCAGCTGCATATCTGAGGTTGTTGATAGTTCTCCCAGCAATCTTGATTCCAACTTGACTCCAGCGGGCATTTCACATGATGTACTCTGCATATAAGTTAAATAAGCAGGGTGACAATATATAGCCTTGACTTACTCCTTTCCCAATCTGGAACCAGTCTGTTGTTCCATGTCTGGTTCTAACTGTTGCTTCTTGACCTGCATACAGGTTTCTCAGGAGACAAGTAAGGTAATCTGGTATTCCCATCTCTTTTAAGAATTTACCATAGTTTGTTTTGATCCACACGGTCAAAGGCTTTACCGTAGACAATGAAGCAGAAGGAGATGGTTTTCTGGAATTCCCTTGCTTTCTCTATGATCCAACGGATGTTTGCAATTTGATCTCTGGTTCCTCCGCTTTTTCTAAATCCAGTTTGAAGTTCTTGGTTCACGTACTGTTGAAGGCTAGCTTGGATGATTTTGAGCATTAGCTTGCTAGCATGTGAAATGCGTGCAACTGTACCGTAGTTTGATGATTCTTTGGCATTGCCTTTCTTTGGGACTGGAATGAAAACTGACCTCTTCCAGTCTGGTGGCCACTGCTGAGTTTTCCAAACTTGCTGGCATATTGAGTGCAGCACTTTCACAGTATTATCTTTCAGGATTTGAAACAGCTCAGCTGGAAGTCCATCACTGTTTATACTAATGCTTCCTAAGGCCTACTTGACTTCACACTCCAGAATATCTGATTCTAGATGACAAGGCAAGAATACAAAGAACTGTATAAAAAAGGTCTTAGTGACCCAGATAACCACGATTATGTGGTCACTCACCTAGAGTCAGACATCCGGGAATGTGAGGGGAATCACTGCACATTAACACTGTGGGTGTCACCGGAAGGGGTTTAATGACAGAGACTCCAGATCACAGTGGACAAAGAGCAGGGCTTGAGGTCAGATGCCACCATTCGCTGGCTGGAATGGCCCTCCTCAGAACCTCAGCTGTACTGCCTGGGAAGTGGAGGTTAATTAGTATCCATCCAACAGAAAGGCGGTGCAGACGAAGTGATGTGACTGGGTCTCGTCCGGTGCGGAGCATGCTCATTTCCCAGAAGGACGCTGAGGCCCCCTGCTGCCCTGGCGGAGCACCCGGCCACCCTCACTAGTTCGCAAGTGAGGGACTGAAGTTCACTGAGGCTAAGTGGTTTGTCCAAGACTACAAACTCAGATGCAGCCTGCTGAGGGTTGATATCCAGGGCCATCTGACCAGGCCAATGTCAGGGAACAAAGTGGGTTGCTAACGCTGATGAACGCCAAGGCACAAAGCAGTCTCCTGTTTTAGGCTCGCCAGCACCTGGTACCTCTGGGAATATCACCCGAGTCCCCTTTGGATACCACCCCCACCCCCACTTTAGCACCTGTCCGGTAGCTGGGCTGACCACAAGCCCTGACCCCTAAGACAGCATATTACGCAGGCCTGGCCACCAGCAGCCCTGCGTCTCCCTGACTCGGGTGACCATTTCAGGGGACACAGGGGACCCAGATGAAGCCGGTCAGAGCCTAGGACTTTGCAGCAACTCCTGAGGGAAAGAGACTCACTCTGCCATGGCCTGCAGAGCAGATGGAATATAAAAGCTGGAACTGCTGGCATTGCCCTGAGCCCCACATCCAAGAAGGGAAAGACACGCAGGTCCTGAGGCAACCCGGAGCCACTGGACGAGGGAGCCTTGCCACGACAGAGGGGGGATGCTGGAGACGAGCACGGGAGACACAGCAGGAGGCTCCTGAGAAGGCACCTGCTTCAGCCCCACGGGAGGCCATGGAGCGAAGGCGGGGTCTGGGCTGCCCTGAGCACGGCTCTGGGTCTCAACAGCCAGCAAACCTCAAGCAAGCGTCTTCTTCCTGTGGCATCTGTCCTAAGCTACCTGCCTAGGCCTCAGGTCACAAAAGACAGCACTTGCATTTGGCAGATGTTTTATTAAGGCCTGCACTGTGCCAGGCGTGGTGCTACCCACTGTCAACGGCCTTAATTTTCATCAGGAGAGGCTCAAGGGAGTGCAGGGGCTGGTGGAGGCAGGAGAAGCAGAGAGCGAAGACGGGGGCTGGTCCAGGCTGCATCAGGGAACCCCTGCCTTCAGGGGTCTGTTCCTGAGAGGTGTGGGCTGATCACTCCAACTGGACACCCCCGGCCACACCCCTAACACCCTCTCTAAGGGCACTTTAAACATTGTCCTGGTAGGAATAAGGCTTTCACATTCAACTGGGAGTTGGAAGAGGTGAAAAGTGGGGAGGGCCGCAGAGCCAGCCCGGGATGACAGGAGCTGGAGGGTAGCTCCCCAAACCACTTAGGAGAAGCATCACTAGTTTCCCAAGCCCCCACCTATCTTTTGAGTCCTTAGCTGGGGAAAAAGTAGATTGGACAAGCCCTTGTGAGTGAGACCTGGATCCCCTCACTGCTTTGTGAACTCTGCCTCCCCAGGCTGGCAGGAGAGACTCACTAGGTTGGTCACACGGTGGAGAGGAGGAGCCAGGAGGTGGTGCCCATGTGACACCACAAAGCTGCACGTGGGGGCGAGCCACCAGGGTGCAGAAGGCAACAGCGGGCAAGGACGGACCGGGGGCGACCCGCGCGGACTCAGGCCAGCTCTCCCACCAGCACCCATGGAGCCCACAGGCCCAAGCAGGTCCTCTCTGGGGCAGGCTCCTGGGAATGAGGTCCGCAAGGGAGGAGCCGGATGAGCCCGGAGGCTGTGGCAGCTGACTCTGAGCCAGAGCAGCCCCCAGCCCCTCGCCCACGTCCAGAGCACCACGTGGCCTAGGCCCCCACCTTGTGTAGGGGATGGGCGGGGAGGCCAGAGGAATGGGTAAGGTAGGGGGAAGAAGCAGACGGAGGTGCAGAGAGAGAGGATGCTTTCCATCTAACGGCTTCTTAATGCACTCTGAAAATCACGCACAGGAGTCGGTATTTGAGGGACCCTGAGGCAGTGCTGAGAGACAGAAATGTTTCTGGGGCAAAAAACAGGAAATCGGTGGTGGGTCTCAGGAGGAAAAGGATCCTGTGTAGTCTAAGTTTCAAAAGGAAGTGAGGAAAGATGGTACCAACCGCATGGGACAGCCACATGGCCACAAAGAGGATGGGGCGGTGGGTAGCGGTTTGCACAGGGCACCGAGAAGTCCAACAGCTGGGAGTGGGGGCAGCGGCAACTTTAGAGTGCACCGCAGAAGGGCCCTTAATGGCAGAGGCACCTATGGTCGAGAGAGAGAGAGACAGTCCTCGGGGATCCCCGGGGGCACAGAGCCTCAGGAGGGTGCGGAGGTGCTCACGCCCAGCCTTCACTGCCAACAGGGATGCCGAGAAGAGTGCCTCTGACACCTCAGGTCCCTGAAAGAGCCTTGGGTCTCAGACAGACGAGGCCAGGTAAAGGACAGAGGGGTGGACAGGAGAGCGCAGGGCGGGGCGGCATGGACAGGTGACAGAGGGGACGGAGCCACGAAGGACAGGAGGAACGCGGGGCGGGGCGGACGGGACCCGACCCTCCCCACTGCCCTGCTCACCGAGCTGCCGCGATGGGAGACTTCTTGGCGGGGTCCAGCAGGCCGCCCAGGCCGCCGGCCGGCTCCTCCCCCAGGGAGCGGGTGTCTTTGTTCAGCTGCTGCAGGCGGGAGCTCAGCTCGGTGATCACAGTTGGCTTGTCATCTTCAGGCCCAGGGAGCCCCCGGCTCTCGACGGGGTCCCCCCACAGCTTGGACCTTCTCTGGAAGAGGTAGCGAGGGCGAGCAGGCCCGGCAGCAGAGGCCAGCCCGGCGGTGGCGGCGTGGTGCTGCTGGGCCATGAGCTCACTGTCGGAGGACTGCTTCAGCAGCGGGTCCCTGAAGGTCACCGGCCCCTTCCCCAGCGGGGACTTGAGCTTGGGCTTGGGAGGCACTGGTGGCTTCTCGAGTAGAAAAGTATGTCCGTCAGCGAAGGAGGTGTGGGTGTCCGTGAGTTCCCCGCTCTCCGAGCTCAGGGTGGACATGCTGGACACGGTGGAGATGGTGCTTGTGGTCTCCAGGTGGGGGTCGCTGGAGCTGCGCGTGTCGGCCTCCTCCACCCCCGAATCTGCTGCGGACTCCGGCGCGGGCGGCGGCTCGCTGCTCGGCTTCCCTGAGGCCGGGCCTGGCACCGTGGTGGGTGAGGGGCCGGGGCCGGCGAGCGGCGTGGCCAGCAGGACCCCGTTGGCAAACTCTTCGGGAGGCGGCACAAGTCCGATGCGCGCCAGCTCCTCTCTGGTCTCCTCATCGCTGGAGGACAGCTGCGCTGGCGGCAGGTTCACAGCGAATACCAGCTCCGGCTCCTCCTCGGAGCTGCCCTGGCCGGGCCCGGGGTCGGCGGGGGCACTGCCGGGGGGCTGGGCCCGGGGGCTCGGCAGGGGCTCTGCGACCACAGCTGACTGAGTGGGGGCCGGGGCCAGCTCCGGGGTGCCAGGGCGCTGCTCTTCGGCCCCCAGCCCACTGGGCTCGTGCCCGTTGCTGGTGGCATGCACGACGATGAGGCCGGCGGGCCGCTGCAGGGACGTGTCCAGGACGCTGAGGATCATGGACTTCTTGTCCTCCGGAGACTTGCGCTCCTCCCGGGGTGCCTTCTCGGGCTCCCTCCGCGCAGGCACGGGAACCCAGGCTGGGCTCCTGGGGGAGAAGGCTGGCGAGGCCAGAGGCCCTCGCTCCGAGTCCCGGGCCTGCACATCCACAAACAAGGGCCCGGGCCGGTCGGTGTCGGGGCTGTGCACAGGTGTAGGGGACCGGGAGGGCGCCTGGGAAGCCAGAGCCCGCTCGCGAGCCGCCAGGGCCAGGGCCAAGGGCGAGCTGGGGTCCAGGGGTTTCCCGGTGAGCGGGTGGATGAAAGTGGAGCCGGAAGGCCCAAGGCTCGGGCCGCTGACCAATGGCTTCAGAGCAGAGACTGGAGAGGGCAGCAGCAGGTCGCGGCCGGTGGTGGTGGCGCCGGTTCCCAGAAGGCGCTCGTCGATGGAGCGCGAGGGCTGCAGGGACGGCATGTCCGCGCTGGGAGGGCTGCCCTCGACGGCGCTCACAGACAGGAAAACGGTGGAGCGCCGCCGCTCCTCCAGCCGCCGGTCCTTGCTTGGGGCGGGGCCACCAAACGCCAGCCCGGGGCCGTCTCCGGGGCCGTAGTCGAGGCCGCTGGGCCGAGGCCCGCGGTGCGTCGGGGAGGGCTCCCTGGCGAAGCTGCCGACGACCGGGCCGGGGCTGCCCACGGCCAAGGCCGCGCGCTCCTGCGCGTCCTCCACCTGCAGCTGCTTCACCAGCGGGCTCTTGCGGCGCTGAGGTTTGGACGGCGCGAAGAGGCTGGCGCTGAAGGCGCCCAGGTTGGCGTAGGGGCTGTCGGGGCCCGGCGGCCTAGGCCGCCGCTTGGGGCGCTCCGGCGGGGTGGCCGCTGGCGGGGGCCGAGCGGCGTCGGCCGCCTCGGGCGCCGAGTCCTGGAGGATGATCATGGAGCGCGCGCGCTTCTGCCGCTCCGGGTAAGGCAGCGGGCCCAGGCCCGCGCCGGAGTCATACAGGCCCGGGGCGCCGGCGCCCAGGCGCGCCTCCAGGCCGGGTTTGAAGCTGGAGCGCACGGTGTCGTAGGCGCGGCCTGGAGGCGGCGGTGGTGGAGAGAAGGTGGGGGGCGGCCCAGAGTCGAAGTAGTAGGGGGCGGGAGGGGGCGGCGGCGCGGTCTGCGGAGGGGGCGGGATGCCACGGCCCTCGCGCACCGTGTCCTGCATCGACGTGCTCCTCGGGAAGCGCCCCTCCAGCAGGGACGCCAGCTTCTCGTCCTCCCCTGCAGACAGAGGCCCTGGTGAGCCCAGCCCTGGCACTGAGGGCCCGGGCCTGCGAGGAGGCCCCTCTGGACCCGGGCGCCTGCCCTCCCCCACCCCCGGGGGGGGAAGCCCAGGTGCCAGGCGCAAAGGCATCTTCAAAATCTGCTAGAGCTGCTGGCCTGCCCGCCGGAGGATGGAGTCGGTGGGTTTGGGCACTAGGGTTACAGAGCAGAGGGAGACTCGGGGAGACACGGAGAGCCCAGGGCAGGGGAGTCTGAGCAAGGTCCTCAGGCTGAACTGGCCCCGGAATGCCAGGCTCTGCACCTCAAGCCGGGCATCAGGTTGGTGGGGCTCCTGTGGACTGGGGAGAGGGATGGGTTCAAATACAGGGGAGAGGAGGGCCCAGCAGCATAGGCTCTGAGAGAAGACTCCAACTCTGACCCATGGAGAGGGCCCAAAGACAGCAGCCCCCACCCCAGCAGTGGGGACAGGACTGCAGAGAAGGGCGAAGGGTGGCTGCAGCAGGCCTCCTCTTGGGCCACCAGCAGCGAAATAAGCAGGTGTCACTGGGAGGCTCTGGTGGCAACCGGGGTTGAAGGAAGGGAGACGGTCAGATATAGGGGGGAACTCTCCCAAGCAGGAGTGATTCACTGTAGGCAAGGGGGCAGCAGGACTGTGGCCAGGAAGAGAGAGCTGAGGCCCGGGTGAGTGGTGCTCTGGGAAGAAACAGGTCCAGAGAGGCTCCATCCTAGCGACCGATGGGCACTGGGCTGGGGGAGGCTGCCAGGAGGCCACGCCATAGCCCTTGTTGTTCAGTCACTACGTCGTGTCCAGCTCTTTGCGACCCCATGAACTGCCGTAGCCCTAGTGGCAGAAATTCAGGAAGGCTGGGCAGAGGGGGGATGGCAGGCTGAGCACGTGACCCACGTTTTGGCCTGACTCCTTACTGGCTGTGTAAGCCTGCGCCAGGCCGTGAGCCCCTCGATGCCCCAGTTCTCTTGTGGACAACACAGAGTTAAAATGAACCCTACCCCCTGCCTCGCTCTGGTGTCATTAGGGTCTGTGAGAGCAGGGCTGGAGCTCACAGGGCGCCTCCTGTCCTGCCGCCTCGCGGGAACCTGGCGGGGCCTCCCGGGGGCTCTGTGTGCAGTGTGGACAGCTGGGCCACAGGCGCCCCCAGTTAGGCCGCAGGCGACAAACAGCCCGGGCCAAGGAGAGCGCACGAGCGGCTCCTTCGAGCCGACGCCCAGGGCTCTGGGGAGACTGCTTGTGGATTCACAGCTGGCCTGGCTCAGGGCCTGGCTGCGTTCCCAGGCAGACCGCCTGTCCCCGCCCACCGTCCCCTCTGCCGCCATGGCGCTACCAGTCCACCCACACAGCGCTGCCCGCCTGTGTCTGCGGAACAGCACGGCCCGGGGCCCGTGGTGGGGATGGGGGCTTCTGGTGTGCGATAAGGCTTGAATTCCACTTCTGCCAGTTACTGTCTGATGTTTCTTCACCTCCTGACACCTCAGTTTCCTCATCTCTGGAGCCCTGTCCCCTCCCACGGAAGTGTGACGTGGAGCCGTTTCAAGCTTATAGCACAGGACTGAGCACCCAGAAGCACCCCAGGAAGGCAGCTACGGTCGTCATCAGCATCATCATTTTTAGGTCTGCCTTCCACCCCCACTGCTGGACACAGATTCTGGGCCAGGTTTGGCCTGGGTCTCCTCCCCGCCACATTCCTTGTGCGGCATATAAACGCAGCTCAACACCCACCAGCTTGTGCATGAGCTGGACCCACGCGGGACAAGCTCGTGCTCCTGGAGGACGCAGGAGGCTTGGCACACCACACTCCAAGGCAGGGTGAAGACAAGCCACTTGCCTTGGGGTGAAACTGGGCCTCTGTTCTGATGCAGAGCAGGTAGGGCCCTCTGCCCAAAAAGTAACCGTGGGCATTTCTCCAGCACTTTCTGTGCAGCAGCCTCAAGATGCAGGACCTACAGCTACTATCAGCACGTGAGTACAGCCCTCTGGGTGAACCTCAGAGTGGCCTTAGGAGGTAGATACTAGATGGCCCTCGTGTTTACAGGTCAGGTCCCTGAATTTCAAAGATTGAGATGTGTGGCAAGGGTCACATAGACAGGACAAGGGGTGAGGAGCCCCAGAGTCTTCACACCTCGATCAACATTCAAGCGACTGACAGGTGGTAGGCCAGCGGGTGGGCATGGAGGATGAAAGACGCACTCCCTGGGGACAGAGCCCAGGAGTGTCCAGGAAGGGAGCCACTGGCAACCTCCACTGAGCGGCTCACAGCCTGAGGACAGGCACTTAGACCTGGACCCGCAGGGGGCAGTGCTGGGCCTGGGCAGGGCTGAGGGACAGGCCATCCAGAGAGAGAGACGGCGGGTGGGTAACAGCACGCGGAGCTGAGTCAGAAGGGGACAGAGACAAACACCCCCAGATGAAGCGGCAGAGGGTGGCCCAGGGCCCCGCGGCCCCGCGGAGCCCACAGAGGAGCAACTCCGGGGGTGCAAAGTGACCCCTGCACTGCAGAAAGCGCCCCCTGGCGAGAGAGGTGGACTAGAGGGTACACAGAGGGTGGAGCTGGGGCAGGCGGCCACAGGGAGACCCAAGCTGGGGCTTCAGAGACTGAGGCAGGACAGTGAGGCCTGGCCAGGTAGCGCTGCAAGGTGTGTGAGGAAGCACACCACTCCTAATTTGGTGGGGCAGCCAGCGCATAAGGAGGAAACACAGAATGCCCAGGGCTCAGGCCAGGGAGGTGAGGGGGACGTGCTTCTTGGCTCCAAAATAGCTGCAGTCTCCTGTGCCCTCTTCCCCAACCTTCCACCTACAGAAATGACCGTAGCAGTCTCTGAAGGACCACTGCTGTCAGCAACTCACCCCATTATCTCCCAGAAACCCCCAGGCGTCCTGCATGTCTGAGCCCAAACACACACTCCCCAGCCTTCCTTGTCACCCAAGCATGACTGGTCCTCCCTAGTAAATATGCTTGCATACCCACCATGCAACTGCTGACCTGAGCTGTCTACAGACATGTCACCTCCCCTGACCGAGTCCCCAGACCCTGCCCAGAATCAGCGTAGAGTGTGTACTAATCAGCAGGGCCCTGGGGTGAATAAGGGATTGGGTTTGCAATCAGTCTGCAGCTGATTGGCCAGATGAGTGAACAGAAGGCAGGCAAGGCAGCTGTGTGACCTGGGCCAGGTCATTCTTCCCCTTTGCCTCAGTTTCCTCATCTGCAATCCACAGGTGCTGATGGTGTTATCTCAGGAAAGCTACTAAGTGTCAAATGGACCTTGCATGTAAGCACATGCCGGAGCAAGCAGTGACGAGGCATTTACTCTGCTGGGCATCAGGCACACAGGAATAAAGGCACGGACAGGCAGGAAGGCCAGCGGGTGGACAGATGGACAGAAAACTGGACATGTCTGTGGCTGGACGGACGGACAGGTGGGGAGGTTAGGGGGCCCAGATGCCCAGGAGGGAGGGATGGTGGGGAGGGCTTCTTAGATGATCCAGCCCGGGGTCAGGAGAGGAGGTGGCCAAGGGTGAGGGGAAATGAGGCCCCATGGGTTCAGGTGCAAAAGGCTAAGAGGCTGACACAGCCTCAAGAAAGACCCACGTCCCGCAGGGGAGAGATGCAGACAGAACCGAGGGGGAAACGGCAACTGTCCTTGAAGTCCTAGAGGAGAAAGCTTCAAGGAGGAGGGAGCAGGAAAGTCAAGTGTGTCCCCTGGGAGGAGTCCCCTGGTGGGAACAATTTCAGCTTTAAATATGGACAAAGCTGGTCTGCCCCAGGCCAAGAGGCAGGTGGGGGACAGCAAGTAGGGGGCCTTCTGCAGAAAACTGCCTGTGAAGGAGAGGAGGGACTAGAGGCGTAGCTGGAGTGCTGGAGAGCGGAGGGGGCAGGCTCAAGGGCAGAGCAGCGCTAGCATCAGAAGTGTGCCGCGCTGGGCTGCAGGGCACAGCCAGGCAGGGCACAGGAGAGCCAGGGGCGGGGACGCCGGCGTCTGTGGGAGGGCAGGACCAGGGTGCCCGCCAGTGGGGAGGGACGGGGAGAAGCCGCAGGGGTATCTTTCAGCAAAGTATCTCTTGGTTGGGTGAAGGACTGACATCCCCTAGCCCCCATATACGTCCACAAACAAATGAGATTCCTGGGCTGCCGCCAGGGAGAGGCAGGACTCGGAGAGAAACTGTCAACCTCAGTTGAAGGGTGGGGAGAGACAGGGGCCTCCAGCCCGGCACCCACTCCACCCCCAACCCAGTCCTCCAGCCCCATGCAGCCCCCAGCCCAGCCGTACCTACAGACTTGGTCCGTGGAATCCCCTTCCGCAGGGAGCCTGGCAGCTTCTCTGGGCCTGGGAGGCCCTGGCGCTCAAACAGTGACTGTGAGAGTTGGAGGGGGCAGGGGTATATGGAGGTTCTAGAGCACCGGGGTCCCTAGTTCCCCATCCGGCCCCACCCATCCTCCTCCTAAGCCTGAGATTAGACCCTCCATGTGCTAATTCCAGCAGCCCTGGTGCCCACAGTGGCTGACACAGAAGCCAGACCCAGGTCCTGCCTCCAAGGAGCAGGGGCAGAGCTGTGGGACCCAGGCAGCCCTGGGCAGGGTTCTTCCAGACGGGGCCAGAGCAGGCAGGCAGGGGGCCTCGGTGAGGCTGGGGGGGGCGGGTCGCGACAGCCCAGAAGTGGGCGGTGGGGGACAGAGGCACAGCATGCTGTGGCCTCCACTGGGCTGGGGTGGGGTCCTTGCTCCAGGGGGCACAGAGCCTGCCAAAGGCAGGAGGCATCGAGTGAGCACTCAGCACGTGTTGAACTGTGGCTGTTCTGGGGGCTCAGATGGCCCCCAGTGTCTTCGGAAGAGGCTTTGGGGTCCTTCACCCCCACCCCTGAAGAGTGGAGTCCAGATGAGGAACCCTCACCCTCCACACACACAAGCGGCGGGGAGGGGATGCAGCCCCTGTGCCCTGCCCACGCCCCTGCCCCCAGCCGCCAGGCAGGCTTACACTGATCTCAGCGGGGGTGATCCTCCGGCTGGTGGGCCGCTGCTTGACGGTGGCCGCTCTTGAGTCCGCATCCGCGATGTCAGGCCTCAGTGCTGGCTCCGCGGCAGCTGCCAGGATCTCATCCAGCTTCTCTGCACAGCCAGAGAGGTGCCGCCTCAGCCACAGGGCCCCTGAACCTGCGACAGCCCTCTGCAGCCCCAGACACAGCCTCCCGCAAAGCTGGTCCTCCAGGGGCTGCTGACAGAGGCCGCCCAGCCTGGCCCAGCCCTCACTCCCCAAGGCATGCGTTCCTGATCCAAGACAGGAGGCCTGAGACTCGTATCCCACCCAAGCCCCGCACATGCCAGAACCAGCCCCCACTCCAGGCTGGCCTCTCCCCTCAGGGAGGCTCCAGGAAAGCCTGGCTGGCCATGAGGGGGAGAACCATGGCAGGGGCAAGACTGTTCAGAGGCAGAGACTTCCTGAGTTTCCCAGTTTCCCGCTGCCCTTTCGTTATTCCCGTCTATACCCTCACTGCACCGAGGCAAGCAGCAGCTCCAGAAGAGAACCTGGTGCATAGCCCGCGTCCATAAAGAATATGCATAAACCAAAACCAGGGTGGGGGGTAGGGAGTGGTTCACTGCCCCAGGCTAGAGACCTAAAGCACAGCCGGGAGGTGCTAAGAAGAGGCTATTGGGAGAGGCACTGCTGAGGGGCTTCCAGCAGCCCCTCAGAAAGCTGCCCCAGAAGCTAGGAGGGAGAAGGGCCAGCCTGGGGCTGAGGCCTAAACCAGATGCCCTCGGGAGGCATTCTTTTCAAATCTGTTATGAAAGAAAACCTTTGCTTGCTCGTTTCTCTTAAAGCTATTTAATATTTTGGAAAGCAGTAGTTTTGATGAACAACATGACTTGGAGATTCTGTTACACAAGTGTGTCTGGATGACTGGGGAGGGTCCACTGAGGGCCAGCACGCAGGACACAGCAGACAGGGAGGCAGCCCCACTGTCTGCCCGGCTGCCCCCTGGCCTGGCCGTCCGTAGCCCCACTGCGACCCACCTGTCACTCAGCCACCAAACCCCCCGAGCCCCACCCCCCATACAGGAGCACACATCTGGTTACGACTAGTCCCCTGATGCCCCAAGTGCCCCAGCGGGAGCGCGGTGGTCAGCCACGACACCTCCTCCCAGCACTGCCAGCAACTGCCATAGGGGCGGAAATAAACTCTGAGATGTCCAGATCCATCCTGACCTAGTCTCTTTGTGACTTGATTTCCTGATCTGATAAAACAGGCATAAAAAGGTGCCCGCTTCAGCGTCTGCTATGAGAATCAGCACAGTTGGCCGAAGGGCTGCAGCTGTGTCTGGCTCAAGGCAAGCACTAAGGACACACTTTCTACAACCCTTCTTGTCTCTGCACCTCATCTCCCCAGACAGCCCGCGGGGAGAAGAGAGCAAACAGCCATCCGTGCCTGCATGTCCTGAGCATCCAACCTAGGCCCCAAATACATGGCAGTTCAACAAATGCTGGAGTCACCAGCTAAACACACTTTTATCTGCAGACCAGCCCACTTGGCCTGTGCACAGCTCTCAGCATCCCCAGGGGCAGTGGGGATCAGAGGGGCCTCCTTTTGCTTCTAGAATGAGATGAGTGATTTCCCTTTGGAAGCTGAATCCCCATCACCACCATTTGCTAAGTCACTTGTGGCTCAGCTGGTAAAGAATCCAGCTGCAATGTGGGAGACCTGGGTTCGATCTCTGAATTGGGAAGATCCCCTGGACAAGCAAACGGCTACCCACTCCAGTATTCTGGCCTGGAGAATCCCATGGACTGCATGGGTCACAAAGAGCTGGACACGACTGAACAACTTTTACTTTCACTTTTCACTTGGTGACTTCCAGCGTGAGAAGAGAGTACATGATTCCTCTTATCCCGCAACGGCCACAGGCAGAGGATACAGCTACTGTCTCCACTTCACCAGTAAGAATCTGAAGCTCTGGGGAGAGGAGCTGCCCCAAATCACAGATCCAATAAGAGACCAGACTTCACAACCAGATTTTCCAGAAACCGCAGGCATAACGACATGAGCAGAGAGAAAGTATCTCCATGTGCCACGCAGGGCACACGCCCACCTGAGCTGGGGTCTACAGGCTGCATCTCTAGGTCCAGAAGAACTCAGTTCCAGAGACACAAGGCAAGTTAGCAAAGCAAAACCGCCGCTGGCCACCAGCAAGGGGGCCTGAGGCCAGACAAGACTTATTTTCAAACGGAAAAGAACCAAGAATTCTGCAAACTACAAGCTGGTGAGGTTGACCACAATCCCCAACAAAACGAGAAAAAATATATTCTTAAATAAATTACTTTAGAGTCTTAAAGAAAGAAGAAACGAAGGCCATTAGGGACCAGGCCTGGGGCCCTGGAACTGCTCAGTTCCACTGCCCGCAGCCACACTGGGTGTGGGGACCGGACACGGCAGGGACACAGCTGGGGACGCACCTCTCTGGACCAGGACCCGAGAGGGGATGAGGGGCCTTCAGGGGCGACGAATCGCCACCACGTCCCCTACAACCGGAAGCACCACACAGGCCGCCGCAGAGCACCCTGGGAGCCCCGCTAATGAGCTGAGGGCAGAACCAAAAGCTTCCTAGCAGAGCGTCTGTGTCTGCCTCAAAGGTGCCAAGAAAAGTGTTCCCAGAGGAGACCTAGTCATCTCCTTTCTACCTGAAAAGACCTTGAGGAAAGCATTTCACCTGGGACCGGAGCAAGGACTGGGGAAGTTCAGAGGCAAGCTCACTGGCCACACGGGGAAGCTGGGCTGAGGCAGGCGAGTGTGCCCCAAGCACAGGGAACGCCCAGCAGACCCAGGAATGGGGGGGACCGGGCACAAACGAGTCAGGACACACACAGCCGAGCCCTCGCAGGCTCCCATCCGGCGTGCGTGGCCGCGCGGCAGACAGGCCCACGGCCAGCTGACAGGTGGGGCCGGCAGACGCGGGAACTCAGCACCCAGGCCCAGCCTCTCTCCGCCCATGGATGCTGTGCCCGGAGCAGCCAGGCCAGACACATGGATGTGCAGGGAGGAGGCTCAAAGGATGGGGGGCAGCCTGACGGGAGGAACGGAGCGCTGAAGGCCACCCAGCTGCGGCGCCCAGATCCCTGCCCTGAAAGGATGTCAGCACTCGCCGGAACCCCACAACAGACCAGGGCAGAAACAGAACCCACACACCAGCCACAGGAGTCCCAGAAAAGAACCCAAGCTCGGGCTGAGCACCTGGACCCCCGCCCCCACCGGCCCAGCCACTCTGTCGCCCCAGAGAGCTCCTCGGCTGGGCCCCCTGGAGCCCCTCCTCCGCTCCAGGCCTGGCACAGGCCGTGGCTTCCCCTGGGGGGCTCTTCTAGCTCTATCTCAGACTCCCACGCCCTCACACCGCCGCCCAGCCTGCCCGAGCCCCCAAGGCCTGTGGCTACACTCAGCAGCCCAGCCCAGCCCAGCCCATCTGACCCTTCCCAGGTCTTTCTACTGTGCCCCTAAACAAGAGGGTACAGCACAGGCCTCCAGACCCCCCGACTTGACACACCTTCCCTCACCAGGGGTCGGGCAAAGCTGGGCCTGGGGCACAGCAGATGACTCACCCCCTTTCCTTCTCCGAATGGAGGCTTGGAATCAAGAAACAGAGTAAATGGGGTGAGAGGCAGACTTTGTCCCTCGGCACCTGGGCTCCACCCCCGACTGCCACCCCCCTCCCCCACCCCAGGCTGTATGCCCGTCAGGTTGTGAGTGGCACATCCACCCAAATGCCGAGTTGGTGCAGGAAATTCAAGGTGGGAACACAAGCAGGGACAATGCCGCGTGCATGCACACACACACGCTCACACACACATGCTTGTGTACATCCACACGCACATGCAGACGTGCGCACGTGAACGCACGACTAAGTCGTACTTGGCTGAATCGAACGTTTGTTCAGAAAAAAGGCTGAACCTCACAGAAACCCACTTCAGAGACCATCCGTGGCGCAAGGGTCGCCCATGAGCGTTCCTGAAGTATGTTTCCAAAACGGGCAGGTCAGTGTGTCTGCCGGACCGTGGCCAGTCAGGGAGCACCCCCGGCACGGCAGCTGCCCTGACATTCTCATCCCAAAAGAGAAAGGAACCCAGCAGTTCCAGGCTTCTTATGAGAAAGAGGATAAACCGGAGGTGCTCTGGCCCCTCGGGGCCCCGCTGGCCTCTACTGCCCCAGGATGCCCGGGGCCGGAGCTACGCACTGAGCACGCGGTGACTGAGAGGTCCTGACCGGCCCCCTCCTCCCCCTCCTCCCTCCTCACAGGAGAGTCCCTACCCAACCCCTTCCTCTTAGCCCGACTTCCACCAGCCTCCTCAGCCCCTCTGCTGGGACACCACCCCCAGAACACACCTCCCTTCCTCTTCCTCCTGAGGACCCTCTGAACAGCAAGGCGCCACCTGGCCCGAGCCCCGTCCTTGCCACCTGCTGCTTCTGTGGCCTCATATTTTCATTTTTTCCCACGTGTTCAGGTCCTTGTCTCAATAGATTGCAGGACACCTAAGGGCCCTATCCGCCCTTGATGTTGTGACATAAACGTTGGCAAGGAACCCATGGGTCTTATTTAAAAAGCACAGTGAATCATGGGATGATTGCTTAGGCACCTGAGAAGACCCTGATGCCAGCCTGGCTTTCTCAAACCATGTGTGTCAGGAAAAGGTCAGCAAGTGGGCTGGCTCCCCAGAACAACTGTCTTTGGGGGCAGGAGTGGTCTTCCTGTGCTCCTGGCCACCCAGGCCCTTCTCACAACAGAGCCACAGGAAGGGCTTGGGTCCAGGTCAGCTAAAACTGCGACCCCTCACTCAGCAGTGTGCACAGAGGCTCTGCGCGAAGCTGTCCCTTCCCCTTCCCCAACTCTGTTCAGGAAAAGCTGGTGGAAGGATCTGATCTCAGACCGCAAGAGTGAGCCCCTTCCCTCTGGAAGACAGGTCTGCAGAGCAACCCTGTCAGAAGGCAGCAGAGGAAACACCCAGACCAGAGAGGAAGGAGGCTCTTCTTCCATGCACTGGTCTCTGCAGACAGAAGCAGCCCAGAAAGCAAAAGGCAGTTCTGTTTCTGCAGGTCAGAGTCCCTGAGCCCCTGGATGACAGGCTGTCCAAGCACCTCTTTGTGCAAAGCAGGAAGGATCCCTTCTGAACGCGCAGCTGAACAGGGTCCCTGGCAGGAGGCTTCTGGGAGCCACCCGCCAGAGCCTAGTGTGGGGTCTAGCCACATCCACTGCTGACTATCGATCCGTATCCGTTTGGAGCCCCAATCAGTGTGAAGGATCAGCTCCCCATGACTAGTCTCGGACCCCTGTGACCCTGGGGCCCAGCCTCCACCCGCTTCTCTCCCTTCCTCTTGACTGAGGAGTTTACTGGACACAGAATTCCAGGTGGAAAAGCATTCTGACTCAAGACTTTGAAGTTACTGTCCCATTGTCTTCCAAAATCTGCTGTTGCTGACGACTCTGCTGTCAGTCTGACCCCTGTTCCTTTCTAAGTCATCATTCTCTGGCAGTTAAGATTTTCCCTTTCATCTATGGTGCTGTGAACTCTTACTACCAGAGGTAGCTTTGTTTTCACTTCACTGTTTCAGACTTAGACTCCTGCAAACAGGATTCTCAAGTCCTTGTTCGATTTTAGAAAATTCTCAGTCATTTACTCTTCAAATATTGCCTCTTCCTCAATTTTTTTACCCTTCTCTCTGGGACTTTATTTAGGCTGTCTGGCTTGTCCTCCATATCTCTTCTCTGCTCTTTGATAATTTCCATCTCCTTATCTTTCTGTGCTGAATTTTGGGTAATCTCAGATTTATCATTTAATTCATAGTTTCTTCCTTCGGGTAGGTCAGTATACTGTTCCCCAGGCATGGATTTTTTAAATCTCAGTGGCTAAACTTTGTTTCAGTAACAGTTCTTTAGGAATCCTCTTAAAATCTGCTTGTTTTTCTCACTGTCCTGTTCTTGCCTTATGAGTTCTGTTAAACTTGGTGTTTAAACACCTTGACTTGTCTCTCTCACATTTTTCTATGATTCCTAGCTCTTCTGATGCTAATTCCAGTTTGGGGTTTGGTTTTAGCTTCTCCACATCTCTCAGGTTTTGTAGGGGCATCAGAGCCCTGATCCCTTGCCCTCAGGGTCTTTATCTGTCCCAGGACCTCATGGATTATGGAAGCATCAGCTTCCTCTCACACTCTTGGCTCTGATTTCTCTCTTCATTTTTGATAACTGGGAAAGTCCTCTCCCTTCATTTTGAGTTGGCTGTGTATTTTTTAAAGTTTTGCTTTATTCAGAATATTTATGGGGAAGATGGTCCTGGCCACGTCAGCTCAATCTGTCTTGCTGGCTGTCCTCTCCACTGAACCAAACTGCAGTCAAGAGCACCTGCTTGGAAGGGGGTGGCTCAGCAAAGGACTGGGTCAAAGTCCATGAGGAAAGTCGGAAATAATTTTAGGGGACAGGTAAGGGCTCTTTCTATGGCTGGGGCAGAACCAAGCCTGAGACCAGGGTTGGGGCTCAGTCTAGAACCATGATCAAGGCCCTTCCTGTGCCCAGCACTGGGTCACAGCTCATCTTAGGACCACAGTCAGGGTCCTTCTATGGCTGGAGCCAGACTAGGATTGAGTCCAGATTATAGAAGGATAGAGCATGTTAGCAGTGACGTATGTTAGAACGTGCCATGATGAAGATATTCACGGTCATATAAGTTAGGGCATGACCACTATTAACTGTCCATATGTCAGGACGTGGTCATGTACATCTGCACACGCCAGTGATGAGGCTACTGATGGCCATCCTGGGACTGTGGCCCCACACGCCCAGCAAAGCCCCAACACACTCTTCTTTGCCTCCAGCCACTCCTGAGGGCCTGCTCCATCACTGTACCAGCAATGTTCCCACAGCCCTGTGAGGTAGCAGCTTACTGTAACTGCCCTGCTTAGCGGAGGCATAAGTAGGTGCTAGGAGGGTTTGGGAGGCACAGACCACACAGTTAGCGCCTGGAGCAAAGCTCAGGGCCCCTCTCCTCACTTGGATGAAATGAAGGAGCGAAGTCACACTGGAGGCGTGGGGGGCCGGGGGCAGCACGTGCACATGCAGTCAAGCACACAGGCGGCCAGGCCCTGCTCCCCTACCCGAGACCTGGGCACCCCAGGTCCATCTCCAGCCCTGTCGCCCTGCCGCTCAGCCCCCAGTCCAGCCACACGCCGCCTCCCTCTTCAGCCCAGTTCCCCAACCACTCCAGCACCCACGCATTTGCCTCTGACCTATCCATACATCCGTCTGTCCATCCGTCCTCCCTTCTGTCTCTGCCTGAGTTTGGCCAGCTCCCCCACCCGGCCCCCCACCCCGGGCTGTCTGCCCGCCACCTGCCCCGCCGCTCACCAAGCTCCTCAAGCTCTGCTGTCATGGACTTGGAGCGCAGGGTCAGCGTCGTGCTGGGGGCTCTCTTAGGGGGCGGCGGGGCTGCAAAGAAGAGGGAGGCCTTGGACCTCCTGTCGAGCAGCAGGCAGCGTGGCGTGGCCAGGTGTAGGTGCCACCCGCGCTCCACCGCCTGGATCTCCTCGTACTCCCGGGAGGACGAGTCACACTGAGCCAGGATCTTGTTGAGGCTGCGGCTGGATGCAAACTTCTTCATGGTGCTGGGAGCTCGGCGGGGCTGAAGGTCAGGCTGGGCCAGGGCCGCTGGGGCCTCAGGAGGCGGTCAGGGCCCCAGGGAGCTCACAGGCCGGCCGGCCTCGGCCCGGGACCCAGGCTGCAGTTTCAAGGGCTGAGCCGGGGGAGCCCAGAGCCATGGGGTGGGGGCTGGGAGGGGTCTCCCGCGAGCCGGCCTCCTGCCGCTCCAGGGCTCCCCCAGGCCCCGGAGGCCACTGCCCCTCTGGGGGCCGGGGTGTGGGCAGCCAGGCCAGGGCCTGGGCAGGGGCGGCGGGCGGCACAGCCCGGGCGGCGCCGGCGCGGGGAGAAGACGCTTTTCCTGTTCCCGCAGGTGCCGCCTCCCCCTTCCCTCCGACAATAAGCGGCGGCGGCGGCAGCGTCAACCTCACAGTTGCCATGGCAACCCCGGCCTCCAGGCAGCTGCTGGCAGCGTTGGGAAGGAGGGCTCTTCCATGCCAGGGGCTGGGGGGCACCAGGAAGGACGGGGCAGGAATCTTAGGCGGGCAACCTGGGGTCAGGGGTCAGAAGCTGGGGCAGGGCTGGCTGTCTGACGTCAGGGATGGGTGCCCAGGCCACACACGTGGGTTTTCGCCTAGGTTCAGGCCCCTGAGGTCAGCAGTCTGGGCTGCGGCGAGGAGAGGAGCGTGGGCCTGGGGTCAAAGGTCTAAGGTCAGGGGACAGAAGGGGAACCCAACACTCACCTCTGCGTCGAGCCCCATCCTCTTCCGGCTTCCTGGTCACTGACACCACCTTCATGACGAGGCGGTTCCCGCCCTGGCGGATCAGAGCCACGACCTGCTTGTGTCCGACTTTCACCACGTTCACGCCGTTCACCTGCAACGGCCAGGGCCGGGGTGGGGGTCCAGTGAGGCCTCCCGGGCTTGGAGGCCGGTACCCACGCGCGCACGGGGAAGGCCCAGCCTCACCTCGATGAGGAAGTCTCCCGTGCGCAGCCCTGCCCTCCAGGCCACGCCCTCCACATCCACCGACTCGAGGTATTGGAGCGCAGGGAAGGCCGGCGTGGGCGTAAACTCCTCGATGGGAGTCTCTGCTGTGGGGCGGGGAGGGGGCGGTCAACGGGGGCGCCGCCAGGGCAGTCCTCCCGTGCCCGGCCTGGGCCCGACTGCCGCACACAGGGCTGCCCAGGGCAAGAAGAGCCGGCCCAGCAGTCCGGAAGGTACCCCTCTGAGAGGCCCACCCCACACCCCACCAGAAAGGCCCCTACTCCATTAGACACCCTCAGCAGAGGCCCCGAAAATCAGGGAGGGGACAGAACTGCGTCCTCCTACCAACATCCCAAACCCAGAACAGAGAGTCACGGCTGGGAGACAGGAAGGGAGCGGGCAGTGAGGGAGGAAGGGGGCAGAGGCCAGGCAGGAGGCGAGCATCGCCAGCGGGACACCCCCTGGTCATTACCTTTGGCCCCCCGGAGCACAAAACCAAAGCCTTCGTGGTCCCGTTTCTGCAGGACAGCCACCTTGTCGTCAATGACATAGTCACTGATGAAGGAAAATGGAGAGGTGAGAAGAACCCTGCTGAAAGCACTTGGATCAGGCTGACCCCCCCACGCGCCCCGGACGGGGTCCATGGGCAGCGCCTGCCCTGGGAGTCGTCCCTGGACTGACCGGCGAAGCAGCAGACGCGCAGGTTGGGCACCACCCCGCCCTGCTGACTGCTCCCCCCGGGGCCTCCCCCCGCCCGTCTGACCCCGTCGCGCGCTGGCCCACCTGCCCCTTCTGTACCTGTGTGCAGAGAGGCTGTCGTAGGAACCCACTGTGTAGTGGCGGAAAAGTCGCTTTGTCCGGTCCTCCCGGGTTTCTGAAGGGAGGTTGAGGAGCTGACAGAGGGTCTGACCCTCCAACTGGCCTGAACCCCCCTCACCTGTGCGGGCCACCAGCCTCTGCCCACACACATGCCCCTGGCCTGGCTGTGCCCACATGGGAATAGGGGTCCAAAGCCTGGGGAAGTGGGCCCAGCAGTCCTAAGGTAAGAAGGCTGAGGGGACCATGCAGGAAAGGGTCCAGGGTCCAGAATGGGCAGGGGCTGTGGCTCACCCTTCTCCTGAGTGGCTGCACAGAGGAGAGCAAACAAGGCCAGGGCAACCACAGGGAGAGCCAGCAAGCCCCGAAACTCAGGGCAGAGAAGGTGAGCACGCACACGGGAGTGGCCTGGAGCTGTGTCCAAGCACTGTGTTCAAACAGGCGTATGTCTGTGTGACCTGCAGTCACGTGCAGCTGTTGTGCTCACACACGTGGCTGTGTGTGTGTGCACGTCTGTGTGTGCAAGTGCAGGTGTCACGCTACATAGCCTTATGCTCTGGCACGGAGGCAGCCTTGTGTAGTCAGTGTGTCCCTCACCACAGGGATGCTCACCCTCACGGGGCTTCTGCTCGGGATCGCTTCTCTGAGTGGGCAGGGAGGGGTCCAGGTTTGGGGGACGGGTCCCCCTGCCTGCTCTCACTGCCTCCCACAGAGCTTTACCCCATCGTGCTCTCCCTGCAGAGCTGGCCAGCTACCTGCTACCCCAGCTCGGCCTTGCTGATGTCCTGCAAGCCAGCAGGTCCCAGGCCACACCTCTAGGCACAACCGCTCTGCTCCAGACTGACTTCTCCCGCGGCCTGCGCGCTGGGCTCTCCAGTACCCTTGCACCCACTCCTGCTTCCGGCTTCTCAGGACCTCTGCTCCAGCTCTGCAGCTCCACCACCTCAGATTTCATCCCTCAGCTCCTCCCCGCTTCTCTACCAGCTTAGCATTTCTCAAGATTAACTGATTCGTAAAAGAAGTATGTCCTGAGCCCCTACTATGCACCAGGCTCTGCAAATACAGCAGAGAACAGAAAGAAGCCTCTGCGCTGCACAGCGTACAGTCTAAACTGTACAGCTGAAGAGACAGAGGAGTCAAGGACCAGGCAGACACAGAACTGAACATGCTGAATGCTGGCAAGCAGAAAGGAAAAGTAAGTAGATGGGGACACAGCAGCTCCAGGTGGTCACGTGAAGGCCTCACCGTGAAGGGAGAGTTGAACAAAGGAACAGAGGGCATAAGGGGGCATCTCTTTCTGTGGGTAAAGGGCCTTCCAGGGGTGGGGGTGTTCAGGGCAGAGTCACATGCCGGGTGCCAGCTCGGGGTTTTCAAGGAACAGTGAGCAGCCTGGACAGCTGGGGCAGAGGAGTAACAGACAGCAGTGGGGAAGGAGAGCCGAGAGGGAACCACGGTTCTGACGGCCAGTCTCCTCCACTGACTGTGAGCTCCCTGCAGGCAGGAGCTGTGCTGCGTTTATTTCTGCGATCCATACCATGCGTTCCGAGTGCTAACTGGGAGGGCAAAGCGGTAGACAGCTGACTGGCTGGCTGGTGGATGGCTGGATGGCACAAGGGACAGACAGGCCGGGTCAAACGGTAAACGCGTATATGAGTGGATGGAGGGAGAGCGCAGGGTGGGGGCTTGCTGGGGGGTTCCTGGATGAGCAGCTGGACGGCAGGATGGGTGGCTGAGTCAAACGACAGAAGGAGGAGCGGCGGGACAGGAAGACGAGCTCGTGTTACCGTCAGAAGACAGATGTCGGGAAAAGCACCGGTCTGGATTTCAGAACCCACAGATGTGGGGAAAAGCACTGGTCTGGATTTCAGAACCCACAGATGTTGGGAAAAGCACTGGTCTGGATTTCAGAACCCACAGATGTCAGGAAAAGCACTGGTCTGGATTTCAGCACCCTGCTGCTAACTTGTGTGACTCTCTGCATGTCAACAGTCCCTCTTGGCCCTCCTTACAGAGTGGGACAATTCACCTTGGAGGCCCCCCTCGGCTCTGACGGCCTGTAGTTTTATCTCACGGGCTCCCTCCCAAGTGCTCGAGCCTCTCTCCCCTCTGCAGCACACCTGCTTCCACCACCCTGCTGACCCCAAAGCCAGGCCTCGCCCAGCTCCGGGGGGGGCCAGACCGCTCTCCCCTCCACCGCACCGATCTCCACACTGACCCAACTCTGGAAATGTTCACAGTGCCTGCCTGAAGAAGGACCGCCCCCACCCCCCAAAAACGAGAACCTCTGCAGACCACTGGCCTCCTATTTTTATATTTATCGACCAAACACAGTATATTTATTACATAACGCAAATTCATTTTCCAGTTTTATTAATCAGACACGTAAAAGCCAGCTAAAATGAAAACACACAGCATGGTCGCCCAAGTACTGGAAGGAAAAGAGGAGGCGGGAGGAGCCAGCCGAGCCACAGCCCGGGGTCCCACACCAGCCGCCAGGACACCCAGGGCCGCCCCGCCCTGCCTCCCCGCCCACCCTCCCCGCCTGCACCTGCTCCCTTCACCCAGACGGGCACCGTGGGAGCCACGCTCTGCGGACCACGGGTGTCGCCTGGCCCACGCGTGTTGGCAGTGTCCCCTCCTTGGCCTCAAAGTCCCTGCTCCAGTCTCAGAAACAGATCCTCCTTTGGATCTGGGCCTGTTGGAAGCAGGTTTGTGTTCCTGGGCCACCCTCTCACCTCTGGCAGAACTCAGCCCTTGGGTCCCAGACCAGAGACTCTGTCCAGAGCAGCTGGGCCAGGCCTGCAGGTGAGGACAGAGGTGATTCCCACCCGCCAGCGGGCAGCCTGGCAGGCCTGTCTCCCCGCCAACCTAGGAAATGCTCCCACCTACCCAGTACCTTCTGGCACCTTACAAGTGCACAGGCCAGAGCCCCAGCCCTCGTCCACAGGCCCCACCATCGCCCAGAGGCCTACAGCCCCTCAGCAGGCTATTCTGTGTCCTCTCCCTTCTCCAGAACCCAGGCCCAGCCCTGCCCCACCCCGCTCCATCTCCTAAATGAATCCTAAATGAAAGGCACAATCCGGACAGCAACCCCCTCCCCCAGACCCCGCCTCCTATGACACCGCCAGGAACTACCGCCCCTGGTCCCAGGACCCCTGCCTCCAGCCCCGCCCCTGCCCCATTCAGGCTCACTCACACCAGAGCCCGCTCAGTGTGGCGGTTACAGCACAGACCCTGCCGCCCACTGCCTGCACTGCAAACAAGCCTCTGCTCCTTGGACTGTGGAACCCGTCCTCCTAGAGATGGACTAACAACTGTCCCCACCTCCCAGGCCTGCTGGGATGAACTGGTGAGTTCTTAGATGTAAAAGAGCGAAAAACCACGCCAGGCATCCTGACGCTGCTCGGAGCACGCTGGGTGCCCGCTGGGTGCCCGCACGTGCAGATGCAGCAGGCCACGCCGCACTCTGGCCAACAGGCTCTGCCTCACCCCGTCAGCTGACCCCCTGTCGGGCCCCAGCCACCCTGCAAGGCTCAGTTCAAACAACCCCTCTGCTTAAAAGCCCTCTCTGACTCCTTCAACCAGCTCAGGGAGCCTCCCTGGGCTCACGCCATCACAGTCACACCACAACACGCCTGCTGGAACACGGCACACACCTGCTCCTCGCTCGGAGAGCCAGCCCCTGTGATCCCAGCTCCCAGCACAGCAACCAGCACGTGCCAAGCACCTAAGAAACGTTAGCTGTTCTCAAATTCGGAGTCCAGTCCAGACCTCTCTCCCTTCCTCCCCAGCTTCAGACTCAGCTCCAGCTGCCCCTGAACCCACACAGCTCTGCAACCAGAACCTTCATTCCCCACCCTACGGGGGAGCAGAGGGCTCCTCCCTAGGCAGGTCTGGAGGCTTCCTGGCGCCTCTCCTATCCACAGTTGGCACTAGCTCCCAAACTGCTGAACTCATTTTCCACCTCAACACACCACCCCACCTGCCCACCGTGGGCAGACTAGAGGGGGTCATGTCCCTTCCAGGCTCCTAGCCACAAGGAGAACCATCAGAGCAAGGTGGTGAACAGCCAAGGATAAGAGTAAAGAATCCTGCCCAGGAGTGGATCAGCAGCCACGTTCCACCCAGGGCAGAGGCCCAGGCCACACAGGGTGGGCTGCCCTGGGGAAATTCTCAACCCAGGACAAGGAAGCACAGCAACGCTGGGTCTGAGCCCCTCGTGTGCAGAAAGACAGATGTGTGCACCCTGGGTCCAGACACACCATTAGTGACCACCACGAGCCACCACTCAGGAGGGGCATCCCCTGTCCCACTAGCTCTTGGGGCCAGAAATATCCATGGGTCGAGAGGCCTCCAGGGCTTGCAGTCAGCTCTGGCTGGGGTTTGAAAGAACCAGTTCTCTCCTTTGTACTGGCAAGATCACCTCAGATCCCAGCACCCAGAAGGCTCCTTCCTGGAGGTGCAGGTGACCAGCCGGCTCACACGGCGGCTGCTGACCAGCCCCAGGAGCCACGGCCTTTGCCCCCACGTCCTCCCCGCCGGCTAAGGCTGTAGTCGGCCCCCCACCTGCTGCCTTTAGACCATCCTGGCCCTGGGGCACCCATGACAGCCCCTCTGGGCCCAGCTGGCCTCGTTTCCTCTTGGCTGGCCCAGGCCTCCCTGCACTGCCCACTTGGACAATCTGTCCACTTTGGAATGACGCCTCTTTTCTCACACTGACCTCTTTGCTTGCTTGCCAGCCACACAGCAGTCGCACACTCCAAGTGCCCAGCGTTGATGGGAGAACCTTGTCTGGGGAGGACTGTGGTCACGAGAGCCGCATGGGGGACCCCAGGCTGGTGCATGCTGGCACTTGGGCATGCCCCAAGTGTCCCCACAGCGGCCCAGGGTCCAGCTGTGCACGAGTGCGTTGGTGAGTGTGGGCTACGTGGCACGTTTGTCATGCACACGAGTTTGCATCTACTTCTGTGTGTTTGAATTTGTTCTAGTCTTTTCTCTGTGAATATAATCTGGATTTGCCTCCAAGCAAGAGCAATGGGAAGCTGGAAGAGGAGGGACCCTCAGGGGCCATCCAGGGAAGCAGGGGTCACTCACCGTGCCGGGTGTCATACTGCCTCATCTGCACCTCCTCCACGCAGTCAGCCGGGAACCAGCCCGTGCGGCCTTTCACGGTCCCCTCCCAAAAACCGCCCTCCCCAATGCTGAGCACTGGGGGGACAGAAGCCAGACAGGCTGTCAGGGCAGAGGGGCGCAGCCGGAGCCCACCTGGCCGCCCTCCGCCCCCGACCACCATCTCCACTATCACCACCCAACCTTCCCGTCTCTCTCCTTCTCTTCCCTTCCTTCCCTTCATCCTCCTGGCTTTTTCCCTGGGAAAATTTTGGGATCCGCACGGAAGAGAGAAAAGAACAGATGGGCACAGCACAGGATGGGCATGTAGGGGACAAAGAGATGCACAGATGGACACACTCGAGGGGGGACAGGAGGCAGAGGCAGGGGCCACAGTCCTGCTCCTGCCCGCTCTCCTCCCTGCTCTCGAACCGACCCTCATCCTTGCTCTGGTGCCCATCCCAGGGGTCACTGCCAAGAGCTAAGGGTCACTGTGCTGTGGCCAGGAGACTGGGCCCCATGATGGACCATGGAGAGCTGACCAACGCGACTGCTTCTTCCTCAGGCTCCCTGGACAGGGGGTACTCATGCGGGGTGGACCCCAGTGATAACAGAGACCCCACAATGGGAGGAGCTTGTCACGGCACAGGATCCCCTCATTAGACACCCACAGAACTGGCAGAGAATTCCACATATCACAAGCGTTTCCAATGAAGAAAGTCCCAGAAGTGACACAGGAACCCCATAATTCAAGGAAGCTCTGTAACAGGACAGGGTCCTACGGACATGAGAACCCCACCACCACCAGCCCCCAGAACGACACGGAAACACCCCCGTGAGGAGCAGAGCCCCTGTGGTGACATTTTGGGGAGCCCAAGACGACAGAGGATGGAGAGGAACCCACAGGACAGGAGCTCCGAGAAGACAAACAGCCCTCCCTTCGCAGTGACACAAGGGGTCCCCAGCGGCACAGCCATCCCACAGTGACCGCGGCGGCTCAGAGTTCCCGGGGACACCCCTGAGGACAGGCCCTCCGCGGCCCCGGGAGGCCCGGCGCCGCGCCCCCCGCGACCCCGCCCCCCGCGCCCCCTCACCCTTCACGGCCTCGCCGCGGTGCAGCGGGATCTCGCCCTCGCCCTGCGGGCTGTGCGCCTTCACGGCGATGAACTTGCGGCCGGGGACTGCGCTGTAAAGTTTCCGCTTCGGGCCCCAGGGCGGCGGCGCGGGGGGCGCGGGGGGCG
>NW_024070213.1:101613-110557 GCF_014754425.2 Oryx dammah
CCCGCCAGCGCACGAGCCGCGCCCGCTCAGGGCTCCGGGGCCGCGGGGCTGCGCTCCCGGGCGCGCCGGGCTCGCTCCATGCCGCGGCCGCTCCGCGCGCCCCGCCTCCTCCGCGGCCCGGCTCCTCCCTCTGCGGGCGGCGGGCCGGGCTCCCTCCTCTGCCCCTGCGGCCCGGTCGCCGCGCGGCCCGGACGCGGGAGAGGCCACCGGGCCGAGGAGGACTCCGGTGCGCGGAGGGGAAGGCTGGGGAGGGGTCGGTCCGACGGAGGAGCGCGGGGACACCGGGAGGCGAGGCCGGCCAGGAGAGGAAGTCCGAAGGGGCTTCGGACTGGAGAAGAGCGTCTCAGAACCGGTTCAGGGTTCGCCTAGCCTCCAGGAGGGGCTCCCCGGGCGGGTCCGCGCCCCGCTCCAGCTAGGGCCTCGGCCGCCTCACACCGTGGCCGCCGCGAGTGCTGGGCGCCCGAATCCCCCTCTGGACCTGGGTCCTCTCCTCCCGGACATCCGCCTCGGATGCTCATGCCCTCTCCACGCTGACCGCCTGGGCACCAAGCCCGAGGCCTCAGCCCGCAGCCTTCGCCTGCTCAGAGGCCTGCACCGGCTCCCGAGCACCTGGGCGGACCACGTCCACAGTCTTCGCCAGTAGCCAGGCCCTCGGAGGCGAGAGTTAGCTGCACTTCAGTTATACGGCTGGTGCCTTCCCTTCTCTGGCCTGGCCGTTCCCAACACCTCAACTATCCCACTCCTGCCCGTCTAGCCAACTGTGAAGTTACCGCTCAGCTTCGAACACAGCCTTCTCTGCCCTGCTCTGTGATCCTGGTGCGGACTCTGACATTGCAGGCCAGGCTTTGCCAAGAGGGGGCGCCACCTCCCCCACCTCTATGCCACCCCCACCGACAGCAGCTCAAACTCATGACACTTCCTCTCCTGCAACCAAAGGTGATCTCCCACTGAGGCCCTCTCCGGAGTGCGCCAAACTTCCTCAGCCCCGTCTTGGCCGCTCACTGGGAGGCTCCCTTACCTGGATCACTCCCCACTTAATTGCTTCCGAGCCCTGGGCCCCAGCTGTCAGTGTCCTGAGACTTTTAGAACTCCCTGCTATCAGCCCCCACCACGGTTGGCACCCTAGGCACCTACTAAATGTTTGTTGAAAAAAGAGTAATAAAAATCCTACTCTCCCCCCAGAGCAGTCAGCTGCAGCCCCACCCAGAGCGAGTCTTAGTTTGTGTTTGCTAAAAGGATGAGTGAATATACAAAAACCAAATGAAAGCAGGGCTTCCACACAGCTCCAACTCAGGAGCAGCCTCTGCAGAACTGAACCATCCCAAAGCTTGTTCTTTTAGCCACAGTGCTATGCAAAATTTTGGGGGGAGAATCGAAGTGCCTTGGGGCAGGACAACTAGCCTTGCAGTCTGGGTAGGGACACAGAAAGACAGAGAAGACATCACAGGTCAAGGCTGTATGAGCAGGAACAGCAGAGGAAGAAATGGCTTTTATAAGCTCCTGTTGCACCGCAAGCCCTCTGCTGAACGCTCACACTCAGCAAGTTTGGGAATCAGGTCTACCTGGGGGCAAGTTAAGCTGCTCCCTAGCTCTGTGGCCTTACCCAACCTGAGTGTGAGGACCCTCATCTGTGAAATAGAGCACAGCCTCACACAAGGTCAAGGTTAAGTGAGAGGCTACACACTATGCTGCTCAGCCCAGCTGTCACTGAGGAAACAAAGTGCTATTTATGTAACTCTCTCATCCAACATGTCTCCGGAGCACCTTCTGTGTGACTGGCTCGGGGGCAACTGCAGTTCCTGCCTTGAAGGTGTGGGGAAGGCAGAGGCCTTAATCAGCAGCGCCGGCTTGTGCTGTGGGCCAGGGGTCCAAGTAGGGAGCCTTCACTGCCAGGCTCCAGAAGGCTTCCCAAAGGCAATGTTTTGGGTAGGATCAGTCACGCCTAACTGATGAGAAACCCAGGCACAGAGTGGCTCGCTAATGTGCCCAAGGCCACACAGGCAGCGGGTGCAAGGAGTGCACTGGACTCCGACCGTCTGTCTGTAGGCCAGTAACCACCTTTCACTCCCATTGCTCGGCTCAGTGGGCTTCCAGCCCAAGAGTCTAGTGGGGCCCAGGCCCAGGCTTTTTGCTGTAAGTTCTGGGAATGACAAGTCCTTGGTTCTCAGGAGAGGAGAACCGTGGAGGCCAAAGGGGTTGGGGAAACACCAAAACTCTCCTCTGGGAACAGGGTTGGGGTCCACCTATGGATTTGGAGCCCACATGGAGAGGACGCACCAGTCCCTAACCTCTTAGCACAGCTCACCCAGCCCTGGCTCATCCCAGCCCTCGTCCTCCTCCCTGGCACGAAGTTTTCTAAACCACAGGTCTGACCAGACCCTCTCCTCCCAGCACCCTCCTGCAGCTGCCCACTGCCCTCAGCACAAGTCTGACTGCAAACAGAGCTCAGTGTGGGGGAGCCTGCCCCAGGGGACCTCACCGTTTTCCCTTCCCCACCCTGGGAGGCCCCCATCCAAACCTCAGCTCATCCCTGCAGAGCCAGGCCTCTGCAGAGAGCAGGCCTCTCCCTGCCACTCGCCCGCCCCATGCCGGCTCTTCCTGGCTCAGGCCCGCCTCCTCCTACCTGGTCTTGCTCTGGCTGCCCCCGCCTGGGGCAGGACCGCTGTCGTTCTGCCGGTCCCCATCCCGGTCCCGGCCTTTCTCCTCCTGCAGTCGCTGGAGCAGCAGCTGGTGGGGGAGGCTTCGCAGTGAAGGCCCAGGAGAAGCTGCCGGCTGCACCTCGCCCTTCAGGTTGATGTCACTGGCTGAGCGCTGCAGGGGCCGAGGCGAGGCCAGGGCGCTGGGGCCAGCCAGCCGCCGCCGCTTCGCGTAGCTGGGGGTTTCCCTGAATGGCACTGGGGTGGGGGGAGGGGGAACAGGTGAGACTCCGGGCGGCCAGATTAGGGAACCAGCTTCTCCTGGGTTGCCTGGTATCTCCAGATTTCAAAAGTAAAATCCTCTGTCCCAGGGACTGCCTCAGTCCCAGGCAGAACAGGTCAGTTGGTCACCCTATGACTGAAGCTGGGATGGGTGGGAGAGAGCAGGATCACATACCAAGCTGCCTCTAACTCTAGCTTCAGAGGTGAAAGCCTGCCCTTCCTGTCAGCCAGATGAGGTCTCGGGACTGCTTAGATCTGCTCTTGGAACTGCCCATCTCACAGGCTTCCAGAGAGACAAAAAACCGGCCACATGTGACAAACCGCAGCAGACTACCGCTGTATGGAACTATTTGCAGTTGACTATCACCAGAGAAACTGTGAAAGAGATATTCTAGACCAGGGGTTGGCAAACATCTGTCAAGAACCCAACAGTAAACATTTCAGGCTTTGCAAGCCATTCAGTCTCCGTTGCAAGGACTCAGCCCAGCCACTGCAGTGTGAAAACAGCCTCAAATAATATGTATGAGCAAATGGGTGTGGCTGAGTTCCAATAAAACTTTATTTAAATAGCAGATGGTGATTAAAACATGATCCAACTATATGATTTTACAAAAGAGTCACTTTAGATCCAAAGACACAAGTAGGCTTAAAATAAAAGGATAAAAGAAAATATTTCATGTAAATAGTAACCAAAAGAGATCTAAGTAGCTACATTAATATCAGACAAAATAGACTTTGAAAGTATTAAGAGAGAAAGAGGACATTATATTTGATAAAAGTGTCAACTGTCAACTAGATTAACAATTATTAACAGATATGTAACAAACAACAAAGCATCAGCATATATAGAAACAAACACTGATATATTTGGAGAAATAGACAGTTCTACAGTAATATTTAGGACTCAACACCCTGCTTTCAATAACGGATAGAGCATCTAGAGAGAAGCTCAGTAAGAACACAGAAGACTTGGACCACTTAGATACTCCACAAAACAAAAGCAGAACGCACATTATTCTCAAGTGCATGTGAAACATTCTCCAGGATAGATCATTTCTGAGGTCACCAAAAAAGTCTCAATAAATTTAAAAAGACTGAGATTATACAGTGTCCTCTGCAGAGACAATGGAATGAAGCTCAAAATAAATAACAGGGGAAAAAAACCTGGAAAATGCCCAAATGTGTGAAAACTTTAACAACACACTTAAACAACCAATATGTCAAAATAGAAATCATAAGAAAAATTGAAAACACTTTGAGAAAATAAAAACAAAAATACGACATACCAAAACTTATGAGGTGCAGCAAAAGTGGCACTAAAAGGGAAATTTATAGCTGCAACACCTACATTAAAAAGGGAAGTCTCAGAAAAAAAAGAGCGGGGGGGGGTCTCAAATCAATAACCTATTTAAGGAACTGGAAAAAGAGAAGCAAACCAAACCCAAAGGAAGGAAATAGCAGAGATGGCATGAGATGAAGAAAACAGAGATCAGAAGCACAGAGGGATCGATGGCACCAAAATCTGTTTCTTCAAAAACACCAATAAAGCTGACAGACGTTTACCTAGACTAAGGAAAAAAATTAGAGAAGGGGGACACAGATAACTGAAAACAGAAATGAAGATGGAAATGTTACTACCTGACGTTATACAAGTAAAAAGGAATATAAGAGAATACTACGAATAATTGATAGATAAACTAGATAAACTAGATAAGATGGACACATTTTTAGGAAAATGCAAATCACCAAAACTGTCTCAAGAAGAAATAGAAAATCTAAACAGACCTATAAAAAGCAAGGAGATGGGATCAGTAATCACAAATCTCCCAACAAAGAAAAGTTCAGCATCAGATGGCATCACTAATGAATTCTACCAAACATTTAAAGAGGAATTAGCAAAATCCTTCTGACATCCTTCCCAAAAAAATAGAAGAGGAAAGAACACTTTTTTAAAATGATCAAAGAACTTGACATTTCTCCAAAGAAGATACACAAACATCCAATAAGCACATGAAAAGATGCACCGATAGCTGGTAAGAAAATGCAAGTCAAAACCTCAATGAGATACCTCTTCACTTGGACTAGAATGGCTATAATTCTTTTTTTAAGGTAATAACAAGTATTGGTGAGGATCTGAAGAATTTAGAACCATCATGCATTTCTGGTGGGAATGTGAAATGGTGAAAAACAATTTAGCAGTTCCTCAAAAAGTTAAATATAGAATCACCATATGACACAGCAATTCTCCTCTAAGTATGTGCCCCAAATAGCTGAAAGTAGTATTCAAACAGACACATCTCACACATGTCCATACAGCAATATTCACAATAGCCAAAGGGTGGAAACCACTCAAATGGCTGCCAAAGGATGAATGGATAAATGAGATGTCACAAACAGTGGAATATTATTCATCCATAAAAACTACTGAAGTAGTGGTACATCCTACAATATAGACTAAGTTGGAAAACATGCTTCAGTTTGTTGAAGGAAGCCAAACACCAAGCATCATTCCACTTACACGGACTATCCAGAGTAGGTAAATATATAGACAGAAAGCATGTTAATGTTGACAGGGGCTGAGGGAGAGGGTAGTGTGGAAGAATTGCTTAATATACACAGAGTCTCCATCTGCGATGACGAAATGTTGTGGAATTCAATAGAGTTGGTTGTGATTGTCTTAAATACCACTAAATTATTCAATTTAAAATAGTTAATTTTATGTTACATGAATTTGATTTTAACTGAAATTTAAATCTTTGATTTTAACGCCTCGATTAAAATAACAGACAGAAGGCTGGATTTGGCCTGGGCACATTGTTTGCCAAGCCCTATTCAAGACTCTGGTTACACAGACCAGCAGCCTCACCTCCAGCTCCTTAGGAAATCTCAGGCTCCACCCAGACCCTCTGAGTCAGAATCTCCATTTAACTAAATCCCTGGGTGACGCAAATGTACACTACAAAGTGAGAAGCACTTTCCTAGGGCACTCTTCAAAAGCAGTCTGGGACAAGTCAGTGAGCAGTGTGCTTCAGAGT
Organism: Oryx dammah; assembly: GCF_014754425.2. Lineage (NCBI taxonomy): Eukaryota > Metazoa > Chordata > Mammalia > Artiodactyla > Bovidae > Oryx > Oryx dammah. The sequence continues at coordinate 107,567 of NW_024070213.1, forward strand.
GTGTACACCAGAGCTGGGAGGAGGGCCTGAGGACCCAGAGGCAGCCCAAGGCAGCAGGGAGGGAAGCAGAGGTGGCTGCTCCCAAGCAGAGTCCCTGCTTCTTGCGGGTCAGTCTAGGGGGGCAGGGGGGGCTGCCAAGAGGCTTCCAGGTGACCCGTGCCCTGAAGGGTGACAACGGGGCTCAGCCTACGAGATCCCTCCAGGCGGCTTCGTGCTGGAGGAAAAGGAAGGCTGGCTGGGCAGAGCCTCCCTGCTGCTCGTCCTCTGTGTGCAGGCCCCACCTGCGTCCCCAAGCTGAGCTGAGACACAACCTCTGACTCCCAGAGGGAGCATGTGCCAAGGGGAGGGGCGCGGAACAAGGGCGGCGCTCTGGATCTGTCTGAAGACAGGCTCTGCTATTAATCCCTCTGTGCCTGGGGCTTCCTCCTCTGTAAGAGTGGACTAACAGCACTCGCTCACTGGGGGCTTGTTGAGAGGGTTATCATAAATGCTCAGAATATACTCCCCTGTAACTCAGGCGCATCTGGCTGTCATCTGAGCGTATGTGTGACATCTGAGCAGGTAAGAGCGCGCGGCGAGCAGAGCTGACGCCAACAGACGGACTGACTGATGTGGCCTCTCAGCTCAGCCACAAATGCCTGACCCCAGCCAGGTGAGCGCACCCTGGACCAGAAAGACAGAAGCTGACAGTGGCGACCACAGGGGCCCCAGCATCTCTGTCCAAAGATGAGGGGCAGCGGAGGCCTTCCTGACTCCCAGCCTGGACCACAGACAAGCCCCCACCCCTCCAACCAGCTGGACCAAGGCTACCTGCCAGAGTCCACACCCATGGAATCGAATGCTGCATAACGTCAGCAGGGGAAGGAGTAAAGAACCGTAAAAGACTTTATTTTACCTAAGGAAACTGAGGCACAGAAGTCCCAAGCCGCTTTCCCAAGGTGGCATCACAAGCAGCAGATAGAGCCCCACACATCCAGAAACCGAGCTGGTCCCAGGCTGACGACCTCCTCCAAAATAAGCAGCAGCCCCAGCCAGACCATCACTGGAGCCCCTGCTCTGCCTCTCAGCCCAGTTCAGACCCCAGGCTTCACCACGGTTCTCTCCCAAGCAGAACCCGGACCGCAAGTCGGCACCATTTCATCGGCTCGGTCACATGCTCAACACGCGTCGGCTGCCGCTGCTGGAGGGCACAGGGTCTGCCCACTGTCACAGACCGCTGACCCTGCTTGGAAAGGAGGGGCTCACAACCGAGCCTCACTGCCGGCAGGCCTGTTCGGGGGAGCCTATATCCAAAGACTCCTTAAACATGAACTTGACCTTGTCCTAACCGTAACCTCCCATAACCTCACATGAGAACCAACAAGGACTCAGACCCTGGGACCAGCCTTAGCCCTTTGCTGTCCACTCTCACTTTAAACTTTGTAAAAATGGAGGCATCAGATTCTGCAGTCCCAACAGAGAGGGAAGCCTGAGAGTCTACGCTCCCAGGAGAGCCGTGGGCAGAAAGCCTTGTCCACCCAGGACAGAGGGAGCAGAGACAGGGCTCGCTCTGTGGCCAGGTGGCTGGAAGGGGCAGCCTCTGGCCAGAAAATACTCTTTTCAGGAGGAGAGGCCCACCCCCAGCCACTCCACATGGGGAGGGGAGCCTCAGCATTTGCAGGACAGCTTCCCGGCCAGCCCCACAGGCAACGCTGCCCTGGGAGAGGGTGGCCCCTGAGGCCTGAGGTTCAGACTAGACAGCAGCTCCTGGGTTCCCTCGGGGGCGCGTGCTGGGCCCCCCGAAGCACTGGCTGCTGAGCGCTCGGAGCCCCTTGTTCCAAGACGGCTGCCGCCTTCCCCACACACATCCCTACCACTGCGCTCTGATTCCTTCACACAGGCATACAGGTGGTCCTGTCGTGTGAGGAAGGTTGCTGTGGGCCAAAGTGCCTTAAGTTTCCGGCCGAAGTGAAGCACCGAGCGTCTGCGCTGGCGCTCCTCTGCCACGTGACCCCTGCTGGCCCTCCACACGACCTCACGGGAAAACACCTTGGCCTAACTCCAACCCTGCTTCCAATCTAAGCTGACCCCTACCTCCAGAGGCGTAATGATCACGACTGAGGGCAGGAGGGGAAGGGGACGGCAGAGGACGAGATGGCTGGATGGCACCACCAACTCAATGGACGTGAGTTTGGGTAAACTCCGGGAGTTGGTGATGGACAGGGAGGCCTGGCGTGCTGCAGTCCACGGGGTCACAAAGGGTCGGACACGACTGAGCTGAACTGAACAATTACAACCAGACCCTTAACGCTGACCTGACTAACCGCGATCCACAGCCTTCACCTAACCGTGACCCTGAGCTGACCCTCTGTCACCTGCAGAGGCCCTCCGCTCCGCACACTCCCTACCCCTGCAGGGCCCACTAATGGGACCACCGGGACCACGCCCAGTTGCACTGGGAAAGTTGGAGGAAAAGGCTCCGGGTTAAGGGCTCCTTTGTAACAACCCCAGTCGCTCTTGCCCTGCTGGGCCCCGACAACCCCCACAAACCCACACTGGCAGGGCCCTTGGTGGGCAGAACTCACCAACGTCCGAATCTTTGTGTGTCTTGATGACCTCCGCGAGCTCAAAGTTCCCCGCTATGATGGCCACCTGGGGGTGTGGGGGCGGGGGGAGGAGGGAGGCTCAGCAGCACAGACTCGCCTCCCCTCAGCCCTTGGGGCTCCCTGAATGCCCAAGCAGGCTCGACCTCGGCCGGGGGGCCCCAGGCTCAGACCTTGGCCCCTGTCTGACCCACCACCCCAGTCTGTGTGGGACTGAGGGGTCTCCTAGGACACAAGAATCTCAGCGCTAAAGCTGGAACACACTGGCCACCCTCCCATTCTCGGAATGGCCCCTCCACATGCCTGGTCTCCCCCACATCACCTGTGAAGGCCTCTGAACGGACAGTCACGGGCCAGGCCTATTCCCCCACGTGACCTGTGAAGGCCCCTGAATGGACAGTCACGGGCC